>NW_024885000.1:1179437-1205715 GCF_019232065.1 Centrocercus urophasianus | reverse complement strand
TTTTTTTTTTCCTGATATCGAAACTAAACTTATCTTGGTGCAACCTGAGGCCATTTCTCATCCTGTCACCAGTGAGAAGAGACCAATCCTGCTCTGCTGCAATCACCTGGTATTGGAAGAGAGCAATAATGTCTCCCCTCAGCCTTCCCTTCCCCAGACCAAACAGCCCCAGTTCCTTCAGGTGCTCCTCATAGGCCATATTCTCCAAGCCCTTCACAAGCCTTGTTGCCCCTCAGACCAGCTCCAATGTCTCTTTTGTCCTGAGGTGCCCAAAACTGAACACCAGTGCTGAGTACAGGACCATAGTCCTGCTCACCAGACAATTTCTGATACAAAGGTCCCTTCCAACCTGAGCTGTTCTATGATTCTCATGTACAGGTGGAGTTTCCTGGGTTCTGTTATGAGCCTGGTGCCCCTGGTCCTGTTGCTGGGCACCTCAACAAACAGCCCAGCCCCCCGTCCTGTTCATACCCACCTCCAAGATATTTCATAGAATCACAGAATGGCCCGGGTTGGGAGGGACCTCAAGGATCATGAAGCTCCACCCCCTGCTGCATGCAGGGCCACCAACCTCCCCATTTCATACCAGCCCAAGCTGCCCAGGGCCCCATCCAACCTGGCCTTGAACACCTCCAGGAACGGGAGCATCCACAGCCTCTGTGCAGCTGTTCCAGCACCTCACCACTCATATTAAAGAACTTCCCCTGACATCCAACCTAAATCTTCCCTCCCTCAACTTAAAACCATTTCCCCTTGTCCTTGTAAAGAGTTGACTCCCCTCCTGTTTGTAGGCTCCCTTTAGGTCCTGGAAGGCTCCAATGAGGTCACATTTGTACATGTTGATCAGATCCCTTAGCCTTCCCTTCCTCAGGCTGAACAGCCACAGTGCTCTCAGCCTTTCCTCATCAGGGAGATGCTTCAGGCCCCATTCATCTTCATGGCCCTCTACTGGGCTCTCTCCAGCTGTTCCCTGTTTGGCTTGAACTTGCCTTGAACACTGGGTGCAGTGCTCCAAATATGCCCTCGCCAGGGCTGAGTTGGGGAGGATAACCCTCACTCTGCTGGCAACACTCTTCCTAATGCAGCCCGGGATACCATTGGTCTTCATGGCCACAAGGGCACACTGCTAGCTCATGATCTCTTCTTGCTGTGCTCACCACACGTAGCACCATAGATTGGTTTGAATCGCGAGGGACATTAAAGTTCATCTCATTCATTCTTATTCTGCTTTTCTGCAGCCAGCTCTCCACAAATTCTCTCCACAAATGAGCTGCAAGAATTGAGTGATGAAGTCTTCAGACTCAGCACTGTACATGAAATTGTACTGAATGCTGACTTGGAAGTGCACATGGTCAACTTCCCCCCACACAGGTGTGTATATATCAATAAATACACATATTCAGACTTGGCTTCTTTTTATCATGTCACAGAAAACATGTGAGAACATGGAAAGGAGGTGGGTTTGGCCTGAGTATAGAAACAAGAAGATAGTTCCTGGAACAAAACAAAGACTTGATTTATTCATCACTTCATTATTTACTAAGAAGTTCTTAAATACGATGAGTATCAGATGTGACTCACAATGAAAGAAATGGAGGCTTCAGCTCTGACTTTGGCACAAGGCAAAACGTTCTGTGGACACCTCTCAAGTGTCTGCACATCAATTAAGGATCTGTTTAAGTCGCCGATGTTTTTTCTTTCCTGGAAAGGTGAGCACTGGTTAGAAAAATGCTCTGTTGATCTTTTCTGAGGACTGAAAGAGTTTCTGTGGAAAATTCACAGTTCTTTCTAACCCACTATGAAGAGGGGCTAAGTGCAGTTATGAACAGAGGTGAGAATAAGGAGCTCCATTTTAGAAGAATGGGAAATGTAGGTTGAGAGAGATTTCTATGAAAAACTAAAAGTCCAAAGACCAACTGAGAGGCTGTGTTTATCTGATGTTAATAGAAACCTCCCTCTCTTCTTTCTTAGCCTGGAAAATAGAGTGAAGGAGACACTGCACAAAGCCTTGTGGGACCGCCTGAAAAAACTGATCTCTGCTAGTCCTCCAGACTACACTCAGGCAATCCAACTGCTGCAGGAAATAAAAGAGGTCAGCTGGTCCTGACATGGGGAGGACAGGTACCTTAGAATTAGTCTTCCCTTGCGTCCAAATATTCCCATGTGAACAGCGTAAGAGGGAAGAGAAAATAAGCTCCATTTGGTTTACAGGGAAACAGAACTTAAATAGCTGCACCTTCTAAAACCTGACTGGGAAGGAAACTCGTTCTCTGGTCCCAGGTCTGTAAAACACTCTACCAAAATGACAAAAAGCCCATTTAACTGTTGGTTTTAGTAATAACAAGAACCCCACCAGTGCCATTGTCTGTACAAATGCAACCCTTTAGGTGGGTGACAAACAGTACCTCCTATGCAGGTGTACATTGTAATTTTTAAGAACACTGCTTAGAACTAAAAGAAAATTGTCTTAGTGTGGCATGGAATCGCGTATGGTTTGCTTTCCCAGGCAGATAACTCCCTATTTTTCTTGTGTGAGGTAAAGGAGATTTTGCAATATGTGCAACAGTGGCCAGACATTCTGAAATGAGTCATTAAAGACAAGCATGCCCTTAAAGCAACGGTGTGGCCCAGAATTTGTGCGCTGAGTCTCACCCAATTCAAGGCCAGCCTTGATTTCTGTTGCGCGATGCAGTTCTGTGGGAGAACCAGAAAACAGGCCAGAGTGCTGCTTCTTTGGGCAGGCTCTGTTATTACTGCTGCTGCCTCAGAACAGCTGCAAAGCCAAACTGAAGGGGTCCTGGACCTGCAGCTGATTAGGCAGGAGGCTGAGCACGGGGCTCTGGACATCCGCGCTCTCACCACCAGCATCCTTGGCACGATGGCAGTGCTGTGCGCCTTTTCGAGCTGAGGAAGTGCAAGGACTGCAAAGCCTCACAGACCCAGCTGAGCTTCTCAGGTGGGTGTTGCTTTACTCCGTCTTGCAGACCAGCAAAAGCATCAACAGTAAAACACGGGGTTTAGAGAAAACTGCCCTGCACTTGTATCTTTTTTTCCCCTCCATATGTAGATATATTTGTGTTACCCAGCTGTTCCCAGACCATAGAAGAGTCTCCAATGAAGTAAATCTAATTTTTCTAGTAATTTTTAGGGACCAGACACCCCGATTAGACTGAGCAGCCTTTTGTCAGAAAATGGAATGAAGTCAGAGGATCTGAATTCCTCTTTCTCAGTATTCCAAAATGACCTCCAACTATAGCTTTTAATACCGTATTAAGCTTTCCAATCATTGTGCCTCATCTCAGGGAGATCTTCCGGGTGCTGGACCTGATGAAAATGGATATGCTGAATTTTACCATCCAGAGCCTCCGTCCATACTTACAGGAATGCTACATCCAGTATGAACAGGAGAAATTCCAGAAAATCTTAGATAAGCTTCCTAGTAAGTCAGTGGGGAAGAGGAGAGAAGCACTGTTACTTCTGCAGCAGTTATTAAAGCACTAAGAAGGAACTTGAGTATTCTAAAGCTGATGCTTTCATCACATGCTCAATAACTTGAGAGAAATACCTCTAAAAGCAGAAGGACTCTGGGGTCCCTTTCTCAGTCTCTTCACTACTATGCTTTGCAGAAAAGAAGTTACTTAGTGTGTTTCAGTTTCTGCATGCATTAGGCCTAATAGCTACCTCATGAGGAATTGTAAGAGCTCTGAATTTTGGAGTGTTTTGAGGTCCACGGAGGAATCATCAAAACATTTGCACGTGTATCTGAAGAGGAAAGCCAGTATTTGATGTAGACCCCTCTTCTTTTTAGGCCATAGAATATTTCTCTCTGGCTGCCTCACTCCCTTGTGAGATTTAATTAAAGGTGCTTTTTGAGGACTGAAATCCTCTATGCAATATAAAGCTCTTCAGGTCCCAGTCTCAGGAGCCTAGCCTTGTGCCTTGTGCCTAAATACTGCATGGCAGAGGTGGGGTAAGTCCTCCCCACCATCCAAGATGCACATCCCCTTCAGCATGGAACATCACGTAGCCAGTTTTACTGACTTAGTTTTACTGACTTACTGAGCCACCTGCTCTTGCAAACACCCTTTTTTGTTTCTTTGTGTTTTAAAACACATTGCAGATAGCCTGGATAACACAACAGAGTGGCTGCGCAGAGCAGCAGCAGCAGTGTCTGCATCCTCTTTGCAGCCTCAGTCCTGCCCTGCAGCCAGCAGCTCTTCTGATGCACGCTTCCAGGGAGCAGTGTGCTAAATTGAGGCTACATGGATCTGCTCTGCTGGGAGCCCAGACACAGCGAATACCCTGAGGAAGGACAAGCACTGGGATATTTCTAGGGAAAAGATGCAAAGATACACAAAAACAACTGTACAGGTTCTGCTTCTACAGAAAGATCTGTCCACAGTCTCAGTCCCTTCTATGCCATTGGACAGGGTTTGTTCCCCAGGTGAAACAAGTTGGATTTATCACAAAACTAAATGTCCTTGCTGCCAATCAGCCTCCCTCCACTAGCTTCATGGAGCTGTTACAGCTCTGCTGCATGGCTTGAGAATTGCTCTGTTATCACAGATGTTGTCTGTGTGCTCACAGGCCGGTGTGCTTTCTGTTCACAGACCTTGCTTCTGGATCAGGCTCGACTACAGGAAGTACAAACACGAGTGAATCAGCTTGCCATCATAGCTGCAGTCCTGCTAGTGACTAATGGCGTGTGTGGAAACACCTTATTTGGCTCACCTGGGTTTATTGATAGGCTGAAACTGGTAACAAAGGCCCTCTTGGAAGGGCTGTCTTCTATCAGGTGGGTTATTTTATATTTTATTTTCCAGAAGGAGAAGAGTGAGGATGCAGGCACTGGTTGACTGTAGGATGAGCAACAGGAATCTCTTCTTGCAGCAGAAGAGGACCTGAGATCCAAATAGCAGCCAGGCCCACTGCAAGGAGTGAGGGAAGCCAGAACGCCAGGCAGCATACTTAGCTGGGAGCTAACTCTCTAGAGCCATTGTCCCTTCATGGTTAATGGGGAAAATCAGCAGTGCAGGGCTTTCTCCTGTTTGCCAAAGCGCAGGGAAAGAAAGGAAGCTTAAATTCACTTGTGTTAGGCACCTCAGCTGTGGCTCAGCACTGGTTCTTATGTGCTTCCTGTCCGTGCTGAGGGCAAAAAGTCTCATGGAGAGAATTCCTGGCTTGCAAGACCTCTTTCCCAACAAATATGCTCAAGTGCATGGGCTTTTGCATCATTTAGGTATGAAGAAGCTTTGCAAGACATCAGTGATCAAGTGCTCCAGGAAGTCAGCAGAACACTCTCACAGCTGGGTTACTCTGCTTTTGCCAGTGAGAAATGTACATCCCTGAAAGGCCAGATAAAAAGCATTGCTGACAAGGGCAACGCAGTCCGGCGCACCATCAGTGAGCTCCTGAGCTCATGTCTGACTCAGCACTAAGAGTAAAGAGGTCTTCTACTCTTAGCCTTTGACCCTCGAACGTGCAGGACAAGTGTAAGATAGGTGACAGCAAGGCAAATTCCCTACACTGTGCAGAACTACTGCAGAAGCAAGGAAGCCAGAAACTGCCCTGATTTTCCTATTCCACTCTGGCTGCCTTACAGTAATTGCTTTGAAAATCTCTTAAATCCTACCATCCTTGCTAAAAGCTAAACAGGCCCAAGTGCCAGGTCTGTCACAGGTGATGTGGCAATCTTCAGGCTAGGATGTAGAGAGAGAGCTTAATCACTGACTCAAGTAAAGCACCACGCTAAGATCTTTAAGTAATATCTATCCCTAGGGAGTGCACTGCATGGTATTCAGCTAACTAGCTTCCCCTATAATGCTGCCCCATCAAAATATTTACTCAAATGATTTTGATGAGAGCTGATTATTTTGACCTTTTATTAGTACTCTGAAAGCTCCACATCAGATTGCAGTGCCACGGGCAGATAGTTCACTACAGGAAAGATTATTTTCACATGCAAGACTTATCTTTTCTCAGCTATGAAAATAAGGTGAAGCTCTTCCTGCCCAGTGTATCGCCTTTCCTCCTCAGCCCACCCGAGGCCACATTACCTGGTTTATTCCTTGCATGTCAGACCCAGCAGGCTATTTTGTTTTGAAGGAATTCAGGAAGCTGAATTAATAGCCTAAGCCAACCTCGCTGTACCACAGGCTGGGCAGTATGTGATGGCAATGGCTCACTGATGGAGCAGCATTAGAAGCTACAGAGCCAGTCTTCCCCTTGCTGTGTCTAAAAATCAACGTCTTGTCTGCACTCTTTGTCCACTATCAGCATTTCCCAAATACATATTTGAAAGACAAGAACATCTGAGATAGCTGGGGAGTTAACCTCAGCTCTGTGCTCCTCAAAGAGGCTTCCTGAATTCTTTCAATTTTAAAATGCTGCTGTGGCAGTCCAGATAAATCCCAGGCTCTGAAGTTCTATATTCCATTATGCTCCTAAGATGCCTAACACTTCAGTTCTGTTCAAAAACTCACAGAGTGGGCAAAAAAAAAAAAAATTTATACTGTTGAGCTGCTCCACTTCAGCACAGCCAAATTCATCAAACCTCATGTCTGGCAGCCCAGCATCCCAGCTACAGCCACTGTTAAAAGCAGCTGCCCAGGACAAAGTGAAAACAAGGCACGTATGTACATCATACGCACAAACATGATGCTTGGAGAGTAGTTTCACCCATTCCTATGCTGAATGCTGTCTCATCTTAGTTCTTGGAAGAACACCACCTTAATTCACTATGCCCCGAGCCCATCTGGAGCAGTACAGCTCCACGGCACCCTGCCCTCAGCTCTGCTCCTCACTGCACAAGAACCCTTTGTCTCGAGGCCAATGTTCTGCACAAAGGCTGATTTCTGATTTCCTACTCGCTCCTTACAGAGCAGCAGATTCACCTGTTCCTCAGCCTTTTTGTTGCCCCCGATGGACAAAATTCTCAGAAAGATTTCCCAAAGGGTCTCGATGCCGTTCAGGAAGAGCTGCAGGAAGTCGGGCGCAGGTTCAGAAGTGTGACCTTCCACAACAGGCAGCTGTTTGGCCCTTTCTACTCAGCAGTTCTCAAGAAAGTGCTTTTCCCAGAGGCAGAACCAGATTCAGGAAGAGGTTCTATGTGATCATCCTTACTACGTACCACACAGGAGGACGAGGGTGGAACGCATTCTCCAACAATTTCTCAAATCATGCTTCAGCTTGTAAAAAAAACATCAGACAAACCCATCTGGGCAGCACAGCTACTGGGAAGTGACTCTCAGCATGTCAGTATCTGAATAAACCTCTCAACTGCAAAAGGCAACGGCTTTCTTGTCCCCCCCCAAGACTGTCACTATTTAGCAGGGAAAGAAATGGGAGGTGGAGATGATAAAACTGCAATGAAATTTAAGGTTCTTTCTTTCTTTTTTCCCTAATTCAAGGTGTTAATTCTGCGGTGGGTCTGCAGCCTGCTCTGCTGAAATGTTAGGCACAGCCCAGGGACGCAGTTTGGATTTGATAAAGCCATATGGTATTTAAGATCATTAAAACTGCTCAATATATTTCAGTGTTAGCTTGAAAACCTGACTTACTGAATTATTAGATGGAACATATGGTATAAATTTAGCAGCCCCCGATGTATTTAGTATTTCACATCAGCCAGATTTTATTTGACACAAAACCCTGAACTTTAACCTGTATTTAAATGCCTGGATTTCTTGCTCTAATTTTATATAGTGAAAACGTCCTACTTCTTGGTATGCCAAAAATCTTTGCTGGTAAATACTATATACAATGGCTGCCCAAACTGTTTCTGTTGTTACATGAATCGATGGCTGCTGTGCTGCAGAGCATTGGTTTCAGTGTTTATCATTGCTCAATCAGGGTCCTGCCACCCTCAGTAGAACAGTCCTCGCAGATGTACGTTAAAAGGGGTCAACATCAGCTTTCCCATGGGCAAAGTGACAGCAGACCATCATGCTGTAGGTGAGTCTATCTTTAAAGAACACACAGATGAGTTTTTACACATAAATTAGTCTGAAAAGAATTTTGTATTCGGGATCAGTATGATTAGCTGCAAAAAGAGCAGCCTCAGCCAAAGCGACTGCTGAGCAGCCAGCGTTCTGCATCCAGCATGCCACACACGTTAGGATGGCACACATCCTGATTCTGCTGCCAAGGAATGACATCAGGCCTGTTCCCAACAGAACAGCATCCTGTGCTTTGCTTCCACAATACCAGCAAATCATCCCCACGCAGTGCTTTGACACTCCTGATGTTTTCTTGTTCCTCAGCTTTACAAAGCAAAACAGCAACGTGCAGCACCAGGCTGCCCTCATTCAAGTCACTGTGCTGCCCACCCTCACCCCTTCCTCTTACCTGCTTTGGCTGCTCAGCACAGGCATGAGATGACCAGAGGCTGCTGTGTCACTCAGGTCACAGTGACGACAGGGCAAACGTGTGTCTAAGTTTGTTTATTAATTCAGTCTGTTCTAAGTTGTACAATTATGAAAACAACAAAACGACTGCTGGAAGCCCAGGAATATTTACAATCTCGCCTTGTTGTAGTGAGGTCAGTCTATGTTGTTGCACAGATTGGTTATGTTTGGTACCACAAGATGTTTAAAATTCAGACAAATTCGAACAGATTAACAATTGTATATACAGGAAATAAAAGGAAATTCAAGTATCAAAATACAGACAGATTAAATAACATTTGTATTACAAATCAGTCCCACTGTCATACATCACAATTAGCAAAAATGTCTACATTGCAAACTGAACTCGACTGGTCTCTGCCCTGTTAGGGAATCTCAGGTTATTCTTCCACGGGTAAGAAAAGTGTTTGAGCTAGATCTACTTGGTAAGAGCAGCACATGTACTTCCTTTTGAAAAAGAAAAAATTAAATTAAATTAAAATGCAGTAGGTAATGCCAATATGAGACCTAAAAGGGAGACTTTTTGCAACAAGACAGCGTCGCAAACTCTGTGCTCGCTCTAAAATAAAGATCTGATTGCATGGAAATGATGCAAGCAGAAGAAAGCCAGAGGAAGTTCTGCTGCTAGAAGCTTCTGAAGTGGGGTGGAAGGAGCATTAAAGCAATTAAACCCACATCAGCTGCACACAGAGCAGTTGTTTGGAAGTACTATTTGGCATCTGATCTGTGTCTCACAGCAGCCCTGTGATGGTACCTCACATTTCATTGGAGGCAAGTCCTGTACGGTGCCCTGCCTTCTCCCCAGGAGGGAAACAGGCAACAGGCACATACCCCACCAAAACTGCATCAGTTTTTTCTCCTAAAAAGAAAAATCCCAAAGCAAGTTCAAACAGCTACAATTAGCTTCTTCTTTTTTGTTCTCCTTTTTTTTTTTTTTTTTTTTTTTTTTTTTTTGTAAATACAAAATTAAAAAGGATAAAGCAGCTTCAATTTAGAAAATAAAAACTCATCCCCTCCTCTACTGAAAAAAAAAAAAAAGACAAACACAGTTGATCTACCTTGAGTTCTCAGCCTGGACTCATGCCGTGTCCAACTGGAAGTCTGTAAAACACAAAACCCAGGGCTGCACCGCCTGTCCCAGGCAGGCAGTGAGTGCATTTAGATTCTAACCAGCACCAGAAATGCAGAGCACTTTCCTCCAGATACCGTGAAACCCTGTGGGGAGGAAAAGCCAAAACACTGCGTCATGGGTGGGATAACAAAGCACTCGGAGTCGGTGACCCAGGATCAGTCTCCAGCATGCAAGTACCTCAAAAAAACCCCACTGAAATGAAAGGGGAAGATGCACTGCCAAAACAACTGCTTCTATGAAGTGAGAAAGAGTATCTGGCTAAAGAACTGCTGGATCACTAAAGACAACCATGGAATTACACACAGGACTGGAAAGAACCACCAGGGTCACAACGTCCAGCCCCCTGAAGATTGGAGTCTTCATCACCACTTCACCTCCAAGCCAACCTTCGCAAAGCTCATGTATGTGTCAGAACAGAAGGGTGTCCCTCCTCCCAAGCAGAGGTTCAATTTGCAATCTCTCCAAAAAGACTTGTTGCCAACACACCAAATATTTACACTTACACCAGTATGAATTGCAACATACGCATAACAAGGAATGTTAGGTTCTCTAAATTCATCCATGTAAAAAAGAAAAATAATCTCCGCTTCCCCCTCCTCATCATGTACAGCTCTGTGCCCTCGGGATTACGGCTCACTTCTCTCCTAGTCCTACCAGCTAGGGAGACTGAATCCTGACATACAGCAGCAACTGGAGTTAAACAGGCATCATTAGGGCATCTTGTCCTGGCAAAGCAGCAGGGCAGCACATCCCCAGCCACTGCAGCCCTGCGGAGATTGTACCAAGCTGCTGCGCTATGGTTTTTGCATTGGAAGAATTAAAAATCACAACTCTCCTCACAGCCTTCCCTCCAGGGGAACGGTGCTGTGAAAACACATCGGCTACAGCCAAAACTGCTGGTAAATCCTGCTGTGATCCAAAGAGCAAGCAAGCAGACAGCACACCTCTGAGATGGCAGCGTTTGGGGCTGCTGGGGCCAGGCCATCCGTGGGTCGATAGGACTTACGATGTATCCTCGGCTATGGACTGTGCCAGTGGAATGCCCAAAATGTAACTCCTCTTTTGTTCGTCTTCCAAAATCGTTGCACTTATTAAATAATGAGCTAGTATTAAAAAAAAAGTGCTAAATCACAATTGAATAAGCTTAAAAATTAAAAACAACACCCAACCCGTCAGGGCGTAACTGCATTTAAAAAACAAGACAGGTGCACAAGAGGCTGGAGAAAGGACTCCTCTCCAGGTATTCAGTGCGTAAATGGGAAGAAGTTGTGTCCTTGCCATAGAAATGTCAAGTATTGCAATGCAACAGTTCTCCGTAGGGAAGCAAGCTTTGTACCATCAGTAAACGCTTGGCCACAGCCACTCTGAGGTGAGAGATCCTTCGCAGACTTTTCCTTAAGTGATTTCCATTGGCTATAAAAGCATGGAGTGGCTTTGAAAAGAAAGGATGCAGACTTACCCTGCAAGGCTTCTCACACTGGAGGAAGTTATTTCCAAGAATTTGGCGTTTCTCTACTGTTCACCCAGAATTGAAGCAGATTTAAGTACCATAAGAGATGCACACACCATCCCACCGGTAAGACTTTCTATTGTACTCCTTGCTGGACTGTGCAGATTCTCAGTAAATCATTTCTTTTTTTTCCCCTCACCAAAAAAAAAAACCACACACACAAAAAAACAAAAAACCACTGCAGTGCTACATTTAGACTGTGAACTGGATTTGCTCTGTATCATTTCACGTGTGAAAGAAACGGGTTGAAAGCAGTTTGTCTCAGACTAGAAAACGTGACATCGCTCGGCCTCGGAAGTCTCAACTTTCCTTTGCTAGAAATGGAGAGCTGCTTTTCTCAGCTGGTGGCTGGGATCCCTTTCCCCCTCTGCTTTGGGAGCCCTCACTGAGCAGCCATGCACACCCTCACAGGCAGACACCAGTGCCAGATGGAGACGGTCTTCGTGTCGGCAGGCCACTGCTTCTTAGGTCTCTGCCCCGTTACTACATTTCCGTGGTAGGAGACAGCTGCCCGGAGCTCAGCTTTTCAGAGGCAAACAGAAAGGAAGATAATGGAATGAATGATTTCCGAGTCATACAAACACAAGTGCCGGGAAAGACGAGGCGTGCAGCCAGGAGATGAGACAACCGTGAGGTTATGGACGCAGAGGAAGCTTTGCAGTTAGGCAGGGCTGCCTGCCACCCCGGCCGGGGTAGGGTCACCCTCAGGAAGGCACGTGCACCAGTGAGCCGGCGTCAGGAGGAACCGACAGATCCCAGCTGAAAGCAGGGGGAGTGCAGAGCTCAGACCCTCGAGGAGCAGGCACACGTGTGGGCAGCTGCACGGTAAATCCAAACTACCATTGCTATCACGAACTCAGCTTCTCTCCAAAGGATATAAATGCCTCAGGGCACTCTTACAGCTTGGAAAGGCACTGAGCATCCAACCCAAACCCCGGAGCTCCGCAGACACTGCAGCGTTCTGGGCAGGGCAGTGTGACCACTGGCTCTGTGTTAAGGGCTTCCTGACACGTGAATTGCACGTACACGGCTGGGCTTTGCTTCCCTTGCTTTAAGGCAATCCCTCGAGTCCTCTCATTTGGATTCCTACCAGCCTGGCCCTTGTTTTGAAGTCAGTTTGCCACTCAATGCCATTAAGCCACGAAGGATTTGAAAGATCAAACCCATTCCTGAGGAAGAGCTCAATAAAGATGTTGAAACATCTGATTTCACCACAGGGCTGGGGAACAGAAGCCCAAAGGCCTCAGTGGAACTGAGGAATGAGAACAAACATGCCCACGTAACAGGTGTCAGCAACTCAGGGTTGCTGATCTGACCGTTTATTTCTGATGGTGATCACAAAGAGAGATTTGGGGTGAAATCTAAAAAACTACTTTGCAAGCAGAGCATCACCAGAGCCCTGAGTGCACCATGTCCACACACACACACCATGCCCACGCAGATGTGCCACACAGCTGAGTGAGAAGTGCCGTCCCCTTACCTTCTAACACACTCACTGTCACCACCAGCTCACCAAACCTGGGCTGTGGGGGATGCGGCAGAGATGCAAAGCCCGCACTGAGGCACATCAGTGAGCTACAGCTCACCTTCAGCTGCCCCATCTGCTCAGCCCCTCCCTGGGAAAGGTTTGGCAGCCGCTGCCCACAAGGAGCTGGGATGTGAGCATTGCTCCGGGACTGAGAGCTCCATACTCTGCTGGAGAGCAAAGCGGAGCACAGTGGGTTTGCTGCCACTGTGTGGAAGTTGCAATGCTTTTCACTAAAGGGCCCTCAAGCAGCTGTGGGGACAGAGAGAGCCTCACCCCCTGAGAGGTAGCTATGTGTGTCCCCATCCTGAAAATAAGGAAACTGAGGCAGAGAGAGGCTCAGTAGTTGGGACACAGCAAGTTGGGGAGAAGCAGTACTGGGCTGGAGCCCTGCTTTCCAGTGCTGGCAGCTACTGAACCATCCCCATCCTCCTCCTCCTCTGCTTAATTTCTCAGCTTTGCAAATGCAAGAGAAGGAAATGGAGACAGACCCACGACAGTCTGTGTGGGCAGCTATGTGGGCTGCCCAGCTCCACTCTGACTGTGCTGAATGCCCTGCATCCCATGCAAACAATTTCCAGCCCATATCCTGGAGCAAAAAGCAGCTTCTACCAAGACACACAGAAATGGGGACGTTCTCCCAGAGAAAAACATGTGCACTTGGGAAAGAGCCAGGAAGGCCAAGGTGCCCGCTGACACATGGCCATTTCTAACCAAAATCCTTGCTCTCACGGATGAAAGGCAACAGATGTTTCAAGATCCCTATAGCTCTCATCGTGCAATGTTTTATAGACTGAAAAATAGGCTTTGGGTCAGCAGCAGACTGATTTCAATCACATCCCTCCCTTTGGCAAAGATGTGAAACCGCAGGAAATGCACTGAGCACAGCACAGCTCTGCCTGCTGCACCCCAACAGCACGGCTCAACCATGGCTCCTTCCCAGCACAGGGCCAGCAGCATGAGCCTTTCAGTGCCTGACCTCTTCGCAATCTGCAAAGTGAGAACCGCACCCAGAGCTCACAGTGGTCTGGTGAGCAAGAACACAAGGACTATGGGGGTAAGCCCTAAAAGGGACGGAAATGCACACAGCCACACAGCTCCTGCAGGACACTCACGGCCCCAAGAAGGGCCCGAGCTCACAGTGGGAACAGTGGCACCCAGCCCAAGGCTGTGCCCCCAGCAGAGCAGCTGTTCTGCTCCACGCTTCGAGGAGAGAGGCTGTGAGCAGGGTCCCTGTGAGGAAATCTAGTGAAGGTGTTATTTGCAGACAGCATCACAGTGGTTAGTGTCGATTCAAGTGACAGTAAGGAGAGGGGTGACTTCACTGGAACAGTGTGCAGCCGTGGCTCAGTTGGGAAGTAGAGGAGCTAGAAGGAAGGAGTGCGTGCACCGCAGAGACAAGAGGTCTCCATCAGTCCGAGGATAAGAAGGTGAAATAGAAAAAAAGGCCTGGGGGAGTGCCATGTCACCCCAGGGAGTCACAGTGCCAGAGCGAGGGGAAAGACGTGAAAATGGTGGGCAGCTTCCTGGCTCCGCATCTCGGATGCCCCCAGCCTGCACCCCTCTGCACCTCCCACCTGATGGGGATCTAACAGCGTGTTACCCTTGTTTCCGAGTAAGGAGAATTCACAGTGTTCAGTAGTGATCAGGTACAAAAGCCGTTTAAGTCTACAGTCTCTTAAGTGCTGCTGCCTTTGACGTAGTGCCTACGCGGGGCTCAGTGCGAGCAGCTGGAGGAAGAGGGAGTTTAGAACAGCAGACAGATCAGATCGCAAAGGCACGGTTAGACTATAGGTGGACACGGGGTTTGTTTGCTTTAGAAGATAGTGGTCTCATACTTAGTGCTGAGGGTCCGCTTGGAGTCCTGTTTGGGGTCCACGACCCACGAGACACTGGCGTGAGACTGGGAATCTTGGTCCATTTCAGGGGGCTCCAGCTGGAAACGAAGGAGAGAAGAGTGCATTAGCTTACATGTGCCTGTGGGAGCCCAAGTCTGGGGCAGAGCAAATGGGAACTCGGAGCACAGAGAAGCTGCTGATGCCCATCCCCAAACCATGTATGCATGCAGGGCTGCAGCTCTCACTGCCGAGGCATTTGAGTCCTTCACAGCTCAAACATTTCTAAGCACGTCGCTCTCAGCCCAGCACCCTGGGATGACTTCCTGAGCTAGGCCTGCATCCCCCATTACCATCAGCGACAGCTTCACCTCATTTCACAGACAAGCATGAAAAATTCAGCACTACAGAGATGGCACTACAAAAATAAGAGGAGAGGAGACGGCTCCTGGCAGGTGAGCTCTCTCTGACCAAGCAATGCTTTTTCATCCTGTCCTCCTCAATCAGGATCCCAGGGGAAGGTTAACGACACCAGGAAGAGCAGCACAGTTAGCTGGGAGCTGCCGCTCTGCGTTAGCAGCAGCTGGGACCAGTGCATCCCTGGGGTTCATTTGAGCCCTGGGATGAGGTGGGGGAGGGCAGCAGCGAGGACATGGGGCCATGGTGGGAGGTGTGGGGAGTGGTGGCAGCCGGGGCAGCAGCCCAGGTCGGTTGGTGATGGAAGATGGCAGGAAGAAGGTAAAGACCTTAGCTCCAGGACTAACAGACTGCAGCGGCAGGTAGGAGGGGCGGTGAGTTGTACAGGTGTGACAGTAACAACAGCGGGTGTCGGGAGGGAGCGGCACCTGAGCGGGGGGAGCAAGCAGAACACAGACAAAAGGAGACATTAAAGGAAAGCAATGGCTTATGCAGCAGTCCCTGCTCCTCAGCAGCTCCAAGTCAGGCTCGGTTTAGCTGGCACTACCAAGCTGCAAACTGCAGGTTACCCACTGATCTTTGCACGTGGAAACGGAGCTGGATCCAGCAGGGCATCCAACCCCCCAACCCAGGCTACATCCCCTCTGCCTGTCCTGCCCCACAGGGGAAGCCAGGCATGCAGCAAGCCTGCCAGTAAGCAGAGCCACGGGCACTGCAGCACCAGCAGTGCCTGATGCTACAGGCCACGGGGACTTCTGCACCACGAAGGGGGAGCTTTAAGCAAGTTGTGTCCGAGAGGAAGCCCAGCTCCAGCCCCCAGCTCCATGTACGTACTGCGGATTTCCTCACGCCGGCTCGTGGTTTAGGCACCGGTTTGGAAGATTTTGTTTCGATCGTTTCTCCCGCTGCAGCACCCAGAGGTTTCGCTCTCTGGGCTTGGAGGGCCAGCTGGTAGGCGACCTCGAACGCCTGCCCCAGGGTGAGGATGATCTCGTAAGTCAGGTTCTTCAGAGAGAATGCAGGGAACACAGAGCTGTTAGTGCACGGGAGCTGCCTCGCATCGCACAGAGCCCCCACGCGCAGCAGCCAGGACCACCTATGGGCTGCTCCAACCCGTCTGGCATTGTAAAGAGAAAGAGCCCAAATGTTTTGCAAAGCTGAGTCTGTCCAGGAATAAAAGCGAGCAACGCCGTCACACTCGCAGTGAATTAAAAGGCTGTTAGATCAGCCTATTACACTGCTCATAATTGAAAGCGTATCAGGGTTTTGTTCACGGAATATTCCCCAAGAGGGAAAATCTCCTGCCCTGGTTTATTCAGCACTGGAAATGGCAGTAATGAAGCCAGACAAATATTCTCTTTGACAACAGAGTTGCAAAGTAAATGCATTTTGTGGCCGGACTCCTAAGGGAATCTTCTAGGACAGAAACAGCAAAGAGAGACCTCTCATGCAGCCCCAACACCCTCAGCTGCAGCCCCATCCCACTCACCACATCCACGGTGCTGAAGACGTGGCAGTAGTGGTGGCTGGTCTGCAGGTCCTTGGTGATGTAGGCAAACGTGCAGAGATCCTCAGGGTCCTGGGCAGCACAGGAGATGTTACGGATCTCATGCTCAGCAATGACATTCTGTAGGAGACAACCACAAGTACTCATCACCCTTCTGGGGACAACAACACGCTCAGCAAACAACAGCGGTTCCAAAGGTGTACTGGGGACAGGGAGCACAACAGAGACTGGCAGAAGGGGTTTCTCCCAACCAGTCTCAGCTCTGTCCCATGGTAGGAACAAATGGCAACACAAGCAGCCCACGTGCCAAGCCTACATCATTCAGACAGCCATCGTCACCCTGGTGCTCTCCCCATGGCTCCCAGCAGCTACACAGCACCCAGCCATGGCTTCTGGAGCTGCTAGATATGACCTGCAGCCCCTCAAGCAGGTGGCACTGCAGGCCACGTCCCTCCAGACACCGGTTTTGAGGCACTTCCAAGCTCACCTTGTTAGAAGCATCGATGAACTTCACTCCCTTGTATGTGATGGACAGTATTATGGTCGGGATTTTCTTCATATGCTCTGTGGATTTCTTTAGAAACAAGAACACTCAGCTGTGAATCA
This sequence comes from Centrocercus urophasianus, assembly GCF_019232065.1. Taxonomy (NCBI): domain Eukaryota; kingdom Metazoa; phylum Chordata; class Aves; order Galliformes; family Phasianidae; genus Centrocercus; species Centrocercus urophasianus. The sequence continues at coordinate 1,188,778 of NW_024885000.1, read as the reverse complement.
GTGCTCCTTTCCTCACCATCCCCAGCCCTGCTAGTGGCCAGGAAAGACCCTCAGCCCTATAACATCAGGCTTTTGGGGGCCTGGACGAGGAGAAAGAAAACCTGCTTCTAATGGAAGCAGACAGAAAGGGACGGGGACCTGAAGTTAAACCTTTTATCCCAGAGAAATCATCTGTTTTCTCACTGCACAGACATTCAAACTACAGGGAAAAGTGCTGGTGGGAGATCAGCTCGGCAGTGATAGTGGCTCCCCGCGCTGCCCTGTCTGCAGGGTGTGGGGAACTGCAGCTACACCAGCATCCCCCGTCCTGCCCCATGTCACCCACCACAGCTGTGACTGTCCCCTGGGCTCCATACCCTCATCTTGGCACAGGCATCCTGCGTTGATTCTGTACCTCGGAGGTCCTTGATCAGCATGGAGCCCAGGTACTGTTTGGAAAAGAGGATGTGTTAGCACTGACAACCTGAAGGCTTCATTCAGGCTGGAAACCTTCCAACCCCAAAGCAGCATCACAACCCAAGAGCTGTGGCTGCAGAGAGACAAGTCACCCACGGAGCAGGGAGGACTGTGACACCTCCACGTGCAACACCCAGAGCCTCCTCCCCCTCCCCAGCTGCAGAAGCCAAAAGCCACTTACGTTGGCCTCGTACCCGCAGGACTCAAAGATGAGCTTCTCTGGCTGGTGCTGCCAGTTTTGGACCGGTGCGTAGGGGGCAGCCAGGCTGGGGGGGCGCAGGGTCAGCTTTGACTCCCGACGGTCCTCCTGGAAGGGGAAGGAACGCAGGTGTGAAGCTACAGCGGGTCCATGACAGGGTGCAGCACAGATCTTAGCAGGGCTTTGTGGGTTGATGCAATTGAGATTTGCAGTGGGCAGACCTCTAAAGGGCTGGGAGGGGTGAAAGTGACACTGCAGTGCATGTGCAAGTCACCGTTTTCAAGGCAAGCTAGGCACAAGCAACCTGCTGGCATCAGCTCCTAGTTTTTGAAGCCTCGACTCCTCAATTAGGGGGTGATGCACTGAGCCATGCAGAGGGGCCCACAGGATGCACAGCAGCACCCACTGACCTGTGCTTTGTAGCGCTCAACTTTGGAGTACGTCGCCAGCTCGCTGCCACGCTCGTGTTGCCTCTTCCCAGAGTCCCCGGAGGGCAGCAGGAGATCAGCAGATCTGCCTGCGCAGGAGTCGTTCTGGCTCAGAGGTGACGACGTCTGGGACATCAAGTCCTGGCACTGGAACAGGCAGACACCAACAACCACCCTGGTTAGCTGGTGCCACCAAGAACCATCCTGGTTAGCCGGTGCCACAGCCCTGCGTGCACTGCGCCCCTCTGGCTCTGCCAGCCCTGCTCAGAGGCTGCTGCCACCCTCCAGCACCGCACACAGGATGCAGAGCTGATGAGGCAGTTGCTCAAGGTGTGAGGAAGGGAAGAAGTGGCCACACACAAACCTGTGCCTCTGTTTCTGGCTGGGATTATTTCTCCCTAGGAACACCAGGACCTGGCACTGCAGGCTGCTCCTCCCAACACCCAACAAAGGTGCAATAAGCTGAGCTATCAGGGTCAGCTCCCGCCCTGCAGCCTTCAGGCTCACTGCCTTCATTCACCTCATTTATTTCCCACTCAATGCCCCTCCTTTGCTCCACGACCGTTTTGGGCAGGTGTCTGCCTTGTCCTGCCCTGTCTGAGGAGGGCAGCAGGCACGCAGCACAACGGGCTCCGGAGCATCGAGCTGCCCCTTCTGGAGCTGAGCACCCGGCTGCCCAGTGTCAGCTCAGCCCAGATGCCTGACAGCCGGGCTCCTCCCGCAGGCAACGCTCACTGCCTGGATGTGCCAAGCAGGCAACACACGGAGCTCACAGCTGCAGCACGCATCAGCCCTATTCAGCGGACTTGCTTAATTTGCCATTGACGTCCTTCCGCTCCCCAGCCAGAGCCGGGCGCTGGAACGCACCAGCTGCAGCACCAGGAAGCTTTGGAAATGGCCCATTCTCTTTTCCAGCCCGCCCCCCCAGCCAGCATATCAATCAGCTGAGGCTACACAAAGAGCTCCTCTCCTCGCCATCGCTCTGCCTTCAGCCCTGTCATCTCAAGAGGATGTTTGGGAGGAGCTGCCTCCCTCCCACCTGCACACTTGTGGTCGGAGCACTGGGGTGAAGCTGCAGGGTTGTCCCCTCCTGGCCCCCAGGCTCTGTGTGCAGCAGCACAAATCCTCACTTTTTGCTCCCAGGTGGCAGCTTTGTAGGAAGAATGGCAATTCTGAGCGCTCCCCTCTCAGCCACCCCCAGCACCGAGTGTCTGGCATCCTATGGTTCCCCTGCCCCAAAATTCATCCGCTGCTTTGGCTGGAGTACATCAGTCCTGGCAAAGGGGAGTATTTGCTGCTGTGTGGTTCAGCCAGAGCTCAGCAATACTGTAATTTGTTGCATCTCTGCCCAAGTGCTCTGGAGTCGCAGCTGTGTGGATATGAGGGGACTTTTCCTGCAACTGTGAGGTTTTTCTGATGTGGGCACTCATGATGTAAAGCAGCAGAGATGAGGAAGAAGCACACATGAGGTCAGTGCTGGCCAAGCCAGAGCCAGGCAGGCTGCAGATTGCCCGAGTTCTGCTTCACTGTATTCAGAGTGGAAGCCCTGAGCTCTGCATCACCGCCAGCAGCAGCGAACGTGGGACCTGCAGAACCATTCCTCCTCCACACACCAGATGTGCGATCGCCTCAACTCTCCCAGCACTCTCTTCCCAGGCCACCAAGCACCTGAGGGCCAGCACTGACCCCAACTACCAGGTCAAAGCCATTTGTTCTAATAAGAAACAAGCTTTTTTTCCTCTCTTTTTTTTTTTTAAAAAAACTCTCTGCACTCATTACTCCCAACACCTACTTTCAAAGGACTTTTAAGTTAAATATTGACATGGTAGGGTTTTTATCTTTCTTCCTGATTTTGCTAGGCAGAATTTCCTGGGCACAAAAGAAGCAGAGTAATGCTGACTGTGCCCCACTCCCTGCTGGACACCCGCCCTAAAGCCATCAGTACTCGCACTCTGCAGGGCTCTGCGTCCCCCAGGGCTGTCAGCTACCAACCAGAAGGAGATGAGTGTACCAGACAGACCTGGAATTCATTCTTTGAATGAAAGGGGGGGATATGGAGTCAACAGAGGCAGAACACAGCTACCACTGAATGCTCTGAACAGACACTGTGGGCAGCAGGGACACTGCATGGACTCACTCTCAGCTGTGAGAAGCGTGGTGGCTTTGCTGGGGGTTCCTCATAGGGCCGGTCAGCCAGCGAGGCGATGATCCTCTTCCGATGGCCCAACAGGTTCACCTTCAGCACCTGTGGGGGAGACAACGCTGAGAAAGAGAACTTGTGCCAGCACAGGGGAGCTGCACAGTGGTTTGTAGAAGGCAGGACCTGCAGTTCCTGGGGCATCATGGGGTCATTAAGGCTGGAAAAGACCCCTTAGTTCACCAAGTCCAACCCCAACCTGTCCCTACTAACCAAAATCTCCACATTTCCTGAATCCCTCCAGGGATGGTGACCCACCATTCCCTGCAGTCTGTGCAGCACGGCTCTTTCAGGGAAGAAAGGTTTCCTCATACCTAGCCTGCTCCTCCCCAGGTAATGACCCCATGCCCCCAGGTAATGACCCCATGTGAGGCCATCACCTCCTGTCCCATTGCAGAGGCCAACCCCCACCTCACCACAAGCTCCCTTCAGGACATGAAGTCACCTCTGAGCTCCTCTTCTCCAGGCTCAGCCATCCCAGCTCCCTCAGCTGCTCCCCATATGACCCCTCTGTGCTCCAGGCCCCTCAGCTCTGTTGCCCATCTCTGGATATGAGGGGCCAAGAGGGGCTGCTTCTCTGCCCTCTGCACAAAGCAAAGCATCCCCCTTCCAGCAGTCTGTTTGTGTTTAGCACTGCTCCCTGCAGGGAACGCAGGCAGGACCCTGGCACTGTGGGGATAGGCAAACAACACTCACATTGACTATTTCAAGCTCCCAGAGGTTTTTCACAGTGTCAATAGAGCTGTAGCCGCTCGAGAGGAAGGACTGGATGTAATCCTGCAGCCCCAAGGAGTCGAGCCAGGCAGGGACGGACGGCTGGCTGTTCCCATCACAGCCCAGGGGCTTCAGCTACAAAAGCAGAAAGCAGAGAGGGGTTAAAGCCACAGGGGGCAGGGATCCCAAAGCATACAGCGTCTGCAATTAGCACCGTGCTCAGCCTTTTTTTCCTCTGTCTCACAGCCATCCTGGGCAGTGCCCTGGCCCTGCTCACCTTTGGCAGGGAGCGAGCTGCCTGCAGGAGCTTCCGGCGGTGCTGCGGGTCTCCGATTCCAATGTCCCGAAGGTCCTGGTCCTCCATGACATTACAGCCCTGCGGGGACAGGAAGGTGCGTAAGGGGGCAGAGCCCACACACAGGGCAGCAGCTGCCCCTCAGATCCCCTGCAGCCCCAGGGCTGCCTGGGAGGAGGAGGCCATGGACAGAGCTCAGTCCCACAGACCAACACGGGGCACAATGGAATGTGTGGCACGGCAGAGCGTGGCTGTATCCCAGCACAGCACACTGCAGGCATCCTCATCCAGCCAGGGGGGTCCCAGCCCATCATTAAAGCAGCCTCCCTACCACCAAAGCTTTGAATGCTGCCAACAGTGCCATTCCTCAACAGCCAGAGTAACACCCAGCCCTGCCCCATACACTGAGCCTAGCAAGGGCACGGACTCCGCTTATCCTCCCTCCTGGGCCACTGAGAAAACACGATTTCTTTCCAGGTGAGCATCTGAAAGTCACATTTCTCCTCCTTTTCCCGCTTCTGGCAGCAGCCCACCCAGAAGCACCACACGCTGCTGCAGCCCACCTCACCCCCCCTCCCACCGCCATACCTGGGCTGGGCTCAGCTCCCCTCAGCTCTCAGCACTGCAGCCAACGAGCTCAGCACCGCACTGGGACCCAGCCGGGCCCTCCCCGCACTGCCTCCCAGGAGAGGAGCAGGAGAAGGGCTGAGCTGGCAGCGCTCTGCTGCTCCACATTTTGGTTTTATAAGAGGAACCTCATTAAAATCAGCTGTGGGGCGCTACGCTGCTGCAAGGGCACGCGGAGCAGCCAGGGCTCCAGAAAGGGACTGAGCAGGACATGCACCTCTTCAAAGGGCAGCAAGTGTTTGGAATTCCTCGCCACGCTGCACTGTCTGTAGCTGCTCAGCACGTCCACCTCGCTCAGTCCCACCTGCTTTAAGTGCAGCATCAGAGCTCTGCCCCCAAAGAACCGCTGCTCCGCTGAGATAAGTGCCAGGAGAACCATAGAATTAACGCTGCGCTAAGAGCTGCCCGAAGCAATGGTGCTGCCCTCGGAGGCCAGACTGCAGAGAAACAATTATTTAGCAAATGACAGTAGCAAATTAAACCAGCGGGTGGCCGGGGAGCAGCAGAGTGCTGCATACACACAGCAGCCACCGGCCCCATGGAGTCAGTGGGCACGGCGTGGCCTCCGTTCGCCCTTGCTGTGCCAGCGTGCCCCATGACCTCTCCAGGATGCCCCTTTCCAGTGCCCAGGGTGAGGTTCAGGCCCTTCTCCCACTTCTGGCATCTCAAATCTGAGCAAAACTGCTTGCCATGCAGCGAGGCTCCAAGCTAGTTAAACACTCAGAATCACGGCTTCCTCTAGTGCTCCTTATTTTTATGTGTCACATTAAATTCCCTCAGTGCCAGTCTGCATTCTCAGGGTACTTAACAAGGATAGACAAAGCATAGCAGCTCTGAATACATCATTACAGCCCATTGTGCACGAGCTCTGCTCGGAGGAGCGTCCTTTAAACCCATCCGGATTTCATCTCCAATGAAAAAAAATAATAATCTGCCACTAAAATAGATAATTAAATGCAAACGCGCTGGGGATCTTTTAACCTTTGCCAGCAGAGCAGCTGAGCTTTGTTCTCAGGCTGTGTGCATTTAACATGCCCTGCAGACAAAGCTGAGGTCCTCTGCGCAGTGCTCCCTGCCTCCCAGCCAGGGCTTGGGTCAGTGCCATGCTCCCAAGGCTCACCTGCAGCACCAGGAGCCCCCTGAGCTGTTGAGTTTCAGCCACGAATCTCAGAGGACTGCTGGGTTAAGAGGATTTTAGAAACGAGATCGTAAAACAAGGTGGCTTTTCTTGTGGGTTGGTTTTTACCAGCAGCCAAAAGTCCTCATGCCCAGGTTGGACATCACCTCCCCAGCACCATGGTCATGCTGCTCAGAACCCAGGTCTGGGTCCTCCAAGGACAAACGCCTGCAGCAGAGGAGGAGGGGAGCTGTGAGGACCTCTGTGCTGCTAGCCGGATCCTCCCCGGCTCAGAAATGCCAATTGGAATCAAGAAAACTTTCTGAAGACAGAGTTGAGACTGTATTGGTTGTGACAAGTGCTGTACCTTGTGCAGGCTGCAGGCTGAGCGCAGCACGGGGCCAGGGCTCGCCCTGCACTCCTCCCCATCTCAGACCTCTCTGTTACCCCCAGCTCCAACCTGGCAGAGATGGGATGGGACACGGCGCTGTGCCACCCTCAGTCTGGGTGCCAGGTTATCACAGAATGGTTGGGCTGGGAGGGACCTCAAAGATTACAGCACCATACAACGGTTGGGTTGGAAGAGACCTTAAGGATCATAGAGCAATGGGATGGTTGGGTTGAAAAGGCTCTTACAGCCCCCAGAGCCCCACCCCAGCTATGAGCTGGGTGCCCCCCCAATCAGGCTCCCCATCCAGCCTGGCCCCATCCATCAGTGCCCACCTGCTCGCCTGGTCCACCTACAGGAAGCAGCTTTTGGAGCAGGGTTCTGCTCCAGGACACGGCGCTTCGCATCCTGCGCTGTAATTAAGCAGCCTGCAAGACTCCAGGTTTCTCATTAAAGGAAAAAAACACAGTCAGAGGGGTTATGCTGCGTGACGCCGTGTGGGCTAGGTGACCCTAAAGAGGAGCATGCCAAAATCAGAGCCTCTGAAATCTGCCAGCATCTCTGCTCCAGCAGGGCACTCTGCGGGCGCTTAACTACCCAATTTTCAGATGCTGCTTCTTACTCAGAGCCTGGCTTCGGTCCATTCTCTCTTTCCAGCTAAGGAAGGGCCCAAGGCAAAGAAAGTTCCGTATAGGACATGCAGTCCTCCCCAGCCAGCAGCACAGCATAATGAATCCCAACCAACTCATAGGAGAGCTGCCTTGCTACCAACCCACGTATTCCAGACACAACTGTGGGGAAGATTGGGACCAGAACGTGTTTGCTATTAAAAGCAACAGATGCAAAACCCAAACACAGCTTTTCCAGACTAGCAAACATCCATAGCAGAGTGCCTTCAGCTGGACGAGCCAAAGCATCCATTTTTCTTAGATTAATGCACACAAAGCTCTTTCTTTTTTTCCTTCTCAGTAAATTCAAGGCAGCTTGCTTGTATCTTGTCAAGGATTTTGCTGCCACTGCTTTTGTTTCACATGAGTCTGGATGTGGGAGACAGAGCTGGAGACACAGCCTGAACAGGGACAACACGCAGCCCGTCCCAAGGCTCGACCCCACACTCTGAGCTCTCCTGTTAAATAAAAGGGCAGTGAGGGTGAGGGAGGGCAGCAAAACCGAGCTAAGTGAGGGCATCCGGGGAGCTGACAGAGGCACTGAGCTGCCCAGGAGCCCAGGGGTGAATGAAACCAAGTGCCCTCCTTCCCTGCGCTGTCTGCGAGGTGCAGGCTGGGCTCAGCCCCTTCAGAGCTCCGGGAGCCGTGCAGGGCTGCACTCGGAGCAAACACGTCCTGTTGACAGGGCGAGAGCAGCTCATGCTGCGCCAACAGCAAACCCACCAGCCTGTCCTGCATTCTATCTGCACAAGCACATGGTTTGCACCCCCACGGCGTCAGCACAGCATCACAGCCAAGGGGCCCAGAACTGCCCAGCACCTCCAGCCCTGGGGTCAGCCAGCCCCGCTCCACAGCCCTACATCTCCCCCTGACCCCACATCCAGCCCCCTCACAGCCCCACCTCAGAGCCAAGGGGGAAACAGCAGTGCTTGGCCACAGGAATATATGTCTGCCAGCAGCCTGTGGGGTCTGCCCTGCCCTTACTGGTGGCTGCTGTTTGAGGGAGCACGGTGGAAACGAGGGGATGAGAAGCACTCAGTTGGCTGAAGGCAGACCAGTGAGGTCCCAGTGCTTCCCAAAGCAACAACTGCAGAAAGGGCTCCTATAAAAATCCTAGATTAGTGCACTGCATTTTTGTTCCATTTCTGCCCCATGCACACACTGGCAGTGCAGCAATGGAGGGAATCGGTCACAGTTGTCAAATCTGGGCAATTTTATGGAGAAGGGAAAAAAATTAACTGCTCCTTTAATGGCTTTTTAAATGTTTATTGGGCCAGGAGCTGCTCATGAATCACACCTAAGCATTCTCTAAACTGCCAGCCCTGCTTCACCCGCTTTGCTCCCCAAAATCCTTCTGGAACCAGCAGGGAGTTCAGCCACAGAGTGAATACATCCACACCTTCCAGAGGTAAACTGGAAACCATCACAAAGACAAAGCGGGGCTCTCAGAGCTGCCCAGGGAGCATCTGAGACACACTGCAGAGCTGCCAGAGAATCCGCTGCACTGAATGAAGCCATTCCACTCGGACGTGGCAGAAATCCCTGCATGAGGGTCCCGTTCTGCTCTGAGGGGCATTCATTCAGTCTGGGAAGCAGCAATGCAATGTATTTCCAGCATGCTGGTGGCAGTGATAAGCAGGAGACAATGCCACGTAACGGGGCTTGGAGCTCCCCAAGCTGTAAAAACACCCCATTCTCCCAGCGCTGCCATAATTTGATCACTTCTCCCCGATCATGAAAAGAAAGAAACACACACACAAAAGCAGAGGTGCCCAGGGCAGTGCATGAGAACAGATTTCTGCTTCTGATGCTGTCTGACTGAATCAGCATGAGCTGCTTTCCGCACCCTCTGTGGGAATCCAGGCTTGAACAACAACAAAAAGCCACAAGAAGTGGCTGACGTCCCTCTACCTGCTCCTGTGAACGAGGATGCCTTCGGACTGAGGAAGAAGTTCAGCTGCAGAGCCATCCCAGGGCTGAGCACCCGGCCTCCCAGGGGAGGGAAGGGCTTCTACCAGCATCTGGGCTCGATCTGCAGGATCCAATGGATCGCTGGCACTGCAGGGAACAGCGCTTTCCTCCCTGCTTCTGCAGTGCCCTCAGCACAGCAGTCCCAGCAGGGCACTGGGAAGCTCCATGCACCCCAGGCACAGCACTGCAGCTCCTGCTGCTCACAGCACATGGCAGCCCTCTTAGCTCACACTCCACTGACATTTTCCCTACTCTTTCAAACCCCCCCCCCCGCCCCCCCC
>NW_024885000.1:1085434-1179337 GCF_019232065.1 Centrocercus urophasianus | reverse complement strand
AAGGACAATTAAATCGATTTATAGTGTGTTTTTCTGGATGACACTGCTTGCTCGCTGCTGCAGCTTTGTGATCTGACCTTCTGTTTGCTCCTCCAGCAGGCGATGAGGCTGCAGTCCCCTGGAAGCCCTGGGCTGTGCTCCTCCACGCAGGGGCAGGGCTCTCCCTGCATTTTGGTAAGGACAGCACGGCCACTGCTGGCAACACGCAGCCAGCAGCTTTCACTCAGTTATGTTTGCACTAATAAATCCTTCCCCTCTAAGGAGGGCTTCAGCAAGCTGCAAAGCAGAGATGAAGCATCACCTCCATTTTCTGGCCTTAAATCCCCAGCTGGCCAAGCAGGCCGCTCCCCAAACTAAAGCAGAAGTTTGGTGTCACAACCAGGCTGCCCTGAGCAGCAGTGCAGGCACTGAAGGTCACTCAGCAGCGATGGAGAGCAGGAGAGGAAGGAGCTGCTGCACAGAAACACCACAACAAAGCCACTGCAGGGGAACAGAAGAGCTCCAGTCTGTAGACCATACTGTTCAGAAAGAACTCGGGTCTTTTAGAAAACGGAGCTCCTTCAGTGCAGCCTATTTCTTCCCTCAGTCGAGAAGCAAAACCACATTCTGTCTGCAACAGATGTCGCTTCTGTTCCTTCCCAGAAGCTCCAGCACCACATCAAACCGACACCCCTGTAACGCTGCTGCCTTGTGGCAGCGATATCCACTCCAACTGCAGTCAGTGCCCATCAGGATTGTTTGCTCTGAGCCATTCCACGTTTGGCTGAATCCAATCGTGGAGATGCTCTCGTGTGTCCATAGCAAACACTGCAGCACTCAGTTTTGTTTTACAGCCTTAACTGGAGTTTGACATCACAGGAAGACTGATTGGGAAGCTGCCTTAAGAGGGGAACACAGCACAGCATGGGGAGGGCAGTGCTGCAAACCCAGCCCGCCTGCAGCACCCAGGTGGCCAGGCAGGATGCATTCCTTGCTTTGATGCATTAACAGCAGTGTGCCCTTCCTCCTTATCCTGGTGGTGTTGGTTTGCTCCTCCCTGCTCACCAACTCACTTGCACTCACAGCCTCTGCAAGTTCCAAAAGTGGGAATATTCCTAACAAGAACAGGCTGCTCAGAATCAGTGGGTGTTGCAAGCAATACTTGTATTCACCCCAAATTCCCACCCACAGAGAGACAGCAGAGAGCTGCATTGTGAGGAGTCAGTCCTGCTGTGGCCATTGCTGTCACCAAAGCAGCCCCAAACTGCAGCAGAACTCGAGGTTTGCTGCCAGGGGAAGCACTGACCTCATACAGCAGCTCATGGATAAGGTCCCAAAAACAGAAGGCAAACTCCTGCATCCTCTACTGCTTGTCTCTTACCAGCTTCGTTCTCCAAGGCCCTAACAGGGACTGATCCTTTCACAGAAACCAAGCCCAGAAAAATAACACCACTTAGTTTGAAATAATCATTAGTGACCAAAAGCAGCAGTTCATAAAGAAATTGTTGTATTAAAAAGGAAGGGTGGACAAACCGACAGAGTGGGTGCTGGCAGCTGCATCCTTCAGCGCTCACAGCACCGGGCAGCTTTAATAATTCATCAGAGAGCATCAAAACCAGCATTAAAAACAAGCAGATGATTTGTTCCCTGCTTGTATGCAAAGGTTTTACTCCTGCAACATCAGACGCCGAAGGGAAGGCACACTGCTGAGGGGATTTGGAAGAATTAAACTTCCATGTGTTGGCTTCGAGTCCCGAGGACTGAGATAAAGGGATGCAAGAGGCAGATCTGACATGGGTGCCAAAGTAAAAAGGATAAACAGCAAAGAAGAACTCAGCCAGGGCTTGCAGGAAATCCTCAATCAATGGTTTGACCCTTTAAAATGGAAAGGAATGAGCAAAGGAGAGCGTCCCACCCCTGGAAGGACAGGAGCCCACCTCCTCGTGCTGAAATTCTGCCTCATGCAGTCCATGACTGAGCACTGCTATCACTGCAAGTGGGCACAGTCTGTACAACCTGCTTGAACCCCCAGCTCCGCTTCTCCCGGGGCTAAAGGAAAGTTTTGTTACTCAACTCCTGCACTGAGGACTGTCAGCACGCTGGTGGGCAGAGCTGGTCCAGGGGAAAGGTGCTAATTGCTGCAATGAGAGCAGCTAATTGCTGGCACAGTGAAAGCCAAAGTTCTGTCAGCTACACGGCAGGTTTGGAGTACTTCATTTCAAGTCACTGCACCATCTCAGGGCACCTCAAGCCTTCCCTCCTTCCTCCAGCCACCCCGTACGCCTTCACCAGTCAGTGGCTGCTGGTTTCCAACAGGGGGGAGCTCCCCACATCCCCTCATCCTCACCCCTCGGTGCTCTCGCTGCCCCCATCACAGCTCCAGACCACGTGCCCCCAACCAGGCACCTCCTCTCTGTGCGCCCACAGCACCAGAGATGCCCCCACTCCCTTCCCAACACAGCCCCCAGCGGCCCATCCAAAGGCTCACATCCAGCTTCAGCAATTCCTTTTGCAAAACCCAAAGGCGTTTCTTTAAGCCACACAGAAGGGGCTGCTCCCCACTCCCAGCTCGCTGTCCCACACCAGGATCTGAGCTCAGCACCCGGCCCTGTTTCTGCCCCACCATGTGAAACACGGGGCTGCTCTCACCCGTAGGTTTCAGAGCCAGCAGTGCCAAGGCAATCAGGTGCAGCTCATCAAGCCCTGAGGCCCGCTCAGAGCAAGGATACCTTCAACAAGAGCTCTCCCACCCTCAGCACAGGCAGTTTGCTGCTTTCTTCACACACCAACAAACCTCAGTTCCAACTTCTCCAGCAAATCACGTCGCGGGGATTTGAGGCGGTAGAATCGAATTTGTATCAGAAACAACGGAACCAACGGCGCAGAGGGAGGAACCAACACAACCCTCACGTCCTCCTTCGGTCCAACCTTGTGTGCAGCCCCAGACCCACCCTGCTGGGCTGCAGAACCCGCATCAGGGCTGACCCAGCATCCCGACATCGGCCCGCGGGTCCCAGCCCACTTACCAGGAAACGGACATCATCAAAGCCGTTCAAAAGCAGCTTACTCTCGTACTGCTGCAGGCCGATGGACTCCAGCCACTCCCCCACGCTCTGCTCCAGCATCCGAGAACCTGACGAGAGAGGAATCGGCAGACGCTTGAAAAGGGAAAAACTGTTAAGGCGGTAGCAGCGGCACTCTGAGGAAGACAGATGGCATTGCCACATCATAGTCATTACCATAAAGAAACTCAAAAAATTATGCTCAGAGTACAATCAATGGGCTGGCAGACAATTCCTCTCGTGTGCACAGAGCACGGACAACGAGCCTCCAGCACATCCAAAGGCTCCGGGTCTAATTGTATCCCAGTGAGCACTCAGAGAAAGGAACCCCGCGCCCGAGCAAAGCGCCCTGGGAGCAGGACGTCATCACATGCACTGCTTGCAGGGCTCGGGCAGCTCCTCGCCAGGCAAACACACAAAGCCCAACCCCACGGGGATGCTGGTGCTCTCCTTGGTTCATCAGAAGGGGCGGGAGGAGGGCGGCCGACTTCCAGCCCCGCACTCCCCGCTGGGCACAGCCAGGAGCGCCGCTCAGGATCGCGCAGCACCGTGTGGCTCCTCTGCTCCACGTGGCTTTGGGTGCGCTGCGCTGCCCAGCGGGGCTGCAGGGAGGGCCAGGAGCAGTGAGGGCACAAAGCAGCTAGAGAGAAAATGCATCTTCATGCAGCCGGGACACAGAACGCACACGGCGGAGGTTCAGGAAAGCAGCAGAAGCCAGACCAGAGCAGCTGTCCGCAGGAAGACATGCAAGACAAAGAAAGCACACAAACTGCAGCAGAAGATAAGAAGGGCTTTTACTTTTTTTCCCCAAGCAGTCCTGAAAGAGGCAAACCATGGTAAGGGCTTTTTCTTTCCATTAGTGCGTTAGGAGGAGCAGAGGAGCGAGTGACCCCGAGCACGAATCTGAGGGTCCCAACACAGTCATGTCACCGCCTATCCGGACGATGGCACCTGGGCACGCTGCTTGTGCCAGGCTGGCAGAGCCCAGCTACACCTGCACGTGGGCTGACAGCCAGGAGGGCAGAGGAACCGGTGCCCCCAGTGCTGGCAGCTGCCTGGTGCACGCTGCTGTGTGCCCTTCTGTCATGTTCTGCAGCTGAGCGCGGCTGCTGCATGCGAGCCCCTGACTCAGAGGGGCAGCAGCTCTGGAGATTGAGGCATTTCAGTTCCTTGCTTCCAAGCTGCAGCCAAACAAAAAGAGACCAAGAGCGAGCACACCCTCTGCTCCTCCTGCAGCAGCTCAAGTCTGAGATGTGCTTCAACAGCTCCTGGCAGCCTCTGGTAAATGAGAATCTTCCCAACAGCCCGCAGCAGCTTTACAGACAAGCTCTCCTTCCTTCACCCCTGGGAAGAGAAATCTGGGGACTTGTTACTCTCCTCTGGAAAAGCTTAAGAGATGACAAGAAAAGTTCAGAGATCTCCTTCTCATCAGGGCATTTGCTATGCAAGACAGCAGGATTTTCTTCAGTCTGCTTAGCACGTCTGTGTTTCAAGGGTATATGCAAATAAAAAGATGATCAAGAAAAGAAAAAAAAGAAACCAACCAACACCGAGTTTGCTTCCTTTGAAGCTTCAGGTCACCTGCAGCTGTGTGGAACCCTCCGAGCCGTCCTTCCACCCCCGCCCACTGCAATGGCTGCACGGCGTGGAGCTCGCAGCGCTGCCTGGAGACGCTTGGGGTAAGGGATCCTCCGGGAGAGCCGGGGTCGGGAGAGCGGCCAGCCCTCCACAGCTGCAGCACGAGAGATGCAGAGATCACCAAGGGCCGCTGTCTTCCTCCCCTAACGCAGCCTGTGCAGAAGGGCAGCGTTTAAACCTGGCATTGCCGTGCCGAGCTCTGGGCTCTCCATCCTTCCCTCCTGTGGGTCCCCCCGGCGCGCAGGCAGCCGGCAGCGATCGCGTGTCCTTGCAGAGCTGCAGCAGTGCTTTGTCTGAAGGCAGCCAGCTCCACGCTCGCAGTCCTGTCTGCTGCTCTCGCATCGCCTGTCCCTCCCTTCTCTCCATCCTCCTTTACCCCTCCCAGCTTTTCCATCCAGCAAGCAGCCTTCGCAGCAGAAGCCGCAGGAGAGGGGAGGGAGACGGCAGCTTTATCACCCTCCAGTGGAAATGACTGACTTCTCAGTGTTTGCTCGGTGACGGACTGCACGGCTCTGGTTTTCAAAGAAGCGATGTTACAGGGCTGCTCTGACACTTCCAAGTGATTTGTGGCTGCGTGAGAATTAATTTATTGAGAGGGAGGCGAGGGAACGGCTCGCTGCGCACCACGGCGTTTCTGGAGGCAGTCGGGGTGTTGGCACGGGGGAACAAAACCACAGCAGCTCCTTCCCCTCAGCTCCTGAATTTGCTTCAAAAAAATATTATTTACTCCACCTTTTGTACACTCATAAACGTATTTCTGCTTTTAAAGGAGAAAATCTGCAGTAACGCCAAGCTCAGGCTTTCTGGTTTAGAAACCACTCCAAATGAAGGCGAAATGAACGGGGCTGTTTGGAAAGGGGAATGGAGGGGTTGACTGTACAAAGAAAAAGAGAACAGATGCCTTGGACATCCCTGACTAAAGCCAGAAAAGTCCATGAGATGTGCATCTTCCGAGGATGACACAGGAGCAGATCACTGCCAGCCTCCGTGCCCCCCAGCAAGAGCCTGATCACAACTTCTGATTAAAATAAACGGCTCATTCTCAGCCAACCCAGCTCCTTCCTCCTCCCGCTCCAAATTTCAGGAATCCTGCCTTTAAAAGGTCACAGGGAATGCTGTGGAAGGGGAACAGCGGGCAGAACGTAGTTAGAAATAATTAAAAGTTGTAGTAAAAAGCAAGGCAAGCAATTCGGTTCCTCTCACAACGTTTCTCAGGTGACAAAGCACACCTCAAAGAAAACAGTGAAGGGACAGGGGCACGGTGGGCTCAGGAAGGTCTCTTTACACCTCACCATTTCCTTGAGGAAGGAATAAGTCTGACGGACAGCATCACACCATGCGCCCACAAAGCACAACCTGACGTGGTCTGAGGGCACCCAGCCAAGCTTCACCAGGAATAAAAGGCTGCAAAACCAAGCCAGCCTTGACAGAAGAGCCGTCCACACACACAGACAACGTGTAGAAGAAGCAAGGCAGGCATTTGTTGCTACAGCTGGGGCTGATGAGAGCTGGAAGTCCTTAAACCTACAGATGGGGCTACGAGCTCAGGCAGTGCAAGAGGCAAGAAGGATGAAGCCATTAGTGCTGTCAGATGCAAGAAATACAACTTTACTGGAACTAAAATCCATTAGCCAAATGCAGACTGCTAATATTTCTTCCTCTTTTGCCCAGCCAAACACCAGGCATGTTTCTCACGTCTCAAGCCAAGTGCAGAGGTAACTCACTGAGCCCCAGAGGTAACTGCTGTCCCTGCAGCAACACCTCTGCCTGCACCAGGCCGATTCACAGAGCACAACCCACTCAGCTCCTCAATTCTGAGCACAGGAATGCTGCCTGATGAAGCCCAGTCAGCAGCACACAGGTTTCCTTGCCGAAGCCAGCAGCCCCTGTCCCAGTGCCCCGTGGCTGCAAGGAAGAAGGGGTGAGCAGGAGCTCAATGGAACGTGCGACTGCAAAGCAGAGGTGCACAGAGACAGACTGAATGCAAACATCTCTTCCCAGGTCAAAAAAGCCTTTATGGTGAGGGTTAAGAACCCCTTAAGAGACGCTGTTCCTCGATCCTTTATCATCCCAGAAGCACTTACCAATACACAACAGATGGACCCCCTTCCCCCTCACCTACACCTCCCCACCATCAGGATTCTGCTGGAGAAATACACCTGAAAGGCTTCCTCATGTGCTCCAGCAGGAAATCAGGGGCTGAACCTGTTGGCCCAGATGATTGGGTTTACACAGCAAGGGTTTGGGGACGGAGCAGTGGTTCTGTTATGCTGTTTTACAGAAGAGGAACCAGGGGTGCAGAAGTTTGCCTGGATTTGCAATGGGGACAGCAGGGGCCAGGCCTCGTCCCAGCACAACTCCAAGGTCCCCTGCTTCTCCTAAATCCAAAGCAACTGTGTGTGACAACCACTTGTATGCACACACCCAAGCACGCTGAGCTCTGCAGCAGCTGCCAAAGAAGGCACTGAGCCTCTACAAGCAGATCAGTGATCCCAGGCACAAAACGAGTCAGAAGGCCCAGTGTTCTCAAAACCCATCCAATTTTGGAGATGGGAGCGCAGTTGGGAAGCGCCCTGCACGTTAGCGAGGCGATCTGATCCATCAGAACAGCCCTTGCAAACTTCTGAGCAGCAAAAGCGAAACGATGCCAGAAAAAAGAAGGGCTGGGCTGTGGGCAGTGCAGGACATGCTCCGACCTCACAGCAAGGGGCTGGCAGAGCATCCCTGCCTTCACTGCAATGGAAAGGAAAGCACGGCTGCAGATCTGCATGCAGGGCAGCCCTGAGCACGAGGCAGCTCAGCCCAAGGGGATACGCAGCACAGGGAGCAGGCAGCTCACGGCTCTGCCTGCTGCTAAGCTGGGTGTCCATTTTGCTGCGAACTCTGCACAGCTGCAGCTTCTGCCGAGGTGCAAAGCTCCTCCTCTCCCCTCCATGTTAGACCTCTTCCCTAATGATATCGATCAATCACACGCGCTGCGACAGCCACAGCCTGCGGTGGGGAGAGGAGGGGGCTTGGCAGCATGCTGGGTGCTGAGCAGCTGCCGTTGGACTGGACCCACACAGCACCCCTGCAAAGCCCCGTGGCCCTGGGAAACATAAAGCCCTGATCAGTATTTAGGGCAGGCATGGGTTAACCCCCCGCTGTGGGCACATGGGGGTCCCTCCTCACCAAAGCAAAAGCCCAAGTGACAAATGGATCGAGATTAGCTGCACTCAGCAGGCGTGAGCTGCATGTGCAGATGTGTATTAGCATCTCATCAGTGGGAGATGCTGCCCACTCGGAGCAGTTTGGAGGTGAGAGATGCAGGAGGACAGAGTCCCTGGTGGTGCAGCTCTCCTGTGTCCTCCATCACACCACACGAAGACAAACAAGCCGAGTTCTGCTTTTGTCTCTGCTTCTGACTAAATGCAGAGAGAGGAATTCATTCATCAAGTACAGGGGAAAAACCTCTGCTGCAGGCAGCCTTGCTTAGTGCATAGCAGCACCTCAGCTGTGCTTGGAAAAGCCTGGCATTGTCCACATCTGTGAGCACAGCAGACTGACCCCATCCAAAGAACTCAGCAAGCACAACAGCCACACTGACCTGCAGCTGGAACCTGCCCAGCCCTGCTCCAGCAGTGATGGGGAGGAAGATCCCACAGAAAGACCCAGGAGCACCTGGAGGAGGCTGTGGCCCCGGGCAGGCAGGGCAGCTCCTGGCTCCTCGCACGGTGCCACGAGGTTGGTGTCCCAAAGGACGGCTCTGCCACCACTGAACTGCTCTCACTGACAAAAAGCATTTCCTATGCCAACATCTTCAAGGCTCGGGTTGTCTGCAACCCTTGAGCAGTACACGATATTCAGTCCCCCTTGGTCCCCAGACAGCAGAGTTCACCAGCATCCATTTAATCAAGCTCTGCTCGCCATGTCTCACTCCAAACAGCCGCGTTTCAAAGGCTCCATTAAAGCCAAGCAATTATCTCCTCCTTTGAAGCCCAGCACCACTCCATACATTGAGGACTCACAGCTCCGCCCGCAGCAGCGGAAGGAACAAATTCATCACCAGCTGCTGCTTTCCAGAGTGAAGCTGCATTTTGGGGAGAGAATTAATCCTCAGGAGCATCTCAGCCATGTAGAAGTACTGAGGAGCGGTGGGCTGCCCTGCATGGGACAGAGGCACATCCAGGGACATCTGCACCAACATCAGGGCTCCATCAGTCCCACTTCCCCTTCCTATGCACTTTCCTCAAAAGAAAGAACAAAAACTATGGGATAAAAGCGTTGTCAACGTTGGGTGAAAGCAGACGGAAGCTCAGAAGGCTCCTGGTTGGCACGCGGAGGCAGGACACACAATTAGGCAACTGCAGGAGGAAGATTTCTTTCAATCAACTTGGTTCTGACAGCTGCTCTGCATCCTGAACCCAAACTCAGGGCAAGCAGCTCTACTCCCCACACCTCAACCTCCTCCACTTACAACATTTATGAAAATGAAAGTGTTTTAACCTGGGATCATCTCCCGATGCTGCATTGCGGAGATAAGAGTTATAACAGTTGCTGGAGGAGGATGCTGCTCTGTTTGAGGAAAATCAATGTGCTCAATGACACCAGGATCCCTCCCTCACCTTGGCTCAAGGAAATTTCTAACGGCAAAGACAAAAGGCACAGCCCCACCATCTCATGCACCATTAATAAAACCAATACAGCCGTGTGCTTCAAGGTCACAGAAGCATGGAGGTAAGAGATGTACCAAGAAATGATGTGATGTCTTGTGTCTGCTGGGGCAATGACAGGGCATCTGGAGTTCCACAGGTGGAAAGATGGCAAAGAGGCCTAAAAATATTCCAGCAAAATTCCAGTAATGGGGGAGAAAATGACCCCAAAGCCCATGTCAACCCTGATCACAGGGCTGGTTTTGCTTCCCTCTGTGCTGACTTTTAAGACATTCAGGAGGCTGCAATCAGGATATTTTTCTTCTCCTAACCCAACACAAAGCTGTGCCATGCACTGCACAGATGACACACCTCCTGGTGGCTAATTTTGGTTGCTCCCTGGAGCAGCTCACTCAGGCTGGAGCACCCAGGGCTGCACTGCATGTGGCTGAGTGCCACGTCAGGCTGTGACTGAGCTGGGATGTGGATGTAAAAGCCACCTACTGCACCTTGCTGCGAGTCACGGCTGCGTGGCAGCTGGGTACAGGCAGTATTGGAAGATTAAACGCTCCTTCCTCTCTTGTTTGGCCTGAACGCTGAAGAAGAAAGGGAAACAGACCCCTCCCCATTGGGTTTCAGACTTGAAGACTAATCCACACAACAGATTTGGGACTCTTAAATACACAAAAAGCTGCTGCAGACACCAAAAGCTGCTGGCAGTAAGTCACACCGACACAAAGCACAGAACCCCCGTCCCATCCTCTAAACAAAAGCATTTTGTGAGCCTTAAGGAACACAACACGTGTGTGTGGAGGGCTGTCAAGTGTTCTGCTCACATCTGAAGGGACGGATCCACGCTTATGTAACAAAAATGAGCATCTTGCTGCTGCATTATGCATGTGAAACAAAAGCGAGCTTGTCGTGGGGTGGTGAGAGCAGCCAACGTGCAAACATGCAGCAGCTCCATTTCAGAGCAACTGCTTAAAGAAAGTTCTTAGTTATCCAGCAGAGAAGAGCAGAAACTCAAGACAAACATATTTGGAGAGGCAGGAGAGAGCTGGAAGCAATTGGTCCAACTTAGCAGCTCTGCTGAGAACAACAGTAACTAAAGGAGGTTGGCAATCAGCAGAGCTTTTTCTCCCCTGGGTGCAGGCTGGAGCCCTTACAACACCTCTCAGCTGCAAACTGAATCCTTTGGTACGTGCAGAAGATCTGATCTCCCTCCTACACATCAAGCAAACACCAGTGGGGATGTGATCAGGTTGAGGGAGCGGGGAGGCCATGGGCCACACACCCTGGAGCTGACTTCATTGCTGCAGACTCACAGAATAGCACAGAACATGTCCCAGGCAGCTGACAGCACCCAGCCCTTCCCACCTGCAGGGAAGGACTGCAAGGAGCTGCTCCAGCTCTTGGAAGCTGCCAACAAAAGGGAATCATAGGATCCCAGAATGGCCTGGGTTGAAAAGGAGCACAATGCTCATCCAGTTCCAACCCCTGCTGTGTGCAGGTCGCCAACCAGCAGCCCAGGCTGCCCAGAGCCACATCCAGCCTGGCCTCGAATGCCTGCAGGGATGGGGCATCCACAGCCTCCTTGGGCAACCTGTTCCAGTGCCTCACCACCCTCTGATGGGAAGGGAAGGAGAGATGCGCTCAGCTGTGCTGCAGCCATCCCTCTTGGAGCCATGGTTGGGTCACAGCAGCCAGAACATGGCTTTGCACTGGGCAAAACCACAAAGACACACACACACACACGAGCTGGGTACGCTACCTGAGATCCTCTGCTGCTCCTGGGAGAAGTCGATGCCTTCGCCAATGGAGCTCATGATTTTCTCAATCTGGAATTAAAACAAGAAGCACATGCTGTGTTACTGACAGAGCAGGAAGGCAGTCCCAGGGTTTTGCCCACCACAGGCAGCCAGAGGGATCCAGGGAGGCCATTAAGGTGCCTCTGAGCACAGCGCCCTGCCTGGACAGCCCTTCTCACGGGTGGGTCACTCAAAGGGATGCAGAGAAATTGTGATGCTACAGAGCATCCTCCTGCCCCCTGCCCATGCCTGAAAACCATCAGCTGCAAGAAACCCATCCCTCTGGTGCATAAACCTCAGGAGGAGAACAGGGTCCCTGAAGCCCTCAGCTCTACCTTCAGGAGCACACAGCCTCCCTTGCCTAGAAGGAGTTTGAAAAGAGATCAAGCTTGCAAAAGCAACGTGGGGGGCAAATGCCTCAGCTGCCCAGGAGAGGGAGCAAGAGACAATCCCATCCATCTCTGTGCAAACCAAGGGATGGAAGCAAAGCACATGCAATTAAGACACGGCACAAACCACTGCCTGCAATGGTATCTTTAGCATTGGACATAAATGAACGCCTTTGCAAAAGACAAAGGAAACAAAGTTAAGGTTGTGCCAGTTGGGAAGCTGGCAGTGACAACCAGCAGGTTAATGCTGCTCAGATGGAATCTGAGATCTGATCTGATAAATAACAGCTCAGAACATCAAATCTGAATTTCTAGTAGCTGAAAGCAAGGACCAATGAAAGCCCAGTATTTTTCAGAGAGCAATGGGACCCCGGAGAGGCTCAGGTCTGCTCGCTTACCTCTGTCTCCAATCCATAACCAGGCAGAAAATAAAACCACAAAGAGCCCCCAGAGACATTCCCAAACAGAAACCTCCCCGCCCAGCACTCCTGCAAGGCTTGCTACTGAACACAAAGCTGGTGCACAGTCTGACACATAGGGCAACAAAATGAACCTCAGCTCTTATACAACTTTTTCTTTCTGGCCTTTTTGAGGACAGGTTTGGGAATGGAGGCTGAGTTATCCTGGACCCTCTGCTCCCCAGGCGCCAGCAGCAGCAGTGCAAAGCTCAGGACTGGACTCTGTTAGGGCTGGCAAACAGCACACAGCCCATCTGCAGAGGCTCCTGACAACCCACATCTCCAGTACAGCCCTCCTGGTCCAGCACACGCTGCCAAAGGGGCACTGATGGAGCAGCAGGGTGAGCGGCCAGAGCCCCGAATCCTGACGGAGAATGGATGTGATCGCCTGGGATGCGATGGCTTTT
Source organism: Centrocercus urophasianus (assembly GCF_019232065.1). Lineage (NCBI taxonomy): Eukaryota > Metazoa > Chordata > Aves > Galliformes > Phasianidae > Centrocercus > Centrocercus urophasianus. The sequence goes on along the minus strand of NW_024885000.1, from coordinate 1,166,965 downwards.
GCTTCCACAAGACAAATCGTTCAGAACTTCCATCAGAAATCACAAGCTGCTTGTACAAGAAATGGGATTTGGAGCTCAAAGGATGCAATAAGAAAGAATGAGGTCATGTAAGCAGCAAAATTATCCCAATTCCAAGCAGACAAAGATGGCACTTAAGTGACAAGCATAACATGAAACGTGTGCAGGGCGGCTCGGTTTGCAGTGCTCACATCACCAACCCTCCTTCAGACACAAACGCCACAGCCGGTCATCATCCCATCACATCTGGCTATTTAGGGTCACTGAAGCTGGATAAAATAAGGAAGTCCCAGAAATGCAGCTTTGAGAACTGCAGGAAAAAATAATCATCTTGTTTCTCAGCTCAACTTAAGGCCCTTCCATAAATCAGCAACTTCGCAGCAGCTCTAAGTGTGGGGTCAGCAAAACTGGAACTGCTTAAGAGGAAATAACTGGATTTTGCTGAGTATTTCTTTGACTACAACCATGCCTGCTAACTCCTCTCCTCCACTGGAGGCACTTTGGCATTCACCTCGGCTCCATCAGCTCTGCTCCTCTCCACGAGCTCAGCTCTGAAGAGCTTTTCCACTTCTCATCACTTGGGATGAAGCTCAAAGGATGTGTGAGGGATGCAGCAGCCATTGCTCGAGCCTGCAGATGACATCAGGTAACTGAAGAGCATCGATTCCTGCATGGGGGAATGTTACTGAGACAGCCAACCTGAGGGTCTCAATGCATGTTTTGCAGCCAGAACCACCTGCTTTAACTGCTTTTGTCCCAGCAAAGCTTTGAAATTTCACGTATGTACCATCAGCACAGAAAGGCCACGAAATACTGGAGGAAAATACTGGGACGGTGCAGAATAAACCTCATCTCCAAATAAGACCGAGGGCTTTGGTACTGCCTGCTTTAGTCCTGGGCTGAGCCCAGGCAGCAGCAGATGCTGGAAGCATTGCCCTCACCACGGGCTGACACCATGACAGATCTGCTTCCTTCCTTGCTTGTGGTTGTTTCCATAGCTGGATCCAAAGCACGGCTTAATTGTGGGAGCCAGGCCAAGCCCCCCCGGTGCAGTGACTGCTCTCCCTGCAGGAGCTCAATGCTTCCCAAGTTCTGACAGCTCCGTGCTGGACGTGCAGGTGCTCCTGCAGCACTAAAATGCCCACCAACCTTTCCTCAAAAGCAGGGGATTGCCCAGTGCTCTGTAAAGCTGAATGGCAGGGGAAGAACCACGTGGCAGAGGATCACCTTTCGGGTTCACCCTTTGCTAAACACTGGGTCCATCCAGAGACAGTCTGGGTGATGCAGAAGGGCTGCAATTCACAAAGCAATCCTGCTTCCCCCTCCCTTTGTGCCACGAAGCCCAGTGCCAGCCCACAAACCTGGCTGACCACCTCATCTAGGTGCTAAGAATAAGCTGCACAGATACAAAAACAGGGGAGGGACACATCCCTGTCCTCCACACCTGGTCCTCAGCTGCACTCCGTGGCACTGAGATGGGGATGGAAGAGAGGATACCTTGAAAACAGCACACACTAATGCTTTTTTTGGGCTGCTCTTTCCCAGTGGTTAATTATTTAAATACAAAAATACCGTGTTTAAATATAGTGCTGCACTTCAGACTTGGTTTTACGCTGAACACTCAGTTCCAATTTGTTTTGGCTTAACCTGTTTTTTTCCACTGAAACACCACGCATCCATCTCCAAACAGGTTGTGTGTTTTAATTTGCCTCCTTTTGCATCCATAGAAATAAAACCACAGGATCCCTCTGTGGGACTTATACAACCATGCCCGTTACTCCTAATCTGGAGGGTGCAGGAGGATCTGCACCATGAAGCTCCTTTGGCCCATGAGCCATAAGCAACAGCCCTACAAGGAAAGGAGACAAAGCGCTGCAAAGCTAAAATGCTTTGGTAGAAAGGAAGGGAGACAGTCCTTCAGCAAAGCCAAAAAACAAGAGGTGCAACGCTGCAGAGAGCTTGTGAGCACTGATAGATCTGCACGTTTGCTTAAGCCTTGCTGAAAAATAAAACTGTCCTCAGAAAGGAGCTGGGTGCGGCTCCGCATCACCCTTGGGCTGGGAAGTGGTGAGTGCTTCCACGCAGGCAGGCAAGCAGCCACAGAAACATAGCAACTGGAACTGAGTCCAAAACAGAGCTCTGTCTTAAAACAAACCACCCCGAGCAGCTGAGTTCTCATTCACGGGGGAAAGAGGCATTTGTTTGTAGAAGACCCATAGAAGCCAAGCTGGATGCTGGAGCTGGTCCTCCTGCAAATACCTCCTCACCCCACAGCATTCCAGGCAGCAGGATGCAGCGGTCAGACGTGAGCAGGAGACAAAGTGCTGCCCCATAAACATCCCCATTGGACAGCGTTCTGCAGAGGATGCCACGCAGCACAGGGGACAAAAACGATGCCCTGCACCCAGCACTGATGCTATGGGGCTCTGCCCCCCTGTCCTGATGGGTGGGAGCATGGGGTCCGTGGTGGGCTCTGTATTTGTCTGTCTTTTTTCCCTCCACTGAAGTTTGGAGCCAGCAAATCCATTGAGAGAGACAGAGGGTGGTTAATAAGTGCCAGGGGGCTTTTGTCACCAAAATAAAGCAGGGCTTCATGCAGTAGCAGCAGCCTGCAGCCGTTCATTTGTATGCAGGGAAAGGGAGCTCCATTCAGAAAGCACAGCACTGAGCAGTGCTCTCACCCTGGTTTGGGGGCATCTGTGTGCTACAGGAGCTTTCTGCAAGGGGGGTTTATAAAAACAAGCCCACTGCAGAAAAGCCCTTAATTTACCACGGATACAAAAGCACAACTTTTGTGCTTGGTCTCCGCATGCAGCATCAGTGATTCCCAAGGACACAGCAAGGTTGTCCTGGGATGAGAAGTAACACAGATGGGCATGTCAGCATCTGGGAAAGCAGCTTCTGCACAGAGCTCCACAGCTCTGCTCCCCCAGATGGGCTCTGAGCAGAGCTTCCCCCCCACAGCCCCTCAGAGAATGGGCAAAGCCTGAACTGCTCTGCCCCCAGCAGAGCCCCACAGCCACACCAGAGCCCACAGCAGCTCCAAGAGGGAACGCATGCCCCTGCACTGCCCGTTTCTGCACACCATCACCATCACGATCCATGCACGCCTCAGTGCACAAAGGAGACACTTCTGATGCTTTTACCCTGGAAAAAACCCACAGTGTTCTGAGCTAACACCGGGGCACCATGCAACCAAGTGCTTCCCCTCCAAATCCCCGTAACAACTTCAGACTTGTTCTCAATTACACATAAGCAGAACAAGATGCAATGGAGCTTTGCTCCCCTGCTACCGTGGGGCACTGTCAGCGCCACCACCGCAGCACACACAGCACAGCAGGGGTCTCTTCCAAGCCCTGCTGCTGCCCCCAGGCTCAGCTCCCCCCATGATGCACTTTCTGGGGCTGCAGGCTGTTGCCCATCTCTTTCTGAGCTCTGCATATAAAAACCTCAAAAGGGGTCAGGACCTTCTGCTTCCCCCTGAGGCTCCTTCCCCGATGGGCAGCTTCAAACCACTGTTCTGCAGCACCCCTGGGCAGGAGGAGATAAACACAGCACACAGCAAAGGAACACAAATACGGAGCAATAGAGCGATTCAGATCAAAGCCTGCAATGAAGTAAAGATGCACAGAAACAAACGGCTGCTATCTTCAGTATCACTGCACATAATGACACCCTGCAGCAGAGGAATGATTAAGAATATATCAGGATTCCCATTATAAATCCTTAATAATAAGGAGTTTGTAACCTACGGCACAAAAACTTGCGCAGGGTTCAACTTCAGCAGGTGAGGCAGCAGCTCCACAAGCATATTTTATTCCCAAAAGCTCCTCCAGGTTGGGTTTAAGGGTTATCAGTATTAGAAATTCTAGCAGTTCCTACCAAGTGTCAGGGGTTAAGGCTTCATTATTTCTAAGCTCCTACAATGGAGAGACAGGGCACACTAAGTTTAAAATGGGAAGAAAATGGAACAAGCTGCTTTTCCAGCTTAAAAAAAAGCCCTTTGAGTACAACAAGAACACCCCTAATTGCAAAGCAACAAGCCTCCTTGCAGCCTGTAAGCTGCTGTAAGAAATAAGAGCAAACTAATAAGGATGCATTGGGGTCAGTGGACAGCACTGGGCACGGGGCAGGCAGTGGCAGAATGCTTCCTGCTCAGCACCACCAACTGTTGCATGGATTTGCTGGTAAACACGAGCTGGTTATTTGGGGGCTGCTGGGAGGAAAAGCAGCTTCATCAGGATTTAGGAATTTTTATTTTTTTTTTAATTGCTGACTTATGAAATCATCTCTTGAGATGCTGCAAGCAGTCCGGGCGGATGGGGAGCTGAGCATGGAGCTGAGCACACAGCTGCAACCTGAGCAGGGCAGGGCAACCAAGGGCTGAATGCAGCCTTTATGAGCACCTCAAAATGAATGTCTGTTAATTGCCACCACCAACCTCAAGCCCAGTGCATGGCTACAGCATCTCCCAGGCTTCTGGTAGGCAGTCATCGCTCCAGCCCAGCTCCTCCTGCTTCTTATTTCAAGCTGAGCAGACACGTGGTGAAAAGCCCCTGCCGAGCCTTCCTCAGCAGCATGAGATGAAGCCCATTGCATCTGATGGGCTGCTTCCCATTCATCAGCCACATCTCACAGCCTGCAGCCCAGCAAAACGAGGCAACGCAGCCCGAAACCTTCAGCATCGTGGCAGTAACTGCAACAACAGCACAGATAACAACACAGGAGCCAAACCCCAGGGAAAGGCAGGAGGTGTTTTGCAAAGCCAACACGTTGCAGGCTCAAAATGAGGGCACTCGCAGGCAGCAGAGAGATCTGTGTGCAGACATTCATCTGGGAGACAATACAACAGGTGCTGCCTTAACGAGCAATTAGGTCCTGCCTGCTCCACTTTTCTCCTGCTGATGGAAAGAGCAGATGATCCAAGGCACTTTCCCCCAGAAAAGTCTTCGGTTAATACGTGATTGATACTATTAACTGCTGTTTCATCCCTGCACGTGGAGGCAAGGCTGCTCAGACCTGGCTGGGATGTGCAGCCAGAAGCACAGAGCGGTTGGTTGGAAGGGACCTCGCAGCCCTGCAGGGCTTCCCTAAGAGCAGCCTCTGGGACAATTCCTGCTGGCTCCTCACTGCAAACACGAGGAAGGGCTCACTGCGTTTGCTGTGCGCTGCAGGAAGTGCTATAAGTGCTGCTCAGCAATAAATGCACACATTTTCCAGCTCGCTCTGGTCTCTGGGAAACTCCTTTGGGCCTGGACCAGGGATCGCTGCTTCACACCTGTATTTTTGTCCAGCCTGTATTTTTGTCCAAACACCAGAGCTAGAACTCAAAGCATTCAGACCGTGCATTTATATTTCACAACCAGGGTGTCACAGACCAGCAGATTCAGAGCCCCCCAAGTATCTCTTATTTAAGTGCACAGCAAAGTTGGATGTCACCACGGCAAGAAAGACGACGGATGCCAATGAGACAACGCGTGCTCAGGGAGGTGGGATGGCTGCATGCTGCTCATTGTGAACCCACCATAGGAACGCAAAGATTCCTGAAGAATATTGAAGCAATTCAGATCCCCACAGCGGTGTTTGGGGGCCAAAGGCAATGTGTTACCTTCCTGCAGCACAGCTGGGCAGCTCTGGAGGCTTCAGAAGGACTACATACACACACACTGTTCTAAGAAGAACTTCTGCAGTGCTCTAAGATGCTCCGTAAAGTGGAAGAGAATATAAAGAAGGACTGAATAAGGAATGCTTGGGCTTTATGTTTGCCTTTCAGAGCAGAACTGCAACCAACAAGGCTGCTGTGTAGGCTCTGTTTGCTCAGAATGCTTCGTTCTCTCCTGCTTTACAGCAAACCTGAGTTGTGAAAATACAAGTGTTCCTAAAGGTAATGTGAGGGTGGAAGAAATCTTGCCAGTGGGGGCAAAGGGAAATTTCCAGCACTGAGGATGATAAGAATTCCTGACCTTAGCACAGGAAAAAAGAGAGGAAACGTTGGGATCTGGAGACAATAGAATAATCAGCCCGTTAATTAAGAAAACCGAGATCCTGAAGGACACATTTGTTTAGAACAGCAGAAGTCAGGATGAAAACACTGAGCATATCACTTCTTTTCCCATAACCAAAGTATCACAAAACATTACAGAGGAGCAAAGGGAAACCTGGAAGGAGCCCTGAGGAGCACAGAGCCAGCGGGAGGCAGGGGATGGGGGCTGAGGAGCACAGCAAGAGCCCAGGGGCTGGGAGCAGCCCACTGCCACAGCTCAAGGCCAGGGCAAGAGCTCCAGATTAAACACCAGAATCCACAGGATACACCAAGATTTTAGGCAGCACAGGCTAACAAGCAAGGATGGAAGGAGCCAGTGCCATCCTCGGATGCTGCAGGACAGCTTGCAAGCTGCAGGTGGGGGAGGGGGCAAGGACAGGCTTAACATATGGATTCCCCAACTGCAGCCGTCACCTGAAACCTCCGTATCTGATCCACAGCATTGGCCATGCAGGAGCTGCAGCCCAGCAGGTGAGCTGAGAGCTTGTCAGAACAAGGAACCTCGAGCTCTTAGAGGATGCAGTTTCACCAGGCACAAAATAGCAGCTCTCCCCCTGAATAGCAAAGGGGGAGATTTGCATTTCCTTTCAACATCAGTGTGCAGCTCTGAATTTCAACTTCTGAGTGTATTTTAAGGCAGTGGTGGGTTTGGCATGGAGAGCTTTCCTCAAAGGTTCACATCTTGATGCAAATACTCCTAATCCTCAACTCTAAGAGCATAATTAAGGCAGCAATTCCACAGAGTGCTTAAGCAGCCAAGCAGCCCTGACAAGGTGAATGGAGCTCAAGCCCTTCAAGCCACTTCAGCACAACCTCTACCATCGTGCAGCTCTTCAAAACCCATGGCAGAAAGCAATGGGGATGTGCAGCTCACTCCTATGGAGCACACAGCACAGGCTGCAATCGCTTGCAGGAGATGAGGACGGCTGTCCAGTGCCATAATTAGACACAAATTATTCATTAATTCATCAGCTATTTCACTTCGAGGAGGGTGGAGAGGGGGGGGAGGAAGGCATCAAAGTGGTGGGCTGTGCATTCCCTAAATCTAAAAAAAAGCTTAAAAAAAAAAAAAAAGCATGTTTTATTCAGCTCCCCCAGTTTCTTCCCAAGCAGCCTTAATCTCCTCCTGGAAGAGCTGCAGACACAGCAGCCACCTCACTTTGTGAAGCTGATGCTGGAACCCTCTGAGCCGTTCGCTGCAAATTCCGCAGTGGAGCTGCTCACTTGGTGGCTGGAAGAGGCCGTGTGTGGCCGTGGGGATCCAGGTCTGCAGCTCCTCAGCAGCACCCCTGTGCTCTGCCCCCAAAAAGGCTTCCCAAACCATTTGTCTCACCAATACCTCCAGTTCCATCCACCTCCAGCCTCACAGCACTGTCTGTGCATCAGACAGGTCAGCTCAGCTGATCTCCTGGACAAACAGAGCCCAATTTATCTGCTGTGTGCGTTCAGTGGCTGTCAATCGTCCTGCAAAAGCAACGCCGCGTGGGACGCATCTCCCAGATACCTGAAACATTGCTTTTAGGAAGCTGACAGCACAACAGGGGGTGTGGAGCACAGCCCAGCTCCTCTCCAGCCATCGCTGCCCCCTGGGGCCGCTGTAGCAGCACTAATTGCTCTCACTGTCAGGAGCCGCTTCCCCAAGGAGCAGAGCAGTTTGCTGATAAGCTGTAGGGTTGGTATCTCTCCTCCAGCACAGCCAAGCTCGGCTGCTCGAGGAATAGGAGGATTCAGAACTGCAGCAGGAGAAAAGGAATGGTTCAACACCTCAACTTGGCCAAAAGCCATCAGGTCTTATGGGCCCGGAACAAAGCACGGCTGTTGTCCATCCCCCAGACTTCACTGAACTGCTAACAGAGGTTCATACCTGCCTTTCATCCAGGGAGGTTCGTGATGCTCAGGGGTAAAGCAGCTCAGCACATCTGGGCCCGAGCCCTGCCAGGTGTGCTCACCTGCAGCAGCACCTGCAAAGGGACCCGGATGGATGCACAGAGCAGGCTGGCAGCAGGGCTGAGCCCCACTCCTTCAGGAACACAAACAGTTTATCCTCCTATGCAAAATTCATGGTGAGCGATGCTGGCTGTGCGCTCCTCTCACGGCTGCTCAATATTCATGAGCCACTTACACCAAACAAATTCACCACTTCAGCCCTCTGAGGGCAGTGCTCTGCTGCACACGTGGCTCCTCTCCCTGCCCTCACTTCCCAGGCAGCAGCAGGAGCAAGTTTTGATCCTCACCTCCTTCAGTCCTCCTCTGCTCCCTGGGCAATACAGCGCTGTTTGCTTTGCTTATCTCTCTGCTTGCTTACAGCATCTGGGGCCACGGTGTGCGTCCCCCTGCAGCACGCAGCTGGGCCAGGCCCTCAGAGCTGCTCAACAGGGAGCGGGGCTGAATGCTGCCAAGTGAATCACTCCTTCCCCAGCCCACCCTTCTGGCAAAGCTGCACCACCTCCCACTTCCAACAAAGGGCATTGGCAGCGGGCGGCTGCAGGGCCGTGACCCTTCTGTCCGAGCACAGATCTCCCTGTGCACGCTCACCCACGGCCCAGAGCAATGCTGGCTCTGCTTACAGATCCATCCATGCACAGACACAACCCGGTCCCCCCCCTCTCCCCCGTGCCCCGAGCAGACACACCTACTGCTGGCTGTGGGCAAAGCCCTTCCGTGCCGCTGCAGCTGCACACGGATCACTTTCCTCCTCGGCTGCCTGCATAAAGGCTATTAAAAGGAACAGAATAACGCCTATAAATCTGCCATTGTTCCCCCCAGCACAGAGGCAGTGGCTCAGTGAGGTTTTGTCAGCTGGGGAAATTCCGAGGCTGAGAGTCACGCTGGACTCAGGGCAGCTGCATTACCTCCATTCAGGGAACTAATTAAATCTCCAGCAACATCACTTCTGCTAATGTTTAAATCTTACTGTCACCATTATGACCGGCCGGATCAGCCCCCTTCTGCACATACAAATCACTGCAAAAAAAACCAAAACAACCCACACGTTCCCTGCAGGTGCGAACCCAGCATTTCTCACCACCAACCACAGGAGCCTTGTGATATTCTACAGCAAGAAGCGGACTGGCCGCACGAATCACCAACCAGCAGCAGCTCCATTTCATGCTATGCAAAAAACTGCTCTGCTTCACAAAGCGTGCCCCTCCTGCTGACAGCATCACAGAGCGCAAGAGCTGCACGTGCACCAGGAGGCAGACAGACCCTGCACACTTCTGTGCGGAGTCTTAAGGAGCACAGCCAGCAAAAGGCAATGAATCGCCAGCTGCCGGCTTGTCTCACTATGCTTAGCTTTGCAGAGAGTTTTGCAGTGGGAACCACGATATTCTTCACATCTCACAGATGGGGAAACTGAGGCAGAGAGGAGGGAGACTTGTCTGGAATCAATGGGGAGGTCTGTGATAGCTAGGAGAGCCCGAGGCAAATCTAGCCACGGGGTTCTGCTACAAAGCAACTCCACGAGGTGTTCAAATTACCTCAGAAAGTGGGAAAACATGTAAAACCATCAGGTTTTGATCGTACCAATATTTTCACATTCGACCCGCTCCACTGCAGACAGATGGGAATTTTTCACATTCTTTCTAAATTTCCTCACCTAAACACGGCGCGGAGGAAAAGCAGATTTCCCTCCTGTGGCTCATTGGGCAGCACGGGCTGGGAGCCACGCTTTCTGTTTACAAGCAGGGAAGCAGATTTGCAGGCTCCCTTCTCCAAGCAGCGGAAGCACAGGCATGCTGAGCTCTGACCTCTGCTACCAGTAAAGCTGTGCAACTCTGCAAAGCCAGAGGCTCCTTTCCCTTTCAACATTTGCTGTAAACAGTTTGGTGAGGCACGAAAGGCACAGGGAAAGCTCTCCGCTCCTTTCAGATGTGCCTTCCGTTACAAAACCTTTCGCTAGCAGCTGCACTGCAACTAACCCAGCTAATTAGCAGCAAAGCCTCTGCAACCAAAACACCTGCAGAGGAAAATATGTATTTGGAGACGCATCAGGGAGAAAGCATGCGGACTGAAGGATGGGAATGCTGAGGAACGATTCCCACTTCACTTTTATCCCTGTGGAATACCTCCGTCTTCCACCAAACGTGATTTTATCCCTGGGCTGGGGTCAGAGAGGCAGCTGAAGCACACGAGGGGCAGGCAGGAGGCACAGCCATCCCATGGGGCAGCCGTTCCCCTCTGCCACGAGCCCGGCACACACAGCCCTGACCCCCAGCACACGCTGGGGCCATCTATTTCCCTTCAGTGTACAAAGAGTGGTTCATGTGAGCTTATCTCCTCCGCAGCGCCGCCGCTCCACCAGCACAGAATCATCTCCAAAGAATGTTTCAGTAATGCTGCGGTGCTGGATTTCAGAGGGACACTTAATCTCGCCCGAGTGGTTCACCAGGGCCAACTTTCTGAGCATGAAATATTTAACTATCCACAGGCCTCCCGGACTACAATAAAGTGCCTTCTAACAAGCCTCCAAGATAACCATGTGAAGTAGGAGCTATTACATACATAAAACAGCTCAATTACTCTCTGCTCTCCAGCTCCGTGAGCCCAGGACACAGCTCACCCCCAGCAGCGGGGACCCAGGCACAAAACCTCTGCTCTGAATTCTGGGGGTCTGAAGGCGAAAAATTGGGAAGAGGGAGTCAGCATGAATCCATGAGGATCGCTGTTATCAATACTCCCCCATTTTGGGGTGCTAAACTTATCTGGCTTGCCCTGCATTAAGTAACTTAAAAGAACAAAACCTTTGAAAAGCCCCCAACCCCTTGCACTTCTGTTTCTCCGCACTCCAATTAAGGTGTTAAATGCCAAAAGAGAGCTTTAACCACTTGTAACTCAGCATTTCCTTCTGGCTGAGACGCGAATTAGTCAAAATAACGCGAACCACCCACGAGCCCCTCTGAAGACCTGCAGCAGAGAGGAGCTCACGCTGCACAGTTTCATCCCTGGCACAGCAGCAAACTCAAACTCACCTCATCCCACTCCGAAGCAAAGGACGGCGACTTCTCCAACCTCTTCTTCCCAGTGCTGCAGTTGGAGAGCGATTCGCTCCGGCTCCCCATGGCATCGTCCTCCGTTGGGGAGCAGGTCAGGAGGTCGGAGTCTGATTTGGACAAGCTGCGGCTGAGCTTGAGCTCGGCTTTGGGTTTGCTCCCCGGGTGGGCTCTGCCCACAGCACCACCTCTGTCCCCCTCGTCCTCGGCAGCGCCGGGGTGCTGGAGCACGTGGGGCGTGCCTACAGTTTCAGGATCCGCCCGGTTGACGTGAGCGTGTTGGACGGTTGCGTAGATTGCTTTCTGGTTTTGTTCTGGAGAGCCGGTCGGTGCTGATGCAGGGGCAGGTAAATCAGCATCCTCCAGCTGCATAGCAGGTGGGTGGCTCGCTGCTTCCACGCCTCCTTTCTCCGCGGAGGGAACGAGCCTGAAAGGGTCCTCGCTTATTTCACAGATGGGGGAAGAACCGTGAAGCAGCCCCGAGAACTGCTCCGGAACCTGGATGTCCTGGGTGTCTGCAGAGTCCTGGCTGCGGCCACCGCTGCTCCTCCTGTGGTCTTCAGGGGGATGAAAGCAAAGGAAGAAAAAAAAAGTTTAAAAGATGGAAGAAGCTGCGAAATTCCAGCTCTCCCTCTGCCCTCCCTCAGCGAGGGAGGGAGAGATAAAGAGAGAACAGTTCCGTATTGTTCCGCGTACTCAACTTGTACCCAAAGTCGTGGCATTTATGAAATTCCAAACACTGGCCTGATTTATGCAATCTGGCAGCTCTCCGTGTTGTTTTATTCCTGTTAACACTAACTATCAGGCCTTGCTATATAAGGCTAAGACAAGTGCTAAGTATATCCTGCAGAGAGAGCGAGCGAGGTAGGAGAAGCAGAGACGGAGCTCCTGGAACATCTGATACATTTCCATAAAGGCCAAAGTGTTATTTAGAGCGGTGCTCCCTGCTCTTGGCACCAGCTGCAGGGTGGGAAAAACTTCTGGACTGCAAACAACCTGCAAGTTCCAAAAGCTGCTCCCCAAAAAAAACAATGCCTTCCTCCCTCGTGGTTTCCGAGTTTAACCTCTCCTCCTTGCTCAGAGGAGAGAAATAAACAGTTTATGCAATAAAAAGCTCCATCAAAAAGGCTCTCTGCTGCAAGCTGAGCACTGAATGCTAATGCAGAAAGCTCTGTGCACGAGTGGCTGTCCCAGAAATGCGGCGCTGTTACTCGGTTACTGCAGTGCTAACATCCCCAATATCAGGTAAATCATCAATAATTGACCAGTCCCAATTGCCAGGTGTGTGCACCAACACACATACTCACCTCAGCCAGGTTGTACACGTGCATCTGAGCTGCACAAGCAAAGGTTAGAAAAGCAAGGAAACACAGCTTGCAGGTCCTGGGATCCCCACCACCTGCTTGTGATGGCCTGCAGATTTTAACCACTTCCATTTACTGCCACAAACACTTGGGTGGGAGAACAACTAAAAGCACACTGCAGCACAGCAATAAAACAAAGCACCTCCGTAACGTGGCTCTGAAATATAAGGAGGGTATCTGGACATGAAGAGGAAACTCCTTGGTTTGCTGCTCTCAGGAGCTGGCGAAGGAACACTCATCTCACCGAGCGAGGCGAACTGAACTGATCAATTTTGCTTCTCTTTAACAAGAAGCAGCTATTAGCAACAACAGTGAAATTAAGCTCCTTCCCCCCAGCATCCTTTTTGCACTAAGCTTGACCAGGTCATTTCCAAGCACATCTGGTTTTGTGGTGCATCCCCACACCAGAAATGAGGCAGGAAGGGCCTGAATCAGCCATTCATCCTCGCACGCCATGCAGATCCCGGGGTCTCACGCGCCCTGTGAGCGCCAGCCAGTCCTCACAGGCATCTGTTTACTCCACAGAAATGCAGAAAGCAGCTTGCTGGGTTGGCAGCTGAGTCAGGAACAGCAAAAGCCTGAGCAGAGGTTAACAGCCAGGGCAGGACGCTGGCAGACCTCACTGCTCGCTGGCGTTAAGTGATGCTGGGGCTGATTTTGTTCCGGATCCTATGAGTTTGGGATTCCAGGACAATGAAGTAGTTGTTGATCATCTTGCATGGGTACATATCCCACACGTTCTGTGGCTGCAGCCACTGAGGGCAGGCCTCACTGCAAAGCCTCACCTGCACTGCGCACAGCGTGGGAAGAAGTGAAGGTCAGGCTGTATTCGGTTGGTGTGCACAAAGATCTGAGGTTGTAATGCTGGAGAGAAAGCTCAGAATGGATGGGACATGCTGTATACGTAGCAGAGACCAGTGTAAGAAAGTTACAGATCCTGAAAGAGGGACTGGACACAGGCGCATTACCCTCTAATGGACTGGAAGGAATTGGATCCTTTACCAATTCAACAGCCCTCCCTCTTCTCCTCACCTCTCCCATGTCCCAGCTTAACCTCCACTGCCATTCCTGCTGAATGCAGTGAGGCAGCTTGGAGAAGTTTGTGCCACGTGCTGGGTGCAGCCAGAACAAAGTGCTCCAGAGCTCACAAAGGGGCTCCTGTTGCACAGAAATCACAGCCGCCCATTCATCCTCCAGACGATGGAGACAGACTCTGAAATACAAGAGAGCTGCCAGGGAAGGAAGGGATGGAGCAAAGGGAACAGCACTCGCAGAGAAGATGAGGAAAGTCTTGAAAGAGACATCTCAGAGCCTGTAAGGCTGCCCCAAAAGCTGCAGGCAGAAGAACACACGTAGGATGGGAGGAGCGGCCTCACTCCTTTTTACCATTGAGGTGCACAGGGGGCTCTCCCCAGGCTTTACTTTTTGGGGTTTCAACTCAAGGTGCCCCAGGGTGGGAGGAGATGCCAGAGCCAGTGCTGGCCAGTGACCACAGGCCTTTTCAGGCCGTGTACATTTTTTGGGTAAGTTGCTTATGCAATTCAGCCAATGATTATGGCAAAAAGATGAGCAGTATTCCCTTTTAAAGTACACACTGAAACAGGGCAAGGAGAAAATAATATCTAAGGGCTAGGAAAGCAGAGAGAGTCCAGGTCCATCCATCTGTGGTACTCCATGGGATTTAGGAATTTTTATCTACCTTTGAAAGCATCCCCATCCAGTTGCACCTTTTCACTCACAAAAAGGGAGTCGTTCTTAAATACGGATTTGAGCTCAAGTCCCTTGGCTTGTTTCACACCCAAGCACAGCTGAGTTCCTCAGCCAGCTCCTGCTGCAGGATTCACCCACAGAAGGGCTTGCTTCCACTGCACAGAGCGCATTTCCAGGCACAGACTGTCTGCTTCCCAGGAAGGATTCAATTACATGCTCTCCTGCCAGCAGCTTGATGATCCCAGATATGAAGCACTTCCCTAACACCAAGCTGCAGCCACATTGCCTCCAGCAAGTTTGTTTCCCTAGATATCATCAGGAGGGTTTGTTTCATGCCCCTGGATCAGGAGAATCAAGCTGTTATTGCAGCCGCTCTCTGCTCAAGCTTCCCAACCTTAGAATTTAGCAAGGACATATTCCAGTCTCTAATCTTCACCTACAAAAGGCTCTCTGTGCTACATCATGTAATTTGTCAGGTGGTGAGCATGCAAATCCAGCTCCTGTGGCACAAAAAGCTGCAGCAGAGAGGAAAGCTGGCCTTTAGAGTACTACTTTAGAGGTGCAAAAATAACCTTCAACTGCAGTAAAATAGAAACACAAAGGTTCATTTACATAGCGAGGTACTGCATGTGAAATTCAGAAATGTATCTCCATCACCTCAGTTGTTTGAGACAAAATTTATCCTCCAAAAGCCACCTAAACTTGTGGTCGTGTGTTCTCCCTCCCTCACTGCCCTTCAAGAAAGTGAAGGGAAGGAATGCTGTCCTTGTGTTACCCTGCATGGAGGTTCCTCAATACATTGTGACAACAGAAATGCAGGCTTGGATCAAAGACATGGAGACAGGATCTGTCCTACAGTGACAACAAAACCAGAGGAGAGCAGTCAGGCTTTGGTCCTACGTTACCATTCATCTCAGAGCAAACCAAGAAACTTCCATTCTTACCCAGCCCTGTGTGCCCACACGTTCTGCCCACCTCACAGTAAAAATCCCCCCGAAGCACATTTTGTCCTTCTGTGATTGGGTCAGTTCAGAAATCTGGTCTAGAGAACAGCGACACTTCTGGCTGAACCAGCACAACCACTGAGGAAAGCTCCAGCAGGAGGAAGGGTGAGCTGAGGACCTCAAGCTGGGCTTGCTATGGCAGCACGCCAGCAGGAGCTCAACAAGCACCAACAGCTGATAACCACCATGAAGAGCCATTCAGTCCTACCTGAGGCTGCTGACAGCACTGGCCGATGGCCCTCCTCAGAAGCAAGGCAGACATCCACACTCAGAGGTGTTTTCTGCATTCATCCTCCTTCAGTCTCTCCCTAAACGCAGCAGGAGTTGTACAGTCTCCTCCCCATCAGTCCATGCACACTTCACCACTCTTGGCTTATTTTCAAGTCCTGTTACAAGGTCTGACAGCCCTGACTTCATGCGTGAGACTGCACGTAGTTTCCTTACCAAAGAGATGGGAAAGCATTTGGCTCAAACTGCTTCTGAGACTCTGCCCGAAACAATCAGCCAACTTTTCCTAGTGCTCCAGCATGTGACAGCAAACTGCTGCAACATACACAAAAGGCAACCAGAGCAGGGCAGATAATGCCACATTCATCTGGTCACTGGACACAAGACAACTTGCAGCAAGGGGAACAAAGGCAGCTATCACATATGAAAGACACCATTAAAAACAGCGTGCTTGCCACTCTGCCTGGCAGCTGCCCTGAAGAGCACATCAGAGTCCTTCTCTTCTGACCAAAGGCTCCTCCAGAAGTCACCAAGCAACATCTGTAAGCACAGCCTCTCAGATCGAGGGCCAAGCAGCAATTCCAAGCCATGTCTCAGTCTGCTCTTTGTCCTGGAGCTGAGCTGCTGCCTTTGATGCTCCAGGACCCCTCTGATCCAGAGGTGGAAAAATTCTCCAACACCTCAATTTGGTCCTTGGTCCCTTGCTCAGCCCTCGCTTAACTTCTGCCAAAAAGACTCCACTACTTCCCAAACGTCCTCTCTCCCCACACCAGCACATACTCACGTTTCAGACTCAGCTACATCTGCTTCCCCATGTCCTCCTAGCATCTGACCTCAGCTACTGCGAGAGCTGAACATTTGCTTTTGTGTAAGGCAGGAGATTTCAAAGCTGATCCGCTCTTCCAGAGCAGTCAGGAAACATCCTGTGCAGAAAGAAACTACCTGTGGCTGCTGTGAGGGAGGAACAATACAGAGGGGGGGGTGGGAGAGAAAAAAGAAAAAAAAAGGGACTAACTACCAAACAGCTGCTTCATTTCCTACTGGGGTCATGAAACCCGAAGCAGGTGAAAGATGACATGGGGTCCTGGCAAAGATCTGCAGCTCCTGCAGAGCACAGACACTGCCACATGTGCAGCCATGCTGCAGGGAGCTCTGAGTTGCTTTGGAAAACAGCTGCTACCTCTGGAGAACAGACACGAGAGGGTCACAATAATCTCCACATTCAGCACTACAAGGAGAGCAGTGGGAAATGCCTCTGCTGAGCTTCAGCAGTACACAAGGTGAGAAATACATTGGAGGGGCCCCTTCGGAGCAGCTCCTCACCTGCATCAGATCAAAGGCTCCTTCCTCTCACACTGGTTATAGCTCTCCTGTATTTAAGGAAGTGAGCATGTCCTAGAAAAAGAGAAAGCTCTCCTGCGTTCCTTGGATTCCCCCTCCCCCCACAACAGTGGAAAGGGCTTTAGGTTCCTCACAAACACAGTTACAATGAACCTCACATTAAGCTGCAATTGGTAGCCACAGAATGGAGAAGAGGCAGCTCACACTTGAATGATCAGCAGTAGCTGCACACTGGAAAGATCTCCTGAAAGATTCTGGTTCAATGGCTGTTGCCCAGGGACTATTCCCTGGCTGAGACTGCAGAGTGCCAACCTGAAAAGCATCCGAACTTTGCCTTGGGCTGCAAGTGGCTTTGGCAGACACTGGTGGGAAAACAATGACCTCTTGTGCCACCCCATCCAGGCCAAGAGTGCAGCAGGACTCAGGGAAGGAACACTACCATGCTGCAAGGGAAAGCAGAACTGAGAATGCTGCAGCTCTTACAGGGAGTCAGAGAGACACCACAGCGACTCTGCGTGATCTTCAAAATGAGTTGGGTTCCGGGTTGAGAGTCCAAATTGAATCCTTCCAAATTCCTGCTCAGAAGTTTTGAATAAAGCAAGGGATATCTCTGCTTCAAACAAATCTTTTGTTGTTGTTGAAGGGGAGCCAAAAGCCCAGAGACAGCCAAGGTGTTTGCAAATCCCTGCAAAGCACAGAAGTCCCTCTGGGACAAGAGAGCCAAGTTCAGTACCTAACCTGGTCACATAGGGGAACTGCGGCCAGATCCAGAGAAGAGCTTGCTCTGCACATGTTTAGTTTCATCATGTGTTAGTTTACATCTCCATTTAGTTTTAATACACAGCAGAGTGTTGTTTTTATTACCAGGACAGGCAGGCTGATCATCTGCTGATACAAACATGCAACACCAGCAGGTCTCTAAGCTCAGCTGGATGCAGAGCATGGCTCATTCAGTGCTTGCATCGCTTCATCTCACTCCCAACAACACTGCACTGCCTTCCAACTCTGCCCTGACAGTGCACAGTATTCATTTATGTTCTAAGTTACCACCGTGGGTCCCTGCAAACTCTCAGCTGTCAAGAACAGCGGATTTGCTCTTCCTCTGTGTACATTTCGCACAGGAACGTTTAGATCTCTCCATTATAAAAGGGAAGATCACCAGGAAACAAAACAATTGCAATACAGAGTCCAGACGCCCCACCCCACAGCTTTTAATTGTTCCAAGTGCTCTGCCCTCCGTGTTTCTGCACAGTGCATTTTGGGATGGTCACTTACCTTTTGTTTTTCTATCCACCGCCACTGGCTTTTTAGTCTCCGCTGTAAGCAACAGCTCATAAGGGTGCTCCTCTTCCTCAGCTCCACTTCCTCTGCTCTTTCCTCGTGCAACAGTGGCCTAATGAAAAACAGCATAAGCAAAGCGGTGCAATTTATTCCTGCAAGGCCTCTTCATGCCATGGTTTAAGCATGGAATTGGCAGAGCCAACACCTTTGCAGTGGACAAAAACATAAAACTAAAACATAACCAAATTAAAAACAAATCCACAACGCCCAAAAGACAGAAGATCCCCAAAGACCTTTATTTTCTAGTAGTTAAGGCTGCTGACAGCTTTCTAGCACTGACCAACTGATTTTCTGTGCAAGGTCTGCAGACAGCCCAGGCAGTGAGAAAAGAGCTGAGCACATTATTCCTGTTCAGCCCAACTCAGACTTGCTGTTGCTATTGGAATTTGCATCGTCATTGACTATTTAACTACTGGCCCTATTAGGACGTGGCTAGAGGAAAAAAAAAAAATCCACAGCACAATATAAAATTAATCCCTGCCACCTTTTTGGAAATCAGATCTAGCATGCCTAACCTCAGGACGTACATCGTACTGAGGTCTGCAAGGGCCTCAGGCAACAGTGCGTAAACCGAGCTGAACCTCAGGACGCACAGCAGTGACTGTTAAATCATTTAAATCCCCCAAAGCCTCTGCTGAGAGCTCGTTGGTGACACTGGCAGAACCTGCACAGAGCTGCCCTGGGAAGTCACTGCTGTGTGCAGGGAGCGCTGTTACTGCAGGTCTGCCCCCAGCCCACGGGTCACCCACTGCCCTTTGGGAGCCACCTGTGCCATCCCAGCACCAGAGAGGTTCCAGGCACCCTGCCCGCCTGGCAGCTGCCTCTCAGCACCATCTCCTGGTCACACTGGCTGCAGTCCTGTCCCACAGCCCCCGTGTGCCTCTAACAACTCAGGCAGCCGCAGCAGGAGCAAATCAGAGCCAGAGAGTGAGCAATCCCTGCCTGCTGCCAGGACAGGGAAGGATTGGTTTGCACACAGCAGCCCCCAAGGAAGGCTCCTGCACTGCTCGGATTCCTGGAACTGCCCTTGTCTAGACAGCAGACTAAGAGCTGCCTCCAATTTCTTCCCCTAGGAGGAAGCATCTCTTTCCTCAAGGGCAAATAGGTACCTACCTGGCTGCGACCTAACCAGGACACCTGGAGGCCTTTTAGGGAGGCTTGGAAACGACACAAAGTCCTGCATCCCTGTGTCAGTCCAGCTGGCTTTTAAATCAGCTTTGTAATGGGAGGAAGCAGGTCAGGCACAAGGAAAGTATTTGTTCTATAAGCTTTGAGATGAGCTGTCAGGCACACCAACTCCTTCTCAGGTGAAAGAGCTCATAATGAGCAAATTAAGGCAAAAGACTTCTGAGCAGATGGTGGCACAAAAACATCAGACTGTAACAGTAGGTATCAGGCTCTCGCCAGAGATCTTGGAAAAATACTGCACAGCAGCAGCCTGGCAGAACAGTCGTAGCCTGGACCTCCAGCCAGGCATTAGTGCACTGCTAAGGCTCCTGCAGATGATGACTGCTGCACTGCCCTCGTTCAAATGCACTGAATGTATTTGCAGAAAGAAGCTTCCTAGCCACGTGCAGTTCCCAGCTTTTGCTTTGTAAAGGTCAGGGTGTGCAATCATGGGCCTGATGACACTTCATTGTCTCAACTTCTCATTCTTCCAAAGCCTCAAATACAGTCTTAAGTTAAAACTGAATTAAAATGTAATCAGTTGTTTGCAGGAGAACTGTGCTTACTCTGCAGGTAATGCAACCAAGTAAGTAAGGAGATCATCAACGCTTTCATCTGTTTCATCTTCTATTTATTTGTACATATTGGTTAGTGCTCAAGAACCATTCACTATCACCAAAACCTAAAAATAAGCTGCTAGCAGTGAGCGTGCCCTATAAAGTGTACTTAATCCACAGCGGGGGACTTGGTGAAAGACTTTTTAAAGGCTATTTCATTTCTCTCTCCTCCCCCCCAGCACTGCAGAGAGAACTGCTGAATGGTCATGGTGCCTTTCGCCTGCATTTCCTTTCTGGAGATGAGTAGCAAAGAAATGAAACTGAAGTTTAATTTGACAACACAGAACCTTTTTTCAGCCACAAACCCAGAAGGTTTCTGCTGATAGGGAAGGAGGGCACTCGGGCACCTTCCAAACAATCAGCTCTGTTGCCTGTTTATAGTTAACGTTTTTCCACAGTGGAAGTTCAGTTTCTTGTTTGTGCACATCTGCTTTGACTGATAGCCCCATCCTGGCAACGGAACAAAAGGACTGCTTTTAAGAGCACAGTTTGGCCCAACCCCACAGCATTGGATGACTAAGTGCCCTGGCCCCAGTGTGAGAACATGTTCTGAAGATGGGCGGTCAGGATGCTGCTCTGAGAAGCTTACAGCAATCCCTAAGCTCATTCCTGTTGGTGCCTGCCCAACACAAAGAGAACATGTAAAAAATACAACAACCAATCAATTGCACCCAAACTGCTTTCTGGGTAGATCTGAAAGGCCACTGCCATGCAGCTACACTCACCGTGTGCACTTCTTATCAATAAAACAAATCAAGATTTCCCTAGTGAGTCACTTTGTGCACAAGTAATTGGCAGCAGGACTTCCTTTAATGGACCACATTTCCAAAGCCTTCAACGGCAGGACAACACAGCAGGTGCTTTGTAATTAAATATGGCAAAGTAACTCAGCAGGAACAGCCAATGCATGCTTCCCTCATGTTTACTGCCATAAACAAGTCCTGCTTTTCAGTTGTACCACGACCTGCCAGCCAGCTCTCCTCTCTGGTTATCATATGCTGGAAAACAACAGCAGTGGAGTCCACAATTTGGCATCCCAGTCCTGCTGTTCGTGCACTGGTTGCTGTTCCACTCTATGTAAAGTCAGTCCTATTACAGCACACTGCGTTTACTTCTATCCTGTGCAGACTTGACATACTTCAGAAAACAGATTGCATTTATGTCTCATAGGAACTTCAGCACATCAACACATGCAAAGCAAAGGCTCTGCTGAACTGGAGTCTGCTCCAACAGCCAAAGGCAGCAGACACTTCATTAGTTTCACATGCACCTCATTGAATTTGGAAAAGGAAATCCTCAAGATTTGTGTTTGCATTGACTTCCTGGGTGCCAACAGAGATTGCCAAGACATTTGTGGTTTCCTGTCCTCACAATGAGTGCTCCCAGAGAGCCCTCAGATCTGAGGTTCATAGGCTAGTGAATAAAAAATGAGCCATAGGAAGCCCAGGAGCAAGAACACAGAATAAGAGAGCTCTAATCAAAAAGCAGCTCCCACACACTGACCTCTGCAGAAGACAGCTTTATCATATGGTGGGCCAGAACCTTGGCTGAATTCAAGACCCTGAGCCCTGCTCACGTCAGTGGGACCAACGAGCCCACACATCCCCTGCACAGCTGGAAGCACAGAGGAAGCAGGAACTAACACTTGAGACAGAAGCCCAGAGGGTGCAGAAGTATTCAGTGGGATCATTACAGGCGGGCAACAGTCCACATCCCAACGTGATTCAGAAAAGTCTCTTCCTATGGGAGTTCCCAGCCAAGAATAGGAAAGCAAGGCTGAAGGTCAAAACAGAGGTGCCCTGGAAGAACCACACAAAGGAAGTTCCCATGGCAAGTGATAGCAGCAGTGCTGGAATAATAATAAGAAAACACTTCCCGACTCAATTTGCAAGGAAAGCAATATTACAACTGCTTCCACCCAAATCCAAATGATCATAGAGCTGGTCTTTAAGCCTCGTTGCAGCAAAGCAATCCAGCTGCAGCCTCACATACCTCACAGGAAGCACCATGGCCCATCTTCTCCGTGTGCTGCTCCTCTTCTTCATCAGGCGGTGGTTTAGCAGGGGGGGGTGGACGCTCTCTCTGCAGTTCAGAAGACCACTGTCAATCCCTGTGGTAAAGTCCATCCCCTTCTGCTTCCTGACACTACAGCCACACTGCTGGGAGCACAGCGTGCTGAGCACCTCCTCACATTAATTTGAGCAGAGCAGATGATGGATCCCAGCAGCACAGAGTTCCCAGTGCTGCCTTCCCTCCCTGCTCCAGCAGGACACCAGCTCGGGCAGAGCCCTTTGTGTACAGGGACCAACTGCAGCACACTGCAAGGGCCACCACTGATCATGCACACCTCTCATTCCAGAGCAGTAAGTGCACAACAGCTCAGACCCGCAGGAGCATCAACCATGCTGAGGCGGGAGGTGGTGTTGACACAGGTTTGTTTCATTAATTAAGCCAGTTCATTCAGATCCAGACTGGCATCTCTAGAGCAGAGCACTGCACGGATAAGATCAATAATGAACTCATTATGATGTGTAGAAAGGGACTTCTCATTGTGCTGCTACTCACTTGTGTCTTAATGAAGCAGTAACAGGAATAAGTGATTCCAGAAGCATCTTTTTAATGAAAAACTCTGGAGATCAAGGAGACAGCACTGCACTGCATTCCTCAAATATCCCAAGATTGCCCGCAGGCAGTTAGAGCTGCACTGTCTTGTCTGACACAGAGCTAAAGACGTCTCAGCTCCTGCCCTGCAACAGCTCCATCTAATGGCTAATTGAAATAGAAAGTGTTCATTGCAAAAGGCCCGAGCAAGTTTTGGGATAAACTCCAGAAAGCTCCTAAAGCAACTCCCTCCTTCTTCTCCCTTCTCACTGCAGTTCAGCCTCTCATCTTGCCTGATAGAGCTGAGCTTACTTCACATCAGCCACTATCAACACAGGACAGTACACAGATGGATAAACACCACTAAGATCTAGTTTAATAAACAGCACACAGCATCTTGTACTGCATTCACTAAACAAGACATCTGGACAAAACATCCACCTTCTGAAGGTTTTGTTTCATTTCTGCTACATTTGCAAACTGCAGGGAAGGGGCTGCACCTCTTCACAGAGGGAGAGGAAGCATGGGTACAGTGCCACCCACAGTGCAATTGGCCATTGCTGCTTTGCCCTTTGTCCAAAAATTCAGGTTGTTTTTGCAAAGCCTTTTCTGTGGAAACAAAGCCTGAAGCTGACACAGCATGCTGCAAGGCCAGCTTCCCATCTGCCCCAGAGCAGCATCACTATGATTGCTAAGGAGGCAGCAGATGCAACTAACAGAAGGTGAGGGAGAGGAGATAGTTCCAGGAGCTTTGTGTTGCCTTGTAAAGCCTTGAGTACCCTCTACAGATCTCTGCAAGTAATACACAGAACATATTTTTGCTGCCAGTTTACTGCAGGATATTCCTAAAGATGATTTCTCGAGAACCTTCTCTTGGGCAAAGCAAAAGAGAAATGCTACACAGAAGTTTCCAAATATTTTTCTAGGCAATAAGGTTGCCCTTCAGGTAATATTCTGACAAACCAAAACTCACAGAGACTGTCAAAAAACATAAGGGTGCAATGCTGGGTAAAACCAGGCACACCAAAATGACCGCGTGCCGTGCAGGAATGGAGATATGAGTAACAGTGACCTACTTGTGTTGCCCTGTGTTGAAAGTGGCTGATGAGAAGAAATAACCTCAGTTCTAACACAGATGTGGGCACTGTGAACAGGCACAGAAAGCAGAGGTGCCTGCCTGCTCTGAGCAATGCCAGGGGTAGCTTTCAAGATTTCTTCAAGCTGAGGAATTGGCACAGCCTGCTGCGCAATCATGGCAAGAGAGAAGTTATCTTTCTAAGGCAAGCACACAGCTACATACAGGCCTGACTCCTGCTGCTTTAAGGCCAGCTGCTTCCACTTCCTTATTCACAGACTCTCTGTCTGAAGACTTCCCACTGGCAAGGCTGTCCAGGGAGTGACAGGACGTTGCGTTGTACAAAGCTTCATATGGGCTTTCCTCTTCTGGGTTCACATCAAAGTCTATGATCAGCTCTGTCACTGCTTTCTCCACATCACCTGTGAGAGGAAGGGAGGAAAGAAGAGCATGGTGGTTGGTCTCCATCCTCTGAAGGTCAGTGTTGGCAGGAGGAGGAGTGGCAGTGGCCCCTGGGGTGCACCAACCTACCCTGAGGGATCCAGCACGCAGGGTCGGTGCTTGGGGCAGGCGGTGCCTGCGCTGTCTTGTCTGCAGCTTTGGCACTTTTCTTCCCAGTCGTGTAATCTGCAACGAGGTGGGGCAACAACAAGGATCAGTTTCTGGCCATCTAGCTTTATCTTCAGCAGATGGGATTTTCTTCCTTGTGGATGGGAGACCAACTGTCAGCATTAAGTCTCCAAAAAAAATAACCAAAGGACATTACTGAAACTCGCAGCTCAGATCCTGAAATAGAACCAGTCGACCTCTTTAATCACATGCACAAGGTTAAGAAGGATCCTTTGAACTTCTACAGACGCTTTAATCAGAAAGCTGCAAAGCTCCTGGAGCGACATAACTTGAAGGAGCAGATGACTTGGTGCTCTGAGCACAGGCTGCAGCACTAAACAGATGCAGTCTGGTCTTCTGGGGTCATAAAGCGGCAGAGAAGCTAGTTCTAGCTGCAGTCCCCAAACCACAGACCAAGTCAGAAATAGTAAGCTTGCATGAATGAAATCAGACAGCACCATCTCACACAGCTCACTTACAGGAGCAAACTATCAGCATTTACCTGCAAGAGGTTCAGTTTTAAAGCCCCTCTATGTCTTCAGTTTCAGTACAGAGATGATCCCGACCCGCCTCACAGACAAAGCTTAATTAAAAGTCCACAAAGAGCTTTGAACCTGTAGAGCTCTCAAATGCTGAGCAGGAATAATACACATCAGTTGCATACACTTCTGATCTTTCTCCCCACAGCTGACAGGAAATTGAGATAATGTAATTACAAGGTAGGAGTTGAGCTAACATGCCACACTTCATTCCCTAATGTGGGCAGATACAAAGGGCCAAGATCCTTTCTAAACCACAAGTAATCAAGGTTCTCTTCTGGAAATCTCATCTGCAGAAATCCATGCCCAAGCTTCACAGTGAAGCGAGAAGTAGGAGGTGGGATCAGTGGGTGACTATTTGCCTACAGACACATAAAACAGACTTAATCCAAAACCATATCAAAAGCTATTACTTTGCATTCTGCAAGCAGATTTAGGCTACCCTTAATTTTAATTTACTTATAAAGCGAGTTGAACAAAGCTCAATTAAGCCCATTTAAATTGTAAAAGTGATGCCTCGCTCTTCCAGCAAAGAAGTTAATCCCCCTTCAATCCACTCCTGGAAGTCCTCCTGCCCCCTGCTGCAGACACCATCCACCTGAGCAGTGCAGCGTCGTTTCTTCCCACACCCTGAAGATTCTCACTGACTTGCAGCTCCTTTGTGTTCAACACTTTCCAGCACACGAGACCCTCACCTTGTACCTGCACAGGCACAATTTGCACTCTAAACTCTTCCCTCCTGCCCCCACATTGCTGCTTACCTTCAATGAGAGCTGCTATGTGTTGACTTTTCTGAGAAGGAAGCTCCCTCACGATATCCAGAGCCGTCAGGCCTCTGTTATCCTTTATGTTCACATCAATACCTATAGCAGTAGGTATAGAGGAGGCAAAAGCAAGAACATTTTCGAACAAGCACAGATTTACATCTTTAATCAAGTCACAGCTTGCACATGTTCATCACTGGGTGGAGCTAAAAAATGCTCAGTAGAAGCAAACCTAAAGCCAGATGCCAAGGGATAACCTCTCCTGTAACTCCCCCTGAGGAACAGCACTTTGGTAACTGATTGGAGAAAAGTGCTGTCACTAAAGAGGGATTTCCTCAGGTTGTGGTTGAAAGGCTCACCACGTTATTGTTTCAGAATGGGATCATTCTCTCACCTGCAGCCAGCAATATTTGTACCACATCTGTCTTGCCAAACAAAGCAGCTTCGTGCAAAGCACTGCCTTTTTCAGTCTGCAAATTAAATGAAAAATAGCATGAAGCTAGATGGGGGGAGTGCTGATGGAGGAACTTTCAGAAGGTTACAGAAGCAATAAATACACTGCATCGTATACAAAGAGGACAAAGTATTGACATTATTACAACACTGAGAATTTGGAGCAGAAAATGGAGACTGCCTCTTTGCAAAGAGATGCAGGCTCAGAGTTAGCGACCAAGAGAAGGCTTTCTAAAGCTTAGAAGAAGGTCACGTGTTGGAAAGGAAATGGTTTGCTTCCACTCTACCGAGAGCTCACAGTCTTGCAGTGCAGAACAGCGTAGGCAGAGGAGTTTTCCTCCCTCGCTACGCATCTGTGGCTCTTCACCCAACTAACGAGCAAGCACTAAGCATGCACTGCACCAGGATTCCTCTGAGCGGCCTCCCAGAGGAACAAGCTGAACAAGCAGCCTGGAGGAACCCAAAGCCAACACTCCTCTCCCACACAGGATCCCTATGGAGGACGAGGAGCCCTCCTCACAACCACAAGGCTCCCAGCAGCCAGAGCAGCCCCTCACACCCCTCACCCCAGATACCTGGTAGTTGCTATCCATGCCAGCATCCAGGAGGACGTGGACTACGGTTTTGTGACCGTTCCTCGCCGCCAAGTGCAGGGGAGTGTGTTTCTTTGTGTTGCAGCTTAAAAGATTGGGGTGAGCGTTCAGCAGCATCTTCACAACCTCCAGCCTCCCGTAGAGAGCGGCCAGGTCCAGGGGGGTCTCAAACTTGTTGTTACGCATGGTGGGGTCGGTGAGCTCCTCCAGGAGGACCTTCACCACCTCGGTGTGGCCGTACTGTGCGGCGCAGTGCAGCGCTGTCTCGTTGTCATTGTTCTGGGGGGGTCAGAAAGGCCAACGTGTCAGAATTGGGAAAGCAGAGCCGCGCCGTGCCTCGCTCAAACCATTGAAGTTTAAATGCAAAAACAAGACAAAAAGCAGTCAGGAAGCAAAGGGCCCGGTTTGAACTGGAGCCTGGAGCAGTGCTTTCACCATGCCAGTACCAGGCACAGACATCCCCTGAGGAGCTCACCCAGTGACCCACCCAGCAAAGCTTCAAAACCATTCAGAATAACTGAGCTTCACTCACATGTGAGGAATCTGCTCTGTGGGAATTGGTGCTCTAGATGGAGTAGCCTGTTTTCAGAGCATGGAAACCCAAAGGAAGAGCCCACACTGAAGCTTAAGGGATTGTCGTGCTGTATCTGGATGGCCATTAATTCCTCTGGCCCTTGGGAAAGCAGTCTGTTATTAGCTGGCAGCATCCCTTACTTTGGGGTGCCACCAAAATAAAAGACTGCAATACATGCCACACCAACTGCACCATGAACTCTATCTGCTGTCACTTGTCATCATTTCAGATTTAAACTTCAATTGTTTCAATCCTACTTATCCTAACAGCCTCTGCAGTTCTGAAGCTTGCAAGCTGGCCATTTTAGAGAAAGAGTGCATGCAGCTGCGTGCAGTTTGCAAATTAGGAGTTTAGCAAACAGTGCCACTGGGCTGTTCCACTAACAAGCCCTCATCATCAAGGTCTCAGGTCAACTGGAGGGAAGAAACATTGGAGCAGCACGTGAAAGCCAGACCCAACTAAGGCATGCAGAGCTGGGCAAGTTACAATCAGCAAAGTGCTGAGATGAGCAACCCCACGTTTCATTTCCAGGTGCAAAATAGGAACGTTGCCAGATTTAAGGGTCTTCTCTTTTTTTTTTTTCCCCCTTTCAAATTAAGTTCATCTCAAGCTTCTAGTTTCACTCCTGTGTAATTATACACAGAGAAGTTTCAGTTCAGGGACTAAAGGACTAAGTTAAGGGTGTAAACATGTATGCAATTATTTGACCCCAAGTGACTTCAGCACAAGTGTACCACATTTAAGCCTCAGCTGAGAGAACTCTGTCACTTTAGGAACAAATTAATAACACGGTGTCTTAGCTAGAAAGTCTACTTTAGAAAATGAATTTGACCAGAACCTCCATTGATGCTTTGAGAGCAAAACCACCCCTTTTGTGGCTCTTTTTTTAATACTACCCTGTAGGAGCGGTCAATATTTTGCACCATTTCACAGCATGCTGCAGAGCTTGCTTTGCTGCACTTTAATCCTACGGATGCGTTACGTCGTTCCAGGGATTACAGGAGGCACAGCATGCAAATTCCCACTCTGTTTTGTTCTGCTTCGCATCATTTGACAGCCAGGGGAAGGGCAGAAGGGAAGCGAGATGTGGAGAGGCTGCGACCAGCATCAAAGCACAAAGCAAGGAGGCAGGGCACAGCCACATGCAGAGAGAGATATTTTGGAAGGTAAGCAAAGCAGGGCATCACTGTTAGCACAGGAGGTCACAGACAAAGAACAGGCTCGATACTTGGAGAGGCAGAGGCAGCCATGGTGAAGGAACGCACATACATGTGGACAGAAGTTACTGGAGAATAAAGAAGTCTGCACATAAAATACACATAGAGTGAGAAGGGGAGAGAATAGAGAGCTACAGAGATCACGCCTAATGCTCCTACAGTGCTGGTCTCGAGTTCATTTAGATGGATAGGAGATCCTGTTATGTGGTGGGCAGGGAAGGGAACCTGGATGTTGTGAGCCCGTGGCCCAGCCAGACCGAGGCCACCAGCGTGCCCCACAGCTGAAGGAAACAGGAGACAGCCCCAGCCCTCCTGGAGCTGCAGCTGTGCGCCTACAGAGCTGAACGGGGGTGCACAGCTCTGCTTGTCCCACCACCAGCACTGCCCATCCTCCCCTGCCACCCAGTCCATATCTGCCAAGGGTGTGCTTTAAAGCACTCTGCAATCCTGAACATCTGCTTGGCAGCTCCAAAACGGGCATACAGCTTCCTCTGAGAGTACAGTTATTGAAGTTTGCTGCAATTGAGTCTCATTTTCTCTAAACAGCTCAGGGCACTGGTGCTCTGGACAAAATCCCATCCATAAAACCGGGATGAAATCCCCAGGCCATCCTCCTGTAGCACAGCCACCAGGTGGTAAGATGCTCTGCACCATTACAGCAAGTCCTTCCCCATCACAGGAACTCCAGCTATCGCATGAGTCTGCACTGCTCCCTTTTTGGGTGAGCTCGGAGGAGCCCCAAATACCTGAACTGTTCCAGACAAAGGAGTGTGCCCCAACCCCAAGCAGAGCCTAAAAACAGGCACAAGCACTCAGATGTATGCATTTATCTGAGATGGAAAAAGAAAATTTCCTTCCCAGCAGCCAGAAGGCACGTGGATTCAAATTTCAAAACTCCTTAGGAAAAAAACAGAGCTCTCAGTAGGACCCAGGGGCAGCACTCCTGCAGGATTCCAAGCACCCCCCTTAACTGCAGCCAGGAGTGGGAAGCTGGGCCTTGGCTGATGCCTGCCTGCAGACAACAAAATGGGAACAGCAGCAGGAATGCCTCTGCTCTCATATGAGTTCCATCGCATTTCTCAAGCCCTGGTAATCAGATATCACATACCACTGCCCCTATGCTCCTCATCACACCTTGCTGCAGAGCACCTCCAGCTCAGTCAAGAGCATCTGCACTCCTGTTCCTAACATTCTGTAGGAGGGCTTCGATCTAAATCACATCTTTCTTTCTTAAAATAAGTGGAAAAGTTTGTTGTTTTTTTCTAAATTTTCTAACCTGCAAAGGTTTGAACACTTACACCAAGGCAAAGCTTGGCAATGCTGCTCTGAGTTTTGGAGGAGCTGTTGTGAATGCCAGGCAAAAATGGTTTAGTAGACACAACTCTGCCTTGGGGTGGGGAAAAGAACCACTGAATGGTTTGGGTTGGAAGGGACCTCAAGGACCACCAGGTTCCTTCCCCACAGCAGGGCTGCCAGCTGCTAGATCCAGAACAGATCAGATTGCAAGACCTCCAGTCGTCCCTCAAGGCTCTGCCCTCAGCAGAGCAGGGATGAAGAGGCTCCTCTGCTCCCACAGCTGCCCACCAACACCATTTCAGAAGAAACGACCCCCATCTGCCCAGCAAGCCCTCAGAAGCTCTGCAGGTGGCCGTGCTGCCCGCTTTCATCCCAGGCTGCAGATGCTGGGCTTCCACTTCTCTCAGCACAACATTTAGATTTATAGCGCTTTAAATCCAATCTGCATGAATCATTTGCAGCCAATTAAGAAAGACAAAGATAAGTTGTGCAGTTTATTCCTCCTTGGGCTACGTGACGGCTTTTTCTACACAGGCTTTGCTCAACTGGATGGGTTCCTTCATCCCAATTAGAGAGCCCAATTTAAGGCAGGAGTCACAGGAACAAAGCTGCAGCTCCATCTCTTCACTTGGCTTCTATCATTCCCATTTCAGAAGTCTCTATGGCCCATACAGAGGGGCTGGAAGGGCTATTTATTTAAAAGATATTGAAAAGGAAGGGGTACAAAAAGAAGCTTTTGGGAAAATAAGAAGCTTCTGGCTCTCTTACCTCTTCCTGATCAGGGTAACAATTTAATCTGTAATCCAACCTCATAGAAACATTTTTCCCCTCTTGAAAATATCCCACATGCTTGGAAAAAGGAGACATCTTGCTTTGATTGCTTCTATATCAAATCCCATCCTGCGTGGGAGCTGGGAAGCTGAAAGCACCAGCCAAGCAAGGACTCCTTACTTTGCTCTTGGACTTTCTTTGGCTCTCCCACCCGCAGCCAAGCTACTGAGAAAACATCAAGGTGAGTATGTGAGATGTGGCTCTGCTTGGACTTCATCACACCTGGCCAGGAACCAGTGGTAAGCTGGTCACAACTTCAGATGGACCTAACGTGTGCTGTGAGTCATTTCTCTCTCTCTCCTTAAAACCAAAGATTGCAAAGCCCCAGCCTTGCTTGCAAGAGTGCTACAGCCATCCTGAACACAGCCAAAAGAAAATCAATTTAAGATAGAATACTTAATAAACATTCCACAAGAAAGCTCGCCCAATTTGAGGTTTGTATTCCTTCCTCACTCAAAAATTTACTGCTAGCATATAAGGTTTCACTGCATTACTGACAGTAATTTGGAGAGCTCCCCTTCAGCCAGCTGAACTCAACTGGGACACGTTTCCACAAAGGATATTTATTGCTGTAAAATTCCCAGCTGGATTTTTGTCCAAGTCACAGATAAGGACAAGTTTCACATAGGTATATTTTTGCTCCAAGAAGTACGTGCTAAAGTATCTCCTGAAATAGAAGCTACAAAAACAAACATCATTCCCAGTGGTTAGCAAGCTCAGGAATTTTGGATGTGTTTTTAAAGGTAGTGCAGATCAAGCAGAATGAAAGTCCCAAGTGAACTTTGAGAGAGAGATCTGCCATGGATGGCTGAGTCCCAGGCAGCTGGCTGGAAGCAAGCGTGGTGCGGAGGCTGACAGCAGAAGCATCCTGTGATAAAGCAGCAGCTTTATGCCATCACTGGCGTCTGCTGCTTCATTATAAATAGAAATGAGAAATGGGGGAGTGCCTGAGAAAACACCACCGTCTGACAGACACAACAAGTGACCCCAGGAACTTTCTGATCTGCTTCCTCGATTGCTCAGCTGCAGTGCATCGTAAGTGCTGACGTCGTGCCTCTTTGTAGTTCAAGAGCTAAAAGCAAAAGAAGGGCAAAACAGGCAGGAGAACAGGAACAGAAAACCAGGGCTGAAGGGTCAGACAACACAGACTTAACACCAAAAAAGAGACTGAAGCAATAAGCAGGACACGGAGGGCTCAGGAAGGGAGGTATCAATGTTACTACCTTCCCTTCTCCCCACCACCACGGAAAGAATTCACCGTCCATTCAAACACACACAGCATTATGCGCTTTGTAGGAGAGAAGGCATGAAATTCACTCCAAACAGCCCACAGAAAATGCATCCATGTTTAAGCAGGAAAAAAAAATCCTTCTCTTTGCATTGATAAATGCGACATTAGCACGTGAAACAATACCTAGAGCATTTGAGTTGAAATTACTTTACCTTTTGGAAGTCATCCAGCCAAACCAAGCAAACTGACCATCACCGTGAGTCCTACAAGGCTAAGCAATGAAGGAGCCCCCAGGAAAGTAAGGAAAAGCTTCCCTTAAATTATGTTTCTATAACTGCTTTGAAGAAAGAAACCCAGAGTAAATAAATGGTTGCATTTTACTTCTCCCCAAGCAGCTGCAAACTGAACAGGTATTATTGCAACTGGATGACATTGCACCTGAAAGCACGCGAGTGCAGCTTGGAGTAATGATGCAGTGAAATGCTGACAGCAAAGTACACACCTTGGCATTGATATATGGGTCAAAGGGGCCGTACTTTTTGAGTTCTTTGATCTCAAGAGCATTCTACAAAAAGGAAGAGGAAAAAGAACAAAAATGTGATAATGAAATGGGTGAGATTGAGCAACAAAGCAATGGGTGACTCCCAAGGGGTGGAAATGACAGAACACAGCGTCTTGTTCCAGTCAGAGCTATTAACAGCAGAAGCCATTCCAGCAGCTGATTCCTGTAACCTGAACCACTGTTTCTTTACAAGGCTCCAGACTCAGGCAGCACAAGTTATTTGACTGATTTTCATTGTTCAAAAGGATTCCTACTAAACAAACATTAATGAAACATTACCTGGAAGGATAACACTGGGCTTTTGCAAAGGTTTCCCTTACACCTGTCCTGCTCTGCTCCCACCCAGGGCCCTCAGTCAGTTTTTATCAGATTGATTGGGAACAGTTTACTGCACTCCTTACTGTTTTGAAAGACTGAACACCTGCAGCTGCGCCCAAAGGCATCACTGTGCACAGCCCCGAGCTTGAAAACTGTCCAAAACAGTAAAACACAGTTACTCCTGCTCAGTTGAGGAGTGGTGGTGATTAGCATTGGCACTGTGTTTTTTGTTTCACGATGCTTTAGAAGCAACCACTTAGCCTTGCAACAGCTGGTGCATCACATTAACTGCTTTACATTGATGAACTGCATGCTCAGGCAGGAGAACTTTGTCCCCACAAAGCGTGGCTAGAAGCAGGACTGGGGCTCCCAACCCCAACTCTGTGAAGAGGATTTTGTTCCTCAGCTTCTGAAAAAGTACAGAGAGCAGATCAAAATTAAACAGCAGAAACTCACAGCTCTCAGTCATTTCAGCTCAGATGGATTCTGCTAAACCTGAGCTGGGAGTGTGTGACCTCATTATGAATTCACTTCTGCATGCAAGTGTGTGTTTAACCTTATGGCACGAAGGCAGACAGCCTTGTTTGGGTTTACTTGCCTCCAGCTGGATGAAAATCCCAGCAGGAAGGAGTTGGTTCACAAGGACACCGGGCACCCCTGCTCAGGGAGGGGACAACCAAAAGCCACTGCAGCTTTAACCATCTCATGGGAATGTGTTACTGCACGCCTGCCCAAGGCACGGTGCAGAACCACAGATGGCTCAGTGTCAATGCTCAGCCAGCATCACTCAGCAAACCAGCTCCTTTATCCAAAGTCTTAAGCAAAAGAAATAGGTGGGACTTCCCACAATCCATATTTATTTTGTTCTTCCCTTTTCTGATTGAGAAAAAAAATAAAGATTAAGCAGGGGATTTATCTGGGGTCACCATAGGCTGAAATTATCTCACCACTTACAAATTAGTTAACTGGAGCAAGTGCTAGAGACAAGCCAGGAGAGTAGCTAAGATAGCATGGCCAAACAAAGACTAAAAGCTGCTTTGATTAGTTCCCAAAAGAAGGGAGCCAACGTATCCTGGGACAGAACTAGAAAACTTCTCAGTTATCCAGCAACTGAAAGGAAAACCTGTGTTAGTTTCAGAAGCTCAGCATGAAAGCAAGAGACTACTTCCTAGGTGCGGAGGGGCTCTCGGTGCACATTTATATCTCTCTCTATAGGTTAATGTATATACACCTCATTCATTCATAGCTCAGAACAGGAGGAATTGCTTTAGGCACTGCCCTCCCCCCCCACTAGCAATTAACTCTGTAACAACTGCTGCCAGCTGGGGAGGGCCAGGAGTCAGTTCAAGGGGTCTTCCTCCATCCGAGAAAATCAGCTCAAAGGAATATTAGAGAAAAACAGGCAGACCTGCTCATTCACTTTAGTATGCGAAGGTCCCTGGTGGATGAGGAGCTTCACTATGTCTGCATCTCCTTTCCAAGCTGCCAGGTGCAGGGGGTAGCAGCCCTTACAGTCTGCCACGTTGGTGAGCGCGTCGTTCCTCAAGAGGACTTCCACCACATCCCTGCAAGAGAAGATTTGGGTCTGTGAGGCATTCAGTCTCTGTCTCACAGTCTGCACTGTTTTATCAAAAAAAAAAAAAAAAAAAAAAAAAAAAAAAAAAAAATCATCTGAAAAAAGTATTTCAGAGATCCTCTTGGAATGTGATTTTATAACATTCCTACTAAATGATGCCCAAAGAAAGAATGCTGAGATAAGTTCAGGGAAGATCTGTGTTATCTTCGTTCTATCTGAGCTGAATAGGGACTGAAGTCACTGCACCAGCACAAGGAGGATGAATAAGGACTTCTATTCAATTTCTCAGCATCTGAAGTAGCAGTGAACAATACAGGATCTACCTGTATGATAATGAAGACCAGAGTTATTTAAAAATGTAATTACACACAAAAGCAAATTTCAGGTGGTGCAGGCACAGCAACACACTGGACACCAGACAGACTGCAGAGGACTGTTACTGGAAAAGCCATCTTTAACGTCTTGTTACATAGAATCATAGAATCACAAGGTTGGAATTACTTGTAAATAAAAGGGTGGTTGAAAACTTCCATGTTCTAGCAAACTGTTGAAAAGATAGACAGACAATGCAGCACAGAACACCTCTAAGCTTTGCTGCACTGATGTTCTTTGCTTGTCCTGAAGATGGTGTAGTGTTGCACCATCGCCACATTTTCAGAGGCAACAGCATCAGAGTGGTGAATGCATGAACAAACTGCAGCTTGTAAAGCACATAGCACCCCTTATGATCAAAGGCAGTGTAAATGACTCACTTATGACCATTCAAAGCAGCATGGTGCAGTGGAGTGTATCCAGTACTGTCAACGCAGTTCACATTTGGCCCTCTCCAGATGCTGCAAGACAGAAAACGTACAGGGAACACTTAGGCATACAGCAAACGGACAGACAGACTGCAAGAAAAGGCATCAGCAGAGCTCTCACACTGAGATGGTTATGGGGCAGCGACACAGAGAACAGACAGCACAGCATGGGTGAGCGTCACAGAGCACACAGCTCAGACACCCTGGGCTCTGAATCAGAGCTCCCATGTTCTCCAACAGATGTCTTGCAGCCACACGTGCTCACCAAAAACCATCCTCAGTA
The DNA here is from genome assembly GCF_019232065.1 of Centrocercus urophasianus. NCBI lineage: Eukaryota > Metazoa > Chordata > Aves > Galliformes > Phasianidae > Centrocercus > Centrocercus urophasianus. The sequence continues at coordinate 1,131,819 of NW_024885000.1, read as the reverse complement.
GAACGCTCAGGTTAACCAGTAGATAAGGTAAGCCATCAGACATCACTAACTCACACTAACTCTGAAGGGGCCAGGGGTTGAGGAAGCCTTCCCCCCATACCAAGAGCTACCAGGGTGCAAGTCTGCAGCGGTGGGATGCACAGCCCACTGCTGGTCACCAGCAGGCACCCACACCGACTTCACACTGCCCAACAATCACTGCCAACAGCCCCTATGGGAAGCAGGAGGTCCCCAAGCACTTCCCTCCCTTTTCAGAAGTCAAACTTGAGGACTGTAGTATCAACCTCCTCTCCAACCCCTCCAAGGTGTCCCATTTCGAATACTGGAGCAACACACACAAGATGCCAGCGCTGCTCTCGGTTGAGCTCTCCGCATCAGTGCTGCCCCAGGGAAGGGCACAGGAACCCAAAGCAACAACCTCCAATGAAAACAGACCTCTCACCTTCCCAAACACACCACAACTCATCAGTCCATCTGTGTTGGACTGTTTTAAACTTTCTCTCCTCAAGACTTATATTTATAAGCCTGGACAATCACACTCCTCCTAACTGAATACGTTTGACTCCTTCATATCATTTTTTAACTCAGGGTAGGAATTAACAGCACCCACTAACCTCCAGTGTAACTGCTTTTAAATAAAGTCACCCATTGCTTTTTACAAAGTAGGTTTTGCTGATCATTTCATTTCCTCCCCACCACATAATCACCACAACTCATTGTTTGGGATGGGGCAGCCTGAGCAGTCAGTGGGTTTTCTGCAATAACAGCCATTACTATGGGGCTCCCAGCCAGAAAAACTCTACACTGCAGTCTATAAAAGCAGCAGGAAAGGCACCAAACCAACAGGGATGCTGTACAGACCAAGTAGAAACACAGAAGTCACGCAGCATGCTTGCACTCCAGCACATTTCAGGTGGGATTTGGAAAGCCTGTGCCAGCTGTGATGCCTGACCCAGCAGCCCTACTGAAAGGCTCTGGAGTTCTGAGATGGCCACAAGATATCTTGGGAGGAGAAACACCCCTGAGGGAAGCTTTATCTAAGAGGATAGGGAAGTAAGCCACAGAATCCAGTGTGCCAAGGAGCCAGGGGGATCCCTGTGCCCCACTCCCCATTCTGCACTTCAGAAGCAAACAGCAAATCTCCGCACAAATGCAATGCATCACTCGAAGGGTGATGGATCACATGACAGCCTGAAGATATGAGACCCCAAAACCCAAAGGATGGAGTTCAAAAGGGCTTGTGCCCCATCCAGCTGTGGCAGTCCTGAAGTACGCAGGGACCCGAGCCATTTTCAGATCCTGCTTTATTTTTGGCAGTGGGCTCATGAAGTCTGGTTGCCCAGGCAATTTAACTCTGGATTTAAAGCAGCAATTAATGGTTAAAACCAGTGTCAGAAGGCCTGGGTATAGCCAGGAGGGCTACTGGGGGCTCCAGTCCAAACTCCCAGCATAGCACAGCCTCCCTGCAAGCAAAAGCACTCCCAGAAAACCTCCTCAGACATGGTCTGGTTCACGTGTTAGAGGGAAACACAGAACTCAAATAACTGGGAGCTGGAGCCCAAGCTGGAGCTGGCTCAGCAGCAAGGCCTGGGTACCAAGGGATACATCTGCTGGGATCCACGTGTCCTTCCTGTCCCACCGCACCCTCCTGCCCTTTCATTCTCACCAATACAGAAAGCTTATCAAAGAAAGATCAAACCAGAAAGTTCAGATGGAAAGGATTTAAGAAGAGAACTATTTATACTTCAATATCAGGTCTACAGTAGAAGCCAGCCAAGTTCACAGAATCATAGAATCCTTAGAGCTGGAAGGGACTTTGAGGGCCATCTAGTCCAAGTTCCCTGCAATCAAAGCTCTCCTGCACACAAACCCAACCTTCCAACCCACTGCTATGGATGCACAGCCTATGATGAGATCCTGAGCCTCTCATTTTAGAGCTCAACACACAGGAAAATAACTCCTACTGCAGTCTGCATAAAGAGAGTGAGAGGGCATTTGAATGGGAACTTGACTTCTGGAAGACACTACAGTTCCTGCAGAGCATGAAAACAGCCTGAGCTCAATGGAGAAAACATTCTGAGAACATACAGTGAGAAAACCTCCAACCAGAAGCAGTGTACAGACAACTCTTGTGGCACCCCTGACTGAAGCAGAACAGATCTGCACTCCTTGCAGCCGAGCTGCCCTCAGGCTTGTTGGAAATGACATCACTCCTGTAGGCATCTCAAGAGCTTTTGACACAGGGATGAGAGCACGGAAGGACACTGCTCAGCCAGCCCCAGCTGGGGGCCTCTTCAAAGCAGAGGAGACCTGAACACCAAAACCACTGCGATGCTCCTCGAGTGCTGCAAGACAGCATGCAGGGGGCGACTCGGAGAGCCACGGGGGTTTTGTCCCCGTGTCTCACTGCCTTGGGACAGGCTCTGCCTCCAGACCTGTTTTCTCATCTATAAAATGCAAACACAGCACTGAGAGAAGCAGAGTATAAAACCCAAGCACTGCGTACAGTGGGACAGGCAATTAAGACTGAACATGAAGGATATAAGAGGAGCTCTGAAAACTGCAAAATCTGTTCTGTTGGAACTAACTCTTGCACTCCATTTCTCTTGCTCCATGATTCAGCAAATGCTGCAGCTTCTGAAAGAAAACTTCCTGTTTGCCAAAACTGCTGAATAAAGCGCATCGCTTCAGGTCACGATAAAGAGTTCTGAACAGAGGATATTTGTCCTCTTGCTTATTTTCCGTTTATTCCTTCCTGTAACTTTACTCACAAAGCTGCGTAGGGCAGCAAGCTGCAGCAAAGCCCGACATAAAGAACAACTCCACGTTTCCTGAGTCCTCAGGAGCAGATCTGCAGCCTCTGATCCATGCCACAGAGCACCTGGAGGTGCGTGCATACAGACAGAAGGCCACTGCCACCCCAATGCCTTTACAAGCTTAGCACTCACTACAAGACATGAGAACTGAGCCTGAAGACGTGGTTCAATGGCCCAGAGATGAATGGTGACCAGGGCAGCGAGGCTGGAGGCTGTGACTCCTCGTGCATGGCCTGCAGGACATCACCCACACACAGCTCTGTTCTTAATATCCACAAGGCTGCTAAATTCTCGCAACCCTCCGTTGGTATTTCCTGCTCATAGACTGATGATACAAACAACTCAAACGCTTTGTGCAAGAATTCAAGTTGAAGGAGCGGACAAAAGAAGCTGCTGATGCAGGCTGGAGGAGATTAAAGCAGCCTGGGCCAGGGGGAACGTGGCTGGAGCCCAGGCAATACTCCTCAGCCCCTCTTGGCAGGGTTAGCAGAGTCCCCAGCGAGCAGCATAGAGTACAGCAAGCAGAGCCCAAGTGGGGACCTCGAGTTTAAGGAGGTCATCACACTTCATGCAAAAGTTTCTTTGCTACGGAGAGCAGAGCTGGGATGACACCCTGGCTGCCCTCCTCCTGTGCTCTATGTCACTGCCAGCCCTGTACACCTTCTGCATTCCCTTCTTTCTGTTCTGCAGATTCTTTCCCAGCTTGTCTCTCCAGGCACACCAGCACCAATGCGACTGCACTCAGCCCTGCTGCCAGGGGCCCATCATACAGTACCCACCAAAACCACACTTGGTGCAGCAGAGTTCACACTGAAAGCACAGTGGTTGAGAGCTTGGTGTTACCATTTTACAGCTGCGGTATCACTTACACAAATAAATCAGACACATTACAAAAGATGCGGGTGGCCATTCGCAGAGAATAATTGCACCAAGCTTGCAGAGCATCCCAGCATTTTAAACTCGTACAGAGGTCTCACTCCACATTCCAGCCCTGCCCAGAAAGCCTTTGCTATATGCAAAATCCTCCCACTAACAGCACTGCCTTCTTGGCTAAAATACAATTTCATATGCTTAAATGCAAGGGAGGAAGCTGACCCCACGTGCTTCTCAGGACCCAGGAAACCTCAAGGAGCTGCTGGGGGGAAGGCGATGCATAGAGCAGGCTGCACAGCCCTGGGAGAGCCAAAGGCCACCAGCTTTCACATGCAAAGCAACAGGGGAGTCAGAGCAGAGCACTGCCAAAAGCGCTGAGAAAAGCACGGAGAAATCCCCCATGCTGAGAGCAGAAAGTTGCATTGAAAAAAAAAAAAAAAAAAAAAAAAAAATTACAATGGCAAGATGAATGGGGAAAAGATTCCAGAGCTCAAATAACGATGGGTAGATTAATTGCAGGCAGGTCAAAGAGCAAGTTGGGATTCACAGGGCTGGTGGACCACAAATCTCCAGTTCTGGGCAGCAGGGGAGCAGTGGCCCCCCTCAAGGGAAGGAACATGCTGGAGAGGACAGGGCTGCACACCATCAACCTGTTGTCTTAATGCTTCCTCGAGGATATAAGGAAACCCCACCAAAATACAGTTCTGCAAAGCAGGAATCTGCTCACCAGTTAACACACAGGAATGGGAGAGCAACACCTGTAAAGAGAGAACACTGGGCTGTAAGCATCCCATTGTGAGATGTGAGAGGGAAAGCAGCAGCGCGGACACACGGATCTGCTGGGATGGGAGCACCGTGCCACGGAGCTGAAGTTAAAGCTGCAGCTGAGCCACGTGCATGGAATGCACAGCCATGGCCAAGCTCAGCCCTGCACCAACCCTGTGAGCTCCTTCCAACAGGGAAACGATGCCAACACCTCCGCAGCAGAGGCTGTTAAGGTGGGGATGACTCACCTCAGCAAAGTCTTGATGGCGCAGCTCTGGGATTCACGTTGTGTCAGCAGTGCAAAGTGGGGCTGTGCTGCATGGCAGAGGTAACACAGAGGCTTGGCCATCCCCACAGCAGCAACCCACACCTCGCTGCGTGTTTTTGTGCTCTGCACAGCAGCGTGGGCTTGCAGCAGGCAATCTATCAGGGAACAACAACTGTGTTTCCAATTAGAGCAAGCAGGTGAGGGCACGCAGAGCGCACAGCTCGCTGCTGCTGGAGGTGCTTCCCCTGCACTAATTGCAGGCGGCTGCTTCCAGAAAATTCTTTCCTGCTGCACAAGAAGGAGCACAGTTTCCCAGTGCAGGCATTTCCTTGCACATAAAACAAATCTCGAGCACCGAACTCAGTGGGAGCCTGCCGAGAGCTTTACCTTGCAGCACAAAAGGTAACGGCCCCACCTAAGAGCAGTTTCCTGATTTATGGATGTATTTCTGGGCAGGAATTATTTTGCAGCTGCATTTGGGTTGTTAGCAGACCTGGCAGAAGCCACCTCTGTAGCTCTTGCAACAGCTGCATCCACAAATTTGAAGGAGGAACAGTTGAATGAAAGCATGAGATGAACGTTTCCATCACATCAAACAGGAAAACTCACGGATATTTAAATAAATCAATGCCAGCAGCAGAGCAAGTCTCCCATCTCAACCAGTGCTCAGGTAGCAAAGAGCAGCTGAAAGGAGACAGCAGAGCCCTGTAACATTATCACAGCAAAGAAAAACAGGGGGTTGGTTTTTGATGAGAGTGATTTTTTGATCCCCGACAAGCATCTGGAACTCTTCCCCTCCAAAATGTTGGCCCAAAGCAGGTTTGGCACATGAGAAAATCAACTTCCTTCACAGCAAAATTGTCACAGCGCCCGGTTTCCAATATGGGATGTAAAGCTGAAGTTTCCCAAGAGATGAGAATCTGTGCATTGGGTGGGAGTGGGAATGAGTCCAGCACCTCACTTACGGCTCATGTTCATCCCTGCCTTTTCCTTTAGCAGAGTATTTTGAACTAAGAGCACTAAACTGATACCAAACAGAAAGCTTAATCCTACTGCACTAAATGAGATAGGCAGGGAAGGATGTGTTAATACCTGCAAGCAAGGCAGCTGGCTGTAAGAAGCAATACATGATGCCATGCACAGGTGGAGCCATGGGACATCACCTCTGTCCTCTTCTCCAGCACCATCGCAGACAGCTTCCAGTCCTTCTGTTCTCTGAAAGCATCAGGGCTTTTCCTTAGCATTCGTCAGTTATTTGGCAGTGGCAGCACTGCATGAGTGCAACAAAGAAGCTAAAATGCTAAACATGAAGGGTTCAAAACCCAGTGCATTCCTCACACCCCATCGGATCCATTGGAGCCAGCAAAGTTTAACAAGGTACACTTTCCTTCAAGTCAGCTGGCCACAAACTCCACTATGTGATGACAGTGGACATGGAAAAGCAGAGACCTCAGGATGGCAGGAGGGCAGGACAGCTGTCAGGGACCACAAGGACAGAGCCACACGATACCAAGCTCTGCTCCAGAGCTCTGGGCTCTGCCAGCACACAGGTGCTCTCACTGTGCCTAGCAATGAAGGCAGAGCAATGAGGGATCTGAGAGCACAAGCTCTCAGAGCAATAGCAGCCATGCAAGGGATCAGCTGAGGAGCTGGAAGGGGCATCAGGAGGTTGCAAGACTTGGCCTAATGGTACAAGAACAGTCACAGCCACCACCACTAACCTCTGGGATGCAGGTCCTGCTATGGTGACACAGGGGAGGGTCAGCATCACTATAGAAAGCAGTCAGCCAAGCTGAAACTCGGCGCTAGGAGGAGGGCAGCCCTACCCTTACAGATGGCTGCTGGCAGTGGAAATGCATCTCTTTAAACTTGGGGGTGGGCTGGGTCACCTCCCACATTATGCAGCAGCAGACACACCGATGGGTCACTCGTGCATGCTGCCCTCACCAAAGAATCCCTCTGAGCAGGAGGCAAAACAAATAGCTGCAAGGGAGGAAAAGCCAGGTCTGCTTGGAGTGCATGTGCTGCCCTTTATTCTTAAAGCCATTACAGACACTCGCCCTGCAAGCTGCTCCCATTACCGAGCGTTTCCAGCCGATTACATGCAACCAAGCAGAGCTCACACAACGAGGCTCTGCATGTTAGCACTGATGGTGGGGGATTGGAGAGCCAGACCTCAACAAAGCCCTTCTGAAACATCATTTGAAAAAAAATGTATTCACCATCAAGACAAGGGAAGCCAAGCAGTCAGCACCTGCAGGGATGAGTGCCCGGGGCATGCAGCATGGGGAGCATCTCCCTGCACACACAGTGCATGGGCAGCACCCTGATGGGAGAGACAAAGCACAAAGGGAAGGTAACAGCAAAATGTTGTCCCCACGGGTTCCTGCAGCCTTCACCTTTGAGGCTGACCCACATAATGCTTCTTGAGATGACAGCACCCAGAAAAGACGCAGGGATTCCAGAAGAGAAGAGGAAATGCTCACTTAAAGCCATTAAAAAGGAAAGAGTTTGCACCCAGTATCCAATGTACACAAGTGAATTTGAGATGTAGTCTTCACTATTACCTTAATTGCATTTTCCAACTGGAACGCCTGAATTTGTCAGGAAGCAAACATTGCCTACCCAGTGCTCTGATGTAGGATTTTACCTGAAGCACTGACTTCAAAAGCTGCTTTTCTTCTCCTAAGGGGAGAAACTGACCTCTGAGGACAGCCAACATTTTGCAAAGTGCTCACAACTGTTTTAATGAGATTTACTAAATAGTGCTTTTACAATGAATCCTCTTTTGCACCCAATTAGATTGTTTTCAAGGAAAATGAACGAAAGAAAGCAAAACACTCCTGCACAAATTCAATAAACAGAGCAGCATTATGGATGTCACAAAACAGCCTGGAGCTGCCAATATCTCAGAACTGCAGTTGGAACCAGCAGCACTGTGAAGGTAAGCACTCCTTGCTCTTCATTTGAAGCTGAGCTCTACATTTTCTACAGTGCTGGAGAAGATGCAACTAAAGGGAGGAAAAGACAGTATTGAGCTGTCCAGGGGCAGAAAATGGGGCTCTGAGGACCTGACGGAGCTGTGGGTGTCCTTGTGCAATGCAGGGAGTGGGACCAGATGGCTCCTAGAGGTCCCTTCCAACTCCAATGGCTCTATGATTCTAACAGGAGCAGAACACATCCAGAAGGGGCAGGCTCTCAGGCTTTGCTGACAATTTCTCACTAAGTGCCACATGTTCCCTCCATCAGCACTTCCACAGCACCAAAGCAAGCTGCCTGGCAGCCACAAATCCCTGATCAAAAGCACTGAGCAGCTCAGGCTGCAGCTGGCAAACTCACACCGCGTTCCCCCCTTTCCCTTCCGTGAGAGCTACAGAACCCCACAAGACATGACAGCCAACCAACAGAAATAGAGCAGCACGTCTCAAACTGTACACATCCACCTGCCCTGCCAACTTCTGACACACAGACTCACAAAGGCTCTGAACGTAGAGCAGAAAGCATCGCCAAAAGGAACTCGAGCAAGAAACGCAGAGTGCATTTCATTCCCACCGCCTGTCAGTGCCCCCATGCAGGGAACTGATGCACCAATTAAGTGCTTTGGGTTGGCAGGACGCATCACCCTCCACTGTCTGCTCTGTGGAGCTGCTAGATGCTCGTTGTCAGATGAAATCAATGGGATTAGATCCAGCCAAAGTGACTGTTTATTTTTTCCCCAGCACCCACAGTGATCTCACCCCATACACAGCTCAGTGCGAACTGGGATTTCTAGCAGGGAAGCTTGCATCTAGGAGAAAGGGTGCCTGCTATCCTTCCATGCACAGACTCTTCCATCTGTAGAGGGGCTCAGGTGGCCCCTGTGGCCACGGTGCCCTCCAGGCCACACACAGCACCTCTGTGTCACCTGCCAGCCTGCTCCTGCTGCCACAGCACGGGGAATTCTCTCTCAGACCACTGCTAATGCATGACCTGGAGCAGATGAGAAACAGGTAAATAGGCCAAGTAAAGCAGAGAGACAGAATGAATTAGTCCTGCCCTACATCAATTATAAAGCAAATGCAATTGGTTTGTACCAGTAACTACATCCAGAGTGCACTTCTGCCTCAGGGAGATAAAAAAAAAATTAGATGGGGGCTCACATACCATCCACTGCCCTGATAACACTGCTGAGATCTGTGATGGGGGGGTTCTGAACCCAGGCTGGCACCGGTGTGCTGCATTGTCTGGGCATGGAGGGGGGACAGACCTGCCTCAGGACAGACCCACAGGGCACCAATGTGAGCAGGAGAAGCAGTAAGCCTCAGGGAAAAGCAAACTGTTCTCTGCTAGTGAAACCTGAACGCAACAGGATGGGAGAATGAGGCCCTCAAGGAAGGGAACACAGGTCCAGGAGAGGATTGCCTGCAATGCTGGCACAAACGAGGCAGCTCCACATGGCTACAATGACTGCAGATGAAATTCTTTCTCCATGAGCTTGTTAGCTGGTTAGGGAAATGACAGGACAAGAGAGAGCACTGGCAGAAAGGAAAACAGAAAAGTGACCTACAGCAGCTTCCAGGGAAAAACTGAGGACGCAACGGACTGGGTCATGGTCACAGCACTGAGATAAGCTCCTGCTCAGCCCTGGCTTGCATCAAGCAAACACAGAAAGCATCAGCTTAAGACTCACAGCACAGCAGTTCTGAAGGAAGCTTATGGAAACTGGGATGGCTGCTAAAGGGAGCAGTTGTGCACTCGAGAAGCAGTTTCTTTGTTAAATACAGTTCCCTCAGCCAGAAGCTGCATTTAGCAGCACAGCCCTTCCCAACCTCACATTCTTAATACACAGTACAGATGTACATGCAAGTTGGACTATTAATGTGTAAACTGATGCAGAGGCATTGCCTCTAACAAGTTCAGGGACACTGCAACTCAATCCCAGTGAATAACTGCATCTGAAGCAAGGCTCACCCATACAGCTCCAAGGGTTCCAGGGCACCTCACGTTGCTTCAGCATCTCCCCATCACCAACATGGACTGCCTCTGGGGAGAGGAAGCACAGCCTCCTTTTCCTCCTGTCCCTCTCACAGTAGAAGCAGCGCACACAGCCACCTTGGAGCAGCACTGCAGACCATTACAACGTGCCCCATGTTCCTGAAGAACTTAGAACAGAAAGCAAAAGCCAACCATGAGTAAGCTGGGGAGAACACTGAGCTCTTAACCACCTCACACTCAGATAACATCAGTGAGCAAAACCTCAAGTCTTGCAAAGCGGTTAAGGTCAATGAAGGAGGATAAACAGCTTACCATGTATTTATACACACACACACACACACACACACAACTTAAACACAACATTTAACACTCAAATGTTTATTTTGAGATTCAAATTCCTCCTTTTTGCTAACCTGACCTCAAGAGCCAACATCCACCTGCATCTGAAAAACGGGTCCCAGACGACAGGGACAAGCGTGGGTCCAGAGCTGCACATTCAGCGACGAGCCTGTAGGCACATTAAGTCAAAGCAGAGGCTAAGAACAGTGCCTTGCCTCTTCCAAGTCATTCCAGAGCTGCATTTAATGATCTCTAGGCTTGAATCTGCTACAGCAAACCCTCTGTGAAGGCAGCACAGGCTCTATGGGACAGCAGGAGCAGGACTGGCCGCCCCTCTGACTCGTTTCCAGCTTCAGAAGAAAGCAGGATGGATTCTGTGCTGCAGCTCAGCCACTGCAGCCAGCTCTAGGCTCCCCAGTTCAAAACAAGATAGGGATCTTCTGGAAGGAGCTCAGTGGAGGGCTACAAAGATGAAGAAGGCCTGGAGCATCTCCTGTGTGAGGAAGGGCTGAGTCACCTGGGTCTGTTCAGCCTGGGGAAAAGAAGACTGAGAGGAGATCTGATAAATGTTTCTATCTAAAGGGGGGTGGAAGGCAAATGGATGAGGGCGGGCTCTTCTTGGTGGTGCTTAGCAATGGGACAAAGAATGATGGCCTAAAACTTGAACACAGGAGAACAATTTCTTTATGGCAAGGGTGATGCAGTGCTGGAAAAGGTTGCCCAAGGATGGTGTGGGATCTCCTTCTATGGAGATATTCAAGACCCACCTGGATGCCCACGTGTGCAACCTGCTGTAGAGAATCTGCTTGAGCAAGGGAGTTACATCTTGAGGTCCCCTCCAATCCCAGCACTCCTGTGCTTCTATGATTCCCACCAGTGGCCTCAGCCCAGGTGCTGGGTAGCACATTGGGATCACATCCTCCAAGTTCGGTATACTCAGCTCTCTTCCAAGTTTTTTCTTGCTTCACCCTTTTTGTGAAATAATTCCTGTTGTTGTTAAAGGAAACATCCCCAGAACACTAAATCAAGCACTAAGTACGCACACCTTCCAGACGCTGCAAGTTTTCAGCTGGTTTCAACCAAGTGGAGATGAGCCATAGAATTCAGACTCCAGCAGGCTGAAAGGACACGAGAGGAACGCAGTGATTTCACACTGCACAGAGGGGTTACTGACATCACTCCAAGACAACCAGAAGTCACCCTTGGGGGATGGCAGGATAAACCAAGGCTGCTCAGACTCCTCTTATAGGACAGCCAACACTTCTTCACACTTAACTGCAGCAAGAAGCCGTGGCTCGAACGGCTCGCTGGGTCCTGGCAGACCAAAACCCAGGTCCATGGCACCTGCACACCATATTTAAGTCATCTGATGGCCCTCATGATCCTTAAAGAGAACCAAGATTAGAACGCAAAGCTTTCAATCCTCCAGAGATCAAGGTTTTAATCAGAAACCTGTTGCTCCTTCCTAAAACAAAAGGGAAAAGGCTCTGGTTTCCAGCAGCAGGGAGGGGGCTGTGGGCCCATCTGTGCCGCAGCGCTGGCCGCCTTTAATCGGATTACATTCTAAAACCAGGCAATTTACTTGGTGATGCCAAACTTGAAAGGATTGCTCATCGTGTCTTAATTAGGATGAGGCAAAAGTCATTTCACCTAATTTCCAGCCCACTTCAATATTAGATTTGAAGGCAACCTATGACATTTTCGGGCTTGTTTGGCGTAAGAGTCTGAAAACCAGCAGGCAATAGGATCAGATATAAATCTAATGAGATAATGTATTTACATATTATTTATGGCACTCACTTTCAGGCAGGGTTGTGTTCTTGCATCCTAAGTACACAGCACTGCAGATACTTCCTTTTAGCTGGAAAAAGCTTGAGGTCTATTCTTAAATTTAATTTCCCTTTAAAAGAAACCATGTGTTTAAATAACAAGGGGAGAGTGCTAATGTAATCAGGGTTTACCAAACCTAAACAACTGAACTCAAACTCTCGCTTCCCTTAAGCAAAATAACACAGGCTCTCAGAGAGCTTTGCATTAGCCCTGCTTGCACACTCCTGCTTTAAAAGCAACTTCTGCAGTTCCCTTCACATCCAGCTAGGTTCAGATATATACACTGATTTTAATCTGAAACACTCAGCCACGCAAGGCGGGATGCATCAAGTCAGGAATGTGCATGCACACGTGGTCTCTGCACTTGGCATCTTCCTTGGGGCTTCCCAAACTTCTCACATGTTCATCTTTACGAACCACTGGGGAAAAGAGCTGCGTGAACGGTGCTGCAATGAGCCACAGCCTGCTCAAATCCTTGGTCCGGGCAAAAGTCAAGTCAAAATCCACCCAAATACACACAGTACAGATGAAAAACAGGGCTTTACACTCAAGCTCCTTAGCCAGCAGTGTGGGTGCTCCATGGGATCTTCTTCCAGGACAAACACCTACAGAGAACTCTGCCCTGGCACGAGGCACCCAGCTGAGTCCCACATTTGGTTTGAGTTAAAGGGTGTTCAAGAACATTTAGTTCCAGAACTCATCTGGGCTTTTCGAAGTCCATCATCTCCCAGTCTGTGCAACAAAGGGGCGCTCTGACAATTAAGCATGATCATTAAAGCAAGCCACGGGGATTCACTGCAGGACGGAGACACGAAGAACATCCATGGACTGCTCTGCATTGAGGCACTGCCTTACTTTGGGCAGGACGCGTCCCACTGGGGTGGCAGCAAGCAGTCCTTTGGGACACAGCGCGGAGAGAAGCTCGCCCGCACGCTCCCAGGCACTGCTTCCTTCCTGAGCACGGTTCACACCTTTCTGCCCTCCTGGCCTTTAATTAAGCATTTTACCCCTCCGTTGGACTATCGAAGATCTTTCTTTGAAATGTTAGTGCATCTGGGACTGGAGCTGTCAGCCAATTCCTGTTTTTCTCCTTTCTGCAGAGTGCAGCTGTATTAGCTTCTCCAGTCTGTTGCTATAGAAACAAATCAATCCTCAACAGTTTTATTTTTACCATTTTTCTGTGAAATAGGATTTCTCTCCTTTCCAAGCCTGAGCTGTACTCCAGAGCCAGCTCTTTGGGACGGGCACGGTGCCACCTCCACATCAGAAGAGCCTCACTCCTGGGGGCAGTGCGAAGAGGAGACCACCAACACCCCACCTAAAGGCACTTCCACGAGGATGCTTCACCTTGAGCTGATGGCTGCAGCGCTCCTGCAATGCTGCTGCCTCCAGGTGGCACAGGAGGATGACAGCCATGCTGGGGACACTCACCCATCACTGCAGCCAGGAACCACAGCACAGCTCACCCATCCTCACTGCCTCCAGGAGCTTGTCTCATCCTCATCCAAGTGGAGCTGCCAGAGAATTTTCCCTTTTGGTCTGGGATGAATGCAGGTGTAATCCGTTATCTACGACCTCTGTTCTGCGTCCCATCTTTCACTTCTGTCTTTCACAGCCTGCTTGCTTTTCTTTCAGTCACCCTAAAACAATGCACTACATTAAAAACCACCACTGGATGAGCGCTGTTTCTTGGCTCAGTTGCTGCTCGTATATCAAATGCTGTTTCATACATTCATACATTCATAAAGCTGAGCTCTTTGCCAAGCAGCCTTGCTCCAGTGGCTCCACTCCCACAAACACACATTTGGAGATCACTTCACACAAAGCTGCTGTGGGACAACTGCTCTTGAAGCAGCAGAGGGCAAGGGGGGAGCCTGCCCCTCCACACCTGCAGGTTTCCAACCCCCCCTGTATAGGATCTAGGAACAGGGCCATCACAAACGAAGCTGTTCTGCTGGGTCAGCCAGCTGGAGCGAGTTACTCTGGCACAGCCCCACGAATGCTCAAACATCCATTGGGGAATGAAAGCAGGAGAGGACAAGATCACTGCTGCACAAGCGTAGTCACAGCCTTCAAGTCTCCTTGTCAGTTGTCAAACCCCATTTCTTCAGCGTTCAGCGTCCAGCCCAACGCCACACAGCTCTTCAGAACACGCTGTGCTCTGGATGCACTCAGGTGTGCAGTGATGTTCCTCCAGTTTCAGGCTTGCAGACTGGTGCAAGCCTACAGAAGTGTCGGCATCTCATCGCTCAGGAGTCTCCTGTTTGTTTACACACATAGCTGTGGGATTCGTGCTGAAATTCCTGCACACAGCTCAACTGCAGGACAAGAAATTGGGGCATACACTAATCAAAGAGCTGGCAGGGGATCCCCCAGCCAACCACTCAGCCCACTGAAGCCTCGCAAACATCCCTTTGGCCAGCAAAGTAAATATGGACAAACACGAATACTGCTGAATGCAGCTGCTAACCCAGCATCACTACAGCCAACCCTCAAATCCTCGAGATGCAAATGTCAAGGCTGCATCTGATGAAGTGAGCCACCAGCACCTGCTTGGTCCTCAAGCTTTTCTAGGGAGGCTCCAGCCAACTTTTAAGCCAGTCCTGCTCAGGGCACAAAAAACACAAAGCCATGGAACAACCCGCATGAGAGCACTGCAAGATGAAGCTCCTGGAAGGGGTGTCACCGAGCAATGGGAAGCACTGGGAACTGTGCTCCATGCCCACCTGGATGCACTGCTCTCACATGGGGATGCTGTAGTGACACAGAGCCTGAGCTGCCCGGCACTCCTCATGCCACAGCACTGCCAGTGTGGCTGTCTGAGGTCATGCACGGAGCTGCTGGCACAGAACACACGCCTCATCACAGAGCTGTGCTGACCAAAGCAGCAAATGAAGTGTTTCAGTGCTGCATTAGAAGATCACGCAGATGCAGAATGGTTCAGAGTCACTGCCAATAATTGCAGCCCTCCTGAATTCCTTAGAAAGTGCTTTGGAAACAACTTGCAACGTACGACTTGGTGCACACCTCATGCCTGTGGTGTCCATGCTCTCAGCAATATCAGAGCGATCTGCCCTGCTTTGCTGTGTGCAAGGCAGGGTGGGGAGCAGGAGAGTTCAAAACTGGGCGAGATGCTATTAATGACAGCCCTGAGAAAAGTGAAAACACAGCCAGAGTGTCTGCATGCTTCATAAGAATGCTCCAAGAGGAACTTCCACTGGGTGAGGGAAGGGAAAGATGAGGAAACATTCTGTTGGCACCTCTACACAACCCCTGAAGTTGGACCTTGGAGCCAGGCGGCTGCTCCCCACCCCACATCACCCAGCACTGGGGCTGTGCCTCCTGGCTGCCAGCCCTGGGCACGCAGAGCCCAACAGCTGAACCCTGTGCTCTGCTCGCTGTGTTGCTCACCTCATTTTTGCTCAATAGAGGAGGGCCCAGGCACCAGGAACTGCTCACGGACCAGATAACCCTCAGAAAGCGTTCTGCAGTAAAGCACTAACAAACATTTTTAAGCCATCAAGCTGTGCAGGAGCAAATATAAAACCCCAAATAAAACCCCACTTTTTCATTTAAGAAAAAATCATTTTTCCGACTTTAACCACACTTGGGCTACTCGAAGCTACTTTAAGTGTTTAACCATTGTACCATGTCATTTCCTAACCCAAAGAAAATACTCGCCAGTCATAACTGCAGCAAATTGAGCGGAACACTTGCTGTGGCTTCAACGAAGGCACAACCAGATCCTTCCCCACAACAGATGCATACAGAATGCCCTAGCTCCCTGCACAGCCTGTCCCTGACAGACCTACAGGAGCTGAAAGCCCAGCAGCAGCCCCAGTTTCCCCTCTCACCAACAGAGATCCCATCTTTTGATATCAGTTGGTGAAAAGAAGTTGCTTTTTCTGCAGGGTTCTGCTTTCCACTGGGGTGTGTTTTTCTACCAGATATTTTTAGCATTACGGAGCAGCACGTTTGCCCCCCTGGGGAGAGACTTCATCTTTAATTCCACCTCAGCGTTTCCTTCTCGTTTGACTTCTCACAGTCTATCACATCTCGCTTCCTGCTTACCTGCACGACTCGTGATTGCAGTGGGAGGTCTCACGCTGTGATGGGAGCTGGGAGCCTCGGGCCCTGCTAAAGCTCACCCTGAAATCCCAACAAATGCAGTGATGCAAAATCTTCTCCACTGAACACTGCTGGGGGCACCTTCTGTGCCTTTTGGACCGGCATTTGTTCTCTGTACAGATGTGGCACCACATTCACACTGTGTCTGAGCAAACAGCTGCTTTGTACCCATCTTCAAACTGTGCTTCTGGGACAGCCGAGACTGAATGCAGAGAGCAGGCAGTGAGACTGCTGCAAAACAGGGACTGGAACATTGTGCTAGCATTGGAGAGAGCAGGAAGCAGACAGGGAAGGAGCAGGAAGGCAGGTGAGCACCCCTCCTAAGCACCTCCAAATCAAAGCTCTCGTAACACACGCACAGAAGTCCCTGCTCTGGGTGCTTACTTTGTGCTTTCTTCACTCACCAGCACTGAGTGTCTATTGCTTAACCTCCAACCTCCACATTACTCCAAAGCTGTTGTTGCTGTCTGTTGGGACATTGCTCTCTGAGGACAGCTGAGCTCAGGGGTGACCCATTGGCACCCACCACCTCCTCCCACATCACATCCCTTTCATTTCCCAACCTCTGGCTTTCCATCAAGTGTCAGGCAGACGGAATTTCATATTCCCCATTTCCAAAGCCTTGAAGTTATTTAAAAGGAGGACAGCAGGGCAGGGCTGGCTGTAATTAAGCACCGCCACACATCCTCCTCCCTGCCCCCGGGAGCAGCCGAGGAGCTCCTGACCCATGTTGGAGCTGCTCACTGGCACCAATGGGGATTATGGGGGTCTGCCATCACACCTGGGTCTGGCATTGCTGCAGCCACACTGATTGCCAAACATTGATCAGCCACCCAGCCTGCAGAGCAGCCTGGAATGCAGCGATGCATCCCCATAACACAAAGTCACCACCATGCGCTGCCGGTGAGCGTGGCAGAGCTGTTACAACTAGAGGTTGATAACACTCGTGGTGTGTATTTAACTCAGCTGACCCTCTCCACTTTATCTGAACAGCCCTTAAGTACATCCATCTTCTGATGCAGACAAGCCTGAAGGGTTCCGAGCCAATTTCCCACTCAATACAAGGGCTCAGTGTTTTTAGTATATTAAATGAAAAAGAGAAATTTTGACCCAAGTGCAGATTTGCATTGCAGAGAAGCAGATTTATACACCAGGGAAACGTAAGCACTGGCAGCCACTGGGCTCTGTGCTCTGCTCAGAGTGCAGCAGCAAATCTCTGATACAGTGATAGAAAAGTGGATCAAATCTGGCTACAAATAGGCAAGCTGTATCCTTTCAGACACTCAGACCACAGTGATGGCGTAACTCAGAAAGGGCTCAAATCCTCCCTTCCTACCCTCAAACAAACTACTTGCTCAGGGAACAGAACAGTGCTGGACCAGCAAAAAAGCTGCAACTCAAGAAACGCACCAGCAAGTGGCTTCCTTAGGAGATGCCAGGGGGAAAAAAAAAAAAGAAGAAAACACTAACAAACATCTAAAAGCTTCAAAGCAGAGCGAATTACACAGCGTGGTCCTTTAAATGCAAAAGCAAAGGAGCGTGCCCTCCTTCTGGGTGCCTGTGCAGCATGCAGCACAGCTGACCCTGAGCTGCCAACCACTGTCAGGCTGAGCTGCGGCGAAGCAGCATTGCTGCAAGCAATGGAAATAATGGAGGGCGAGCAGACAGAGCACGGACAGTGAGAAGACACCTTGTTGAACACCCAGCTGCACTTCTAACCTGTACATTCACCCATGACCAGAGGAAACCCATACACAGTCACCAGCCCCTGCTGGCACACTGACCCAGAGTCCTCCTCCTCCAAACACACGTCTTCCCAGTTACACCAGTCTGCTGCAACCAACCACAATCAGCGGCGCCTGCAATCCTGCAGCAGCCTAGGGGAGCAGGCAGGGCCAAAGCCGACACAGGGCATCAACCAGCCCTGCTGCAATGCTCCCCTAGCTTACAGCCTCGCCTTGGGGCACAGAGCCCCAGGGACTCTGCTCCCAGCCCCTGCAGCACCACCTCCATGCTACCATAGCTCAGGGCTGCTCCAATCTATGCTCACACACTCTATGTACCCCACAGTCCATGTATCCCACCGCAGTGCCTCATCCTATCCCCTTCATGCACTCCTTTCAACCCACACAGGCCCAAACCCCAGGGGCAGCAGTTCTTGGTTCCCCCTTCACTTACAGTACAGACACATCCATGTCCCACTGGGCTCCATCCCACGCCACAGGAGCTCAGACAGCCCCTGTCCCACAGCCCTCCTGCCCACACATTCCACCCTATGCACAGATTCCAACCCACAGCTTCCCCATTCCACAATCCCGTTGTCACCCCCCAGCACACCAGCAACACACACCCCCTGTGCCAGTCCTGCAACCCCCAAAAGCCCAGCTCACACTTATAAACCCACTAACCCCATACATCTTGTGCCCTCAACCCTGTACCCCACCAACCCCACAATCCCTACCTGCCCCACAGTCCTACAACACCCCTATGCCCACACCTCATCTCAAGCAGCACAGTCCTCAGTCTCCCAGCCCCATATGCACCCCCACTCTAAGATCTCTCCAGCCCACACACCTCCATTCCTTCTCCGCAGCCCTACAGCACCCCAACCCTACACACCCCACAACTCTAAACTCCCACAAAGCTCAGTGCTCACCTCGAGAGCCTAGACACACTTAACGCCCCACTGCCTTCCCCACATCCCACCCCACAGCTCCAAACTCCCACCTCCTACCCCAAAGCCCTGCAGCCCCTCAGCCCTCTACAGCCCTCACACCACACAGCCACCCATAACAACCCTCCCACAGCCTCAAGCCCTGCGCTCACCTCTGAACACAGCCCAGCTGCCCCACGGGCCCGCAGCTTCTCGGCCCCACAGAGCTCCCCAGGCCTGCAGCCCCACAATGCCTTTATCCTCCCAGCGCCCCCGGCTCACCTCAGCAGACTGGACAGCGGGTGCCCCACACCTCCACCTCCTCCTCCTCCTCCTCCTCCACCGCCGCCGCTTCCACCGCCTCCACCACCCCCGGAACCTCCACCACCACCTCCTCCGCTTCCCCCGGAACCGAAACCGGAGCTGAGGCGTTTTCCCGACAGCAGTTTCTCTACGGCAGGCAGATTCCCGGTACGGGCGGCCTCCAGCAGCTCCTGCTCCTTCCCCATGGCCCGGCCCGGCCGCCGCCACCGCCTCCCGCCAGGCCACGCCCCGGAAGGATGCTCGGGGGGCGTGGCCTGCGGGCGCGTGGGCGTGGTCTGAGGGACCCGTTCGTGCTATAGCGAATGGGCGTGACCTAATGTATCTGGGCGTGGCCTAATGTAGATGGGCGTGGCCGGCACTGAATGGGCGTGGCCTGCACTGAGTGGGCGTGGCCTGCTATCCCGCAGGGCGCTCAGGAGGACTCGTATTTTCATCCCCTTCCTTTTCATGAAGGAATGAAGCGCGTACAAAACACAGCCCTGCAAAACGATGCATTAAACCCGCAACCTCAGCTACAGACGAGGCAGATTTCCACCTTAAAGAGGTTAGAAACATTTCCGTGTGCAGTTGCTCCAAGCAGCCGTCTCCGCTTGAAGAGCTGCCACAGCTTTCAGGTCGGAAGCAGAATCCTGAACTTGCTTTCAGCTCCCGAGGTAGCTTCGTGGGGGGGAAAGGTCCCGTCCCCAAGCTGAGCTCAACTTCCGAAGGCCCCACGGCGCTCAGACCCATAGAAGCCCCGTTGCCATAACGACAGCGCCCCCACCCGCTGGCCGCTGTAGTGTGACGTCATCACTGCGCGACGGCGCGACGCGGGGCGATGGCGGAACCCGGAGAGCCGGGTCGGGAGGAGAGAGGGAGCGGCGCCGAGCGGGAGCCGTCACCCACCGCCTCATCCCCTGCCGGGGCCGGCGCTGAGGCCGCGGAGGAACCGGCGGCCGCGGAGGGGGCGGCAGAGGGGGAGGCGAGGGAGGCTGGAGGCGGCGGGGAGCTGAAGGTGGAGGCAGCGGAAGGGGAGGTGAGGGCACGGCGCCGGGCTCGGCCGTGAGGGGCGGGGAGCGGGAAGCGAACGGGGCCGCCGCCACAGCGCCTCTCTCTCGTGCAGGTGAGGAGCGCGGAGGGGGAGGCGCTGGACGGGGAGGACCTGAGCCTGCAGCCGTCGGCGGCCAAGAAGGTGAAGCTGGAGCTGAAGGAGAGGAAGGAGAGGAAGCACAAAGTGGACGAAGATGAGATCCAGAAGATGCAGTGAGTGCGCCCGGGGCGGGGGGTTCTGACAGGGCTGGAGGCGTTCAGTCCAAATGCGATGCGAGGCCCCCCCGAGGGGAATGGCTCTGCTGGGACACCACGGCCATCGGGTTTGGGTGGTGCTGTGTGGGGCCAGGAGTTTGGTGTGGGATCCCTGTGTTTCCCTTCCAACCCAGGATGTTCTGTATCTGCAGCTCTTTCCCAGATCCCTCTGAGCTGCCTCACCATCTGCGTTGCAAATCTTAACACAACTGGAGTGCTGTTGTTTTCTCTCCAGCTCTTTTTTATGCTGCTGGGAGGCTGAGGATGGTTGCAATGCTTTACAGAACTGTGTCAGCGGCCTGACGAGCTTCAGAATTGTGCCTGTTTGGTTTTTTTAAATCTCTGTAAGTGATTCATTCTCTCCCCTCCAGAATACTGGTCTCCTCCTTTTCTGAAGAACAGCTGAATCGTTACGAGATGTATCGCCGCTCTGCCTTCCCCAAAGCTGCTATCAAACGGGTACGACTTCAGTCATACTTCAGCACAAAGCAAACGGGCTGAGCCTGGCCGCGCTCCCAGCCCAGCCTCACACACGTACATAAACTTATTACTATGGGGGGCTCAGCAGTTCAGGACTGTGGGCACTCACTCCCTCCCCTCCAGCCACATCTCAGCCTTTGTGGCCGTCCCTAGATCTGCTTATCTGGTTATGTCGTACTCAGTGCGCCCGTGGGGTTTATGCAGTTTAAATAGGAGCTTATCTCACATGAAAGTAGTTTGGGGGACAGTGGCTAGTACAGATCTGTAGCTGAATAAAAGTAATCTAAAATTGTTACAGTTAGCATGTGCCCACAGCTATAGGACCTTATTCCAAAGATCATTCACTGCTGTTTCTGCTCATTTTGTTTACTGATGCTTGATATTTGGCAGGCTCCAATTACTAAATATAATTTGAAATATTTCACTGTTGCTGCATGTGCCTTATTTGACTGACTGCCTCTTCTTGGTTTGTGCAGCTGATCCAGTCCATCACGGGCACATCTGTCTCTCAGAACGTGGTTATTGCTATGTCTGGCATTTCCAAGGTCTTCGTTGGGGAAGTGGTGGAGGAAGGTGAGCAAATCACATTATTGTTCAGTAAAAGGTTAAGAACACAGAGAGAGTGCGTTGTTTAAAGCAGAACAGAAGGACATGAAATAAGGCTGGACTTTTGTGGCTTCTTCTCCAGGTCTGCAGCTTGACACACTGCCCTGCAGAGCCCTCCTGCTTTCAGCAGCAGCAGCAGAAAGCTGCTGTTGAGACTCAGGGGGAAGTGTGGCATTGTCCATATTCCACTCTAATGCTGTTAATATAATTGCCCATAAACCAGTTGAGATCAGTGAGTGCCTTCCTCCTTTTTTATCTTTTCTGCAGAAGATAACTTAGAAGTTCTTGCTCCTACATGAGTAGGCTGCAGTGCCAAAGCAAAGATCTCATTAATACTACTGTGTCAAATTCAGCTTAGAAGGGAAATGCGTTATTTAAGCCTCTTAACCTGCAAGATTCTTTGTTACTGCAGTGAGCTGAGATCTCCTTGGCCTGTGCAAGGCTGACCCAGCTGTGTGCAGGCTCATGCAGAGGAGGAAAAGATTCTCGTTTTTTGTGCCAACAACTTAGTACAGGCTTGTCACACAAAACACACGGCCTGGATGTGCAGGGATTGCCATCAGCGAGGATGATGCAGCTTTTGGCACTTCTTATGCTTTGACTGTGTCTGCAGCTCTGTGTTGCCAGAGGCTGTCTGGATAAGCAGCTTCACTGCTGTACTTAATTGCTTCATGTCCTTGGCAGGAGACCTGAATGATACTTACCAGAAATGAAGAACAGGGACTGCCCTTCAAGTCAGCTGTAGGCTGTTCCCTCCTATCACTGCTGCACACAAGCCCCAGAACATACTTCACGAGCTAGGGGTGGTTTTAAAGTAGCAAGTTTAAGATGATGAAGCCTTGTCAAGCTCTTGCATGACCTAGTCTATTCCATAGCAGCTGGAATGTTGTGAAAAAGCAGCTGATTCTGAGCTGGTATTGGTGCCCCAAGGACTGGTTTTTCTTCAGAGAGACACACAAAGCTGTTTCGTTCTTGTGTACAGATAAAACATGAGCTGTAAACCTTGAGCAGTGTCACCTGCTGCCTTTATTATCGAAGTTCGACCAGTAGGAGGCTTTTCAAATGTCGCCTGCTGGGAGAACAGCAGAGCTGAGCTCTCCTTGCTCATGTCAACTCCTGTTTTTTTGTTTAGCACTGGATGTGTGTGAGAAGTGGGGGGAGCTGCCACCTCTGCAGCCCAAACACATGCGGGAGGCTGTCAGGAGGCTCAAGTCACGAGGACAGATCCCGAATTCCAAATATAAAAAGATCATCTTCCACTGAAGTGTCCTGGGATCAGCAAAGAGAAGACAAGTTCAAACAAGCTTCGGTTGTGCACCGTACAGCAGATATGAGACAGAAGCACTCCCCCTCTCCTGCTTGCAGTCCTCTCCCAGGAGCCTCTCAAGCTCAATTCAACGTGGATTTCAGTAACTTCAAGCATGGAGGTTTCTGTGGATTGCTTTCAGTTCACAAAACTACCATGAAAGTTCTCAGCGTGGCTCATGGGATAGAAGGGCAGGGAGAAATGCTGAAGCTGCAGTTGTCCCATTAAGCTCATCCCCACAGGAGAGGCTCCCTGCCAGCAGCCCACGAGCAGCACGTTGTGTGCAGTCATTCATGTAGGCAAACATGGGGATGTTTCCTGCAATAACTGCTGAAGGCCAGCTTGTCAGCTTAGTGCTGTGCGGGCTCGAGGAGGAGGCAGATTCTTGGCCTGGTGCCTCAGGGTCCTCTGATCCAGCAGCCTGCAAAAGAAACGTGCAACATCTTCCGTGTATTTACCCACCAGCATCGTGCCTCCTGCTGGCACGGCCGCGGTGGTTTCTCTGTACAGAAGTGTCTTTTTTTTGTACATTAAACTCGTTGCTATATTCTTAGTCTCGTTTGGACAGCACATGGTAATTGTGTAATGGTGTTGGTGTGATTCAAAGCAGGGAGAGCGCGCTGCGATCTGCCTCAACCAAGCCCAACATGTCCAAGAAGCTTCACGCCTCCGGCATGTATTGCTCCATGACCACGAGCAAGGGAACACGTGCTGACAGCTGATGCTTCTTAAGTCATCGCTCGGCTGCTCCTCCCAGCTGTATGGAGCTGCCTAGAATCCATACAATGGGGAACGTGAGGAAGAAAAGGAGGGGGGGGGGAAAAAAATGCAGGAGCCCGAGAGGAGGTTAACAAGTTTAATTTCTTTCCATGGTTCACAGAACCAATAAATGCATGAGTGGAAATATACTGCAACAAAGTTCCAATACTGCCTAAAATTCAAGTTCAGACTTGTACATCACCCACCTGTGCATCCAGTAATCCCCTCTGAGCACACTTCTCACTAAAGGTAAAAGATGCTGAGGCCACGTGCTTTTCCTAGGGTAACTGCCACGTAGTTACACAAAGGATTAAGTTGGCTCTCATAACGTAGAGCCCTTAAACAAAAGGCTCTAAAGAGTAAACTTTGCTAATCATCATCAGTGGAGTTCTGTCCTCCCACACCTACATCTCGTGGAAAGGAAGGGGGTGGTGTTTTACAGTACTTCTCTCCATAAAGCAGAAGATAGTGGAAGTGATTTAATTGTCACACAGAACTGGGGCACTCGAGTTGCTGAAGCAAGAGATTTGCTGCCAACAGCTTGGGCCCAGCTCTGGTCTGTCTGCCCACGTGGAAAGAGAGGTAAGGAGCTCTGTGACACTGCAAATAGGCACCGTGTTGGAGAAAACCCCTTCTGCCCATCCATTCCCTATGCTGGCTGGAGATGAAGCTCTACTCAAACAAAAAGTCACGAAGTGTGAAAGAAAGGAACCTCCCATTTTCAAGCAGTTGGTGAATAAAAAGGAAGAATAGCAGTGCATTCCACCTAAGGCAAGCGTTCTCTTGCTTCACACAGAAAGAAGAAAGCACAGAAGCACGTAGGTTGACCAAAAGTTCAACTTCTGCTTATGTGGGCTTTGTGCAGTTCATAATGGTACTTACAGTGAGCTTTTGCAGATAGGTTTGTTTCACAGCAAGTCTGGAGATACACAGAGACTTTATTTCCTCTCTCCTCTATTACTCTGAGAACTGCGCATGAAAAGAGTTTTATTTCAGTATGGAAGATATCTTGCACTTCTGACCCCTGCTTTTACTTCTGGATTCTATGCACGAGGCAGTACTGGTGAAGGAAATGCCCGCTGATGCTTAGAAAGTTAAAGTGCATTTTCCTCTAGAGAACAGGCTTGACGGGCTGCTCCAGAACATTGCTCCATCACAGGCAGCACCACAAACCCGAGTTGTGCACTGAGCTGGGGATGGGTCACACAATCTGCTCCAGAGAAAACAGCAAAGCTGTCTAACAGGAACCAGGAGGAGAGGGCTTTCCTGAGGAGGAGGGAAAGCCATCTTGTGAAAGGCACAGCACCAAACATCAGCTCCAGCCCTGCAGAGTGGCGGCGGACGCAGAGCCCTCTGCCAAAGGCAAACTCTCCTCCTTTCCTTTCATTTGTGCCCATTTGCTTCTGGTTTCCAGCAGGCAGGTCAGGCTCTCACTGCTGCTGTCACAGCTGATCGGAGGCACGGTCAGTCACAGCTGGGCAGGCAAAGACACCACAAACCACAAACTGCATTTGAGCAGCACAGTCTGCCCCGAGGCTGTTCAGACCCCGCATCCCAGCACAGCTCCCAAGGAACATTAGGCAGGGCTACCTTCAGCACAGTGGAGTCAGACACCAAATCACACTGATGATCTTAACAGTGACAGCAGACAATCAGCCTCTATCTCTTACATACCCTCTTTTACAGAGGGTGAGCAAACAAACACAGCAAGGACACTCCCAGCTCCCCACAAATCACAGCAGCGCCTCGGCGCCCAACGCCGTGCTGCAGATATGTCCTTATTGCCCCAGAGCTGCAGGAGAGCTCAAAAGATACCAGGAGTGTCTGTTAAAGTGTCTGTAAACTGCTCAGCAGCTCCAGAGCTGGGCAAAGGGAAAAGTACATCAGAGCAAACTCAGCTCGTACATCACTGCTTTCTTTTGTGTCGCTCCCAGGCCTCAGCTTCTCATGGCTTGTAAATCAGAGGCTGTTCCTTGCATAGCAAGCAGGATTAAAATCTATTACTTTAGTTAATCTAAATACAACGAAGTAATGCTTACACACACACACATTAAAAAAAAAAAAAAATCCAACAGAAGAAAGTTTTGGGTACTGTGTGCCTTTACACAATCAGAAAATGCACCTGAAATCTGCTGAACTGCCATGAATTCTGCACACAGTACAGATGCTACATTTGATGGGGAGGGATGGGCACTCATCCTGAACACAGATGGAGGTGAATGTTCCACCATGCTGTGCCAGAGCAGCACAAATTCTCCTCTGTAACAGCTCTTCCCTTCACAACCAACTTCTGCCCCTCACGGCTGCTCCTCATTCAGCAGGCAGCCTGTGCCCTGCCCGGACCAGCACAGCAAAGAAACCACATACCCCGTTCCCTATAGCAGTGCATTTGATCTCTGCACTTCATAAATTACATTTCCTTTCTTAGCTCTTAAAACAAGTGCTTCCTTCCTCTTTTACCAGGTTCCCATTTCTTTTCCCATCCACTCTCTCAGAGGCAGTTTCTTTACTAATTAGACCAATCCCCCCATTCAGCCACGCAGACTTCAAGCAAAGGTAAGAATACAAAGAATACAAACCCTGCTTATTTTCACCTCCACCCCCCGGTGAGCAGTTAGCAGTGTCAGCCTGCACCCAGGGGACCCTGCTCAGCACCCTTCTCCTGACCCACACACCAGAATCCCTGCTAGAAGACGTGTAACACTGAGCATGAGCCCAGAGCTATGAAAAATACACGGCCCTGTAGGAGTGCAGACAGCTATTTCTTGGTGTTCCCACTGGTGAAACTTGGGAAACACAATGGTTTAAGGACACCACGTGTCCAAAAGGAAACACAAAGGCCTCATTCCATGATTCAGCCAACTTCCATCACCCCTATTCTTTGACTGTAAAATTAAAGACAGATTAAACAGCACTTGGTAATGAAATAATGAATTCCTCGTTGCATCTGCATCAAAAAAGCCAAATGTTGCAGGATTGAGAGTGATTTAGACTAAGTCTCATACACCACCACCTCTTTTTCCTAGAGGTGGAAAAAGAAACCTGAAAGAATTCCTCTTCTATCCTGGCTCTGTTCTTGAGGGGTTGGTGAGCTGTAGCTCCCTTCCTCCACATGGGGAAACCCATTCTGCATCTCCCACACCCCCTGACCTCAGTTTCTCTCTCTCTGTGACAATACACATGCTTTTCACATCACAGCTCCGAGCCACATTTTCTGCCCTGCCTATTCTCTGCCACTCCTCGATGCGGTGAATTGAACTGCACTCCTTTTGCTGCGCTCCTTGGCACGTGTCACTGGGCAAGAACACAAAGAGGAGGGCAGAAAAAAGCAGAAATCCTAACGCCAACCACCTCCAGGCAGAAGGGCTGACAGCAGACTGTCTCTGCCACCGTGTGCATGAAGAGCCACGGTGTCCCCACGCCAACTTCAGGCCTTTTGTTTGCAGGCTGCCCTGGTTCAGTGGCAGGTGGTAGCACCATATTGCCAAGACAGAGGGAAGTGGCAGCACACGGGTAACTCCTCGTTGCTCCCGTGCTGCTCAGCCAAGCTCTGCCCTTTCTCCCTGTACGAAGAGTATTTTGCAATCATGGTTGGTTTCCACTCTTTGTGACAATCAGTTCTCCAGGAGGTTGACCTGTTTAGCAGCAATGCAATCAAACTCGCTGCCTTAGTGCTGGTGGTGGTCTCCACTCCTCCTGAGCAGCTGCAGCCTACTGTCAGAGCTCAAAGAGGGGATTGTATTTCCTAATTTCCTGCAGAAGGCGAGCCTTGTCCATGTTGGCTTCTGCAAGGGCTATTTTCATGTTCTGAAGCTCTCTTTGCAACTCTGGCACTTCCTTTAACTACAAGAGACAGAGAAGAAAAAGAAAAACAAAGCAGGAGTTTAGAAAGGTAAGCAGCAGGGCAGATCTAACTACACTCATGCACACACAAAGCTCACTGACAGCCACCAGTTTGATTTGCAAAGTACTTCTAACCGCTGCCTGAGGACTTCCATAGCTGTCAGCAGAGCCAGCTCAGGCTGCCAGAGATGCATTTCTAATGTCTACTTTCTCTTAAGACTTCCTTTCACACTTCTAGCCCTAGGAGTAAGGCCTGCAGCAAGCTAGCTGATCCCTTAATACTCTGAATGCCTGTAAAGGGAGGTGCAGACTGCTCTGTGTGCGCTCCCTATCTGCAACACACCACACCTACCAGTAAGTGCAAACAGATGCAAACAAAAGACTTTTCCTGCCCACTGCCAGCTATCTGGTTGTCGAGACAGCAGCAGGCAGCAGTGACTCACCTGCAGTCCACGCATCCCTCCTGCTGGTGCTGCCAAAACACACCGTGCTGGGGCCTTGTGGCCCTGAAGAACTGACACAGGTTTGTCCAGTTTCGGTGAGTCCTCCCCTTGTGGAGCTGGAAAGAAAAAAAAACAAAAAGCATGGAGATATTTAATTATTATTTATTTGACAGGATTCTTTGGACTGCAAGAAAAACTTGGATGCTCTTTTTGTCTGAAACAAAAACAGGAAAAAAAGAGACACATCCCCATTTTAAAAGGGAGAAGCTACGCCAAGGGAAGGTGCAGAAGTGCTTCATCATTGTATAAGCTCTAGGAAACACCAGGCATGAATTCAGGCTGCCCATTCAGTGTTCTAGGTGTTAATCTGTTCTGCTTGAGGTATCAGTTTTTCTGTCCAAACAATACAACAAAAGCAGTGAGAAGCAGAGAGGCAGGAATGCCTGCAGCCAGCAACTAGCCCTGCAGAGCAGCCAAAGGCTGTAGATGCTGGCACTGAAGACAGAAGATTATTTGCCCATTCTGCAGAACTGCAAGAATCAGAATTAGGGACAGCACACACAACAGAGTGCATCCTTCCCACCACCAACCATCCCGTTTCAGCTCCAGCCTCCACAATCAGGCCCAGCAGAGCACAACCTCCAACAAGGCCTAGAGAATAAAACACGTTTCCTGACATTTCTGACCTGTTAGGTAGAAAACTCCATCATCTCTGCGCTTCACGAGGACGTGATCTATTGCCAAGGTGACAGGAACAGGGCCAGGGGAGGTGGGGTATATCTGGGGGCTGTCATCCTGGAAAATTAAACAAAGCAAAACAAAAGGCAGAAAAAAAGACATTTAACTGCTGTGACAGCTCTGGCAAAGGGCTCCCCTTGCCCCCAGCCTTCACAGGGGTAACATTACCAACCAGAGCTCACCAAGGTCACCCACCATATGGAAAAGCCTGGCTTTATTTACGCAGAGACTTAATTTGTGCAGAAAGGACTGGCAGGGATCACAGCACAGTTCTGCCATATCCATGACAAAGGCTGGGGAGAAGCCATCTCCCCTGGGATCACTCTCACAGTTGTCCTGCAAATTCCTGATTCAAAAACCTACTAAAATGAAGCCAGTATCTCAAAGTCTGGAGATTCTCAGGTTGCTGTGGTTCCTGCTTGCCAGTGGAGCAAGCTTATTGCTTTCAGAAAAACAGTTTTGTCCACCTTTACATCAACCAGCTCTTACATAATGTGTTTTTTTTTCACCCATAATTCTTTACACGCTTACCAAAAAGGTCAAATAATTCTCATTTCACACAAGCACTTGGGGAAGAGGTATTTAATTCTCTTTCCCTTCAGTCTGCAAATAGATCATCAACAAAGCTGGGGAGAGAGTCTGAATGGCAGGCTCCTGTTTCTCCACCATCTGAGCTTGTGTTACCATTTGCCCATTAGAAACAAAATAAAACACCATCAGGGAAACAGGAGCTTTGCAGAAAGGCACAGCGATCCCACATCATCCTTCCCGAAGCAGAACACCGAGGTGAGCCCTGCTCAGGATCCCGCCTCAGCTCCCCACACACCCACCTTCAATGTGATTTTGGCATCCACGACTTCAATCTCCATGGGGATCACCTCCGGGATGATTTCATCCTCAAGGAAGGGGCCGAGGTTGGTAAGGAAGGACATGAAGAACTCTGCTGCGTAACTGCGGACCAGCATCTGAAGGAAGCCGTTCTGAACAGCGAGCGGGGAATGCACAGCAGCGTGAGGCCCTGCTGCGAGGCGCAAGCACACTTGTGGCTGGGTCTGAGCAGCTTCAGGGGCTGAAGGCTTCTCCACCTCTGCATCTCCTGAAGCAGAAAGCATCACGGAAGCACAGAATTATTAAGGTTGGAAAAGAGAGCTGCAGTCCAACCCTCAGCCCGTCACCAAAATGCCCACTAAAGCACAACCCTGAAAGACCTCACTGCAGGACATCATAGAATCATAGAATCACCAAGGTTGGAAAAGACCTCAAAGCCCATCCAGTCCAACCGTTCACCTCTTACCAACAGCTCCCACTGAACCATGTCCCTCA
This sequence comes from Centrocercus urophasianus, assembly GCF_019232065.1. Taxonomy (NCBI): domain Eukaryota; kingdom Metazoa; phylum Chordata; class Aves; order Galliformes; family Phasianidae; genus Centrocercus; species Centrocercus urophasianus. The sequence continues at coordinate 1,102,067 of NW_024885000.1, read as the reverse complement.
ACACAACATCCAGCCTTTCCTTGAACACCCCCAGGGTCGGTGACTCCACCACCTCCCTGGGCATCCATTCCAGTGCCTGACCACCCTTTCTGAAAAGTAATACTTCCTCATGTCCAGCCTGAATCTCCCCTGCTGTAGCTTGAAGCCATTCCCTCTGCTCCTATCACTGATGACACGAGAGCAGAGGCCGACCCCCAGCTCACTACAGCCTCCCTTCAGAAGTTATAGAGAGCAATGAGGTCTCCCCTGAGCTCCTCTTCTCCAGGCTGAACACTCCCAGCTCCTTCAGCCTCTCCTCATCAGCCCTGTGTTCCAGATCCCTCACCAGCTTTGTTGCCCTCCTTTGAACACGTTCCAGGGCCTCAATGTCTTTCTTGCAGTGAGGGGCAATCAGATGGCATCAGTAGTAAGGGAAATGGTCAAAATAGGTCTCACAAGAAATCATAGAATCACAGAATGGCCTGGGTTGCAAAGGAGCACAGCGCTCATCCAGTTCCAACCCCTGCTGTGTGCAGGTTCCCAGCCAGCAGCCCAGGCTGCCCAGAGCCACATCCAGCCTGGCCTTGAATGCCTGCAGGGCTGGGGCATCCACAGCCTCCTTGGGCAACCTGTTCCCATAATAAATAAGACCAGGTTTCAAAACACTCAGAGTTCACATCACAGAAGCTGCCACCAGAACCAGGCTCCTTAATCCCTCAGGCCCACCCACCTCTCTCACCATCAGCACATTACAAAGCCAGCCTTCATTTAGCATTTGCACAAACAGAGCAGAAACTCTCAGCCTCCCAGAGCTGCTCACCACCACCCAACCTTCTACTCGCTGTGCCCCCTCGTGGTTACAGACAGCATGGATCAATAACAGCCCAACTGAGCATGTTTGCACCCAGAAGTTTTGGGTTGCAGCTGCTCCTGTGCTTTCCATTTGTTTGTTTCTTTAAAATTCGAACACATCTGTAGGGAAGTGCCCCAGCCCAGAAGGGTTATACTCAGGGCAGGGATAATTTGGGGTTTCCCTAGGGAGTTTTATCCCTCTTTTTGCTGATTTCATGCACTCCAGAAGAAATTTAAACACTTCCCATGAAGGATGAGGGTTTCACAGTGCTGGACGCCACACAGCTTGACTGTACAGGTACTTCAGCTTTGTGAACACTGAAGTTAGAACGGAAGATTCCTTGAGAGCAGCTGGCACACGACCCAGTTGTAAAAGCCAGAGCCTTACCCACACAGCCACGCAGGTATTGCCACATCCCAACATTGTTCAGCTGCTCTGGAACCACGTTCATGACTTGTAAAGCAACAGACAAATCATCACCACGTGCCTCTACGGCACAGTTCACCTCGTTCATCTTCAGTAGAAGGACAGACACCTGAAACACAGAGAGACAAGCTCAGCCAGTGGAACGCAGCCACACGGTTCACTTCAAGGCTCAGTGAGAGACAGCATCACAAGGGAACAAAGCTCTGACCAGCTGCAGGCTGGGCTCCTCGCTCTGTGAAGCTGAGCTGTTTATTTCAGGAGATGCTCCGCTCTCGTCCTCCGCCACCAGGTTTGCTCTGCTGCCTGCATTGCTGTGCAGCTGGAGAAGATGCCCTGAAGGAAGAGGGTCCAGGCTGGGCTCTGAAATAGAATGGAACAACAACAGCTCAATTCTTGGTGTTTTTTTTTCTGGTTTTAAGCAGTTCTGGTCTCAGCATCTGCCTTAATCTCACAACCTGAACCATCCTCCAGATAATGCTTTCCAGTTCCTTGGATGAACCTAAACAATGTGCAGCTGAAGTGAAGAATACTCACTGCAATGCACGGCATCCCTACTTCCAACCATCCTTTATGAAACCCTCCCCAGAAGCTGTGGGACATCTGCCCACCTGCACAGCACCTCTCACTCTACTATGGCCAAATGCCTCAGAGCAGCACAGTAATGGTGCTGGGAAAACCCTCCCCACTCATTTATATTCTTCATCTCAAAAAAAAAAAGCATCTACAAAAGCATTAAGAGCCACTGTGGGTGAAAATGCTCATCATCTTCAAAAAGAATGAGTGGCACAAGGAATCCTGTAAGAACACAGCATGAGCTGCACTGTTAGCTGGTGTGAAGTAAGAGAGGGGACGAGGACACAGCTGGACCCTGGTTACCAGAGTCTGTGAGCATTACAAAGCCATCGCTGCCATCGCTGTCCACTGACAGCCCATCCTCAGGACCACTCCCATCCACAGACGTGGTGTCAAAGGAATGTTGGGATGCTGTCCTCTTCATGGAGAAGAAACGCATCCGGCTGCTGCCACCCCCCGGAGTCACGGCCCCCTCTTCTGCTTTGGGCACAGAATCCCTACAAAAAAAAAAAAACAACTAAGAAAAGGACAAAGGCAAACAGCTTAGGATTACACAGGCACTGCATTAAACTCTGCATGCTTGCAATGCAGGCTTTCGTCTACTTATATTATGAAGGTCTGACACCTCTCTGGTCCAAATGGCACACAGACAGAGGGAGCAGTCGACCTACATCTTCCCCCTTTCCCAGCAGCCTTGCAGGAGGATAGCTCACTCACTTGGCTGGGGGGAGAGAGAGCATTTTCTGCACAGTAGAGGTCATCTTCTCCCGGCTCAAGCTCAGAGCATCTTTTGTTATAGACATAGCTTCTTTGGTGAGGTCCATGGTAACATGCAGAGCTTCCTTGGTGGCATCCTTTGTGATGTGCAGCGCACTAGACAGCTCCACCTCCAGGTTCTTCAAAGGGAGGAGCTCTGCCTGGCCATTGAGAGAGGGATTTCCTCCTCCCGGGGGGCCGGCACTGGTTGAGGTTGGGCTAACAGGGAGGGGAGCAGGGCTCTGAGGATGGCTGCCAGGCTCTTCTGCTCCTTCTGCAACCAGGGCTTCCACAGCTTCCTCTATCAGACCTTTCTCCTCCATGCTCTTACTTGGTGGGGCTGTGCTCAGAGCTCCATCGCTTGCAGATTTTGGAAGCCTCTCCAGTGGCACATTGGTTGCACTGGTGCCTGTATTTTCAGCCTCATTGTCCTCTGGGACCCCTGTGCTATTGCACATTCCCTTTTCTGAACCGGTCTCGGATTTCTGCTCCTTCTCCTCAGCTGCCAGCTCCTTCTCTTCAGCTGCCAATCCCTCCTTGCTGTCTGAAGGTGAGAGCTCCGACTCTATCAGGCTTGTTGTATCTGAGTCGAGGGATTTGGGCTCCAAGCAGGAGCCAGGTGTGGGGTTCATGAGCAGGGCCACTTCAGCACTGTGGAACATAACTCCTACCGAAGCAGACATGGGATCTAAAGGACACCCAGTCACCTCCTGGGTATCTTGGGTCAGCTGCTCCTGTAGTGTTTGCAGAACTTCTTTCATCCTGAGCAGCACCAGGTACTGGTAGTGGTTGAGACGAACTTTGACATGAACAGAGGAGGACAAAAGCACGTGGATATCAGCAGAGGCTTCCAGCTCTTTGTCATCTACTCCATCGTTAAGTTCACACTCAGATTCTCCCAAGGCATCCATCGTCTCTGGGACCTTGTAGATGCTCTTCAAATCCTGGTCAGTTCTTGATCTTTGACAAACTCCATGCTCTCTGGGAAGGTTCTCGTTCTTGGAGTGATTGCTAAAGCTGGCAGAAGACTTGATTTTCAAATCAGAGACAGATGACGGCTGTCGTTTAGATATCTGAGCTTGCCCCCATCTCTTGGGAAGACAGGCCCAAACGGAAAGGGGAAACGGCTCGATAAAGCTAAGGGCTCTGCCCTTTGAGCTCTCAGCACCCTCGAAGTCCAGGCAGAGCTCAGTGAAATTCACAGACCACAGATCTTCAGAGGCAGAGGTTTTGCGCAATGGCTGTGGAAAACCTGAATGCTTCTGAGGTCCAGCATCCACCTCGTAGGCGTGGCACAAGAAAAGGGTATGGAGGAGGTTAAAATTGTCCTGGGATCGTGGGAACTGGGTGTAGCTGGAGTGGAAGAATTCAGAACCAGCAAATTTACGGAAGAGGCTCTGGAGGTCCTGGCAGCTGCAGAAGGGAGCATGGCGGGTGTTGGTGGCCGTCATCTCCGACGTGTGGATGCAGAGCGCCTGCGGGCGATCCTGATGGGCAGCGACTTTCTTCTCCACAGGGATGCTGAGCTACAAGAAAGAGAAACATGTTTTTCACACAGAGGGTGGTGAGGCATTGAACAGGTTGCCCAAGGAGGCTGTGGATGCCCCATCCCTGCAGGCATTCAGGCCAGGCTGGATGTGGCTCTGGGCAGCCTGGGCTGCTGTTGGTGACCTGCACACAGCAGGGGGTTGGAACTGGATGAGCATTGTGCTCCTTTGCAACCCAGGCCATTCTGTGATATGATATGATATTATATGATGTGATAGGTAAAGCAGCAAGAGGGGAAATCAACAGAACCCCATTCTGGCCATTTACACAGAAATTCAGCTGTGGAATATATAAACAGTTGAGAAGTCTTGGTCTCTACTAAAATCCCAAGAGCTGAACTAGATTCTCATTTGAAAATTGAATAAAATTTACAAATCAGGGAAGAGAAATGAGACACAAGGAAAATATCACCTAGATGGCAAACATCACAGGATGTCAACGCCACAGACAGATGCCCATTGGGAATGGAATGGGAGTCAAAGCAACTTCCAAAGTCCAGAAAGCAACTTCTGGTTACCTGAACCAGCAATTCCTCCTTCCTCCTTGAAACTGCTTCCATAACTATTGACCTGTCCATCTATTCTGAAGTAGCACTCAAATGCTTGTTTTATGGCCCATAGATAAAAACAAAACCAACACAAGCAGTGGACAGAAGAAAGGTGGAGGTTTTGTTTGCTCATCCTGGACTCCAGCTATTCCCTGGTACTTCCACCACAGAGAGGGAGAGGACACTGCTGTGCAAAGGAGGAAGGGCATGGTACCTTCAGCTGGAAGCCATCCAGTCGAACGTCAACATGCTCATCACGTTTGCCTGAGTCCTCCAGCTTGTAGATTGCTTTGAACTGCTCCAGGCTGCGATAAAGGTCCAGACAGAAGAGGTTCATCCAGAGCATGCTTGCTGTGTCCAGGGTCAGCGTCAGACCATTCAGCTGTACATACAGGTTTGGGCAAGGAACTAGAACGAAACAGAATCAAATTCAGTTCCTGCACTGCAAACACCAAAGCACAGGGCTTTAACATCCACCTCAACACAGACCACGAGGATGTGAAAAGCTGAGAAGCAGCAGAGCAGCAAGGAGCCCCAGTTCTCACACCAGGGCTGCAGAGCACTCAGAGCTCCCTGGGGTCCCAGAAGCCCAAGCTTTAACCAAAGCAGGTCCTTCAATACGCTCTTGGGTTCATTATTTTTTGAGTACAGCATTTCCTCCACATTTTGCACCACGTAAACCCTACACCATTTTCTCAGTAGTAATTTAGAAAGGCAAACATGCAAACGTCAGGGAACCGAATGGACACTGACATGCAGAGAAGCTTCAAAATGGACAACACACCTAAAGAATGAAAACACTGATTTCTGAAGGAACTTAGGAAAGAAGGTGCTAACCTTGGTGTATTACCTGGAAAGTCCTGATTGTCTGGGAAGTAATACTCTGTGAATTCAATGTGGATTGCAGAGACCTGATCAGGCAGGTTGAGGAATTTTCTACTACACGAAAGCAGGGTGGAAGGTTTCTTACTGTGCTGGCCAGCTGTGGAAACCTGAAAACACCAATGGCAAAAATGCAGTTGTACAGAACCTGCAAGTGGCAAAAGAAAGCATCCCAGAAACCTGCAGCCTCCCACACTCAATGTGTCTCATTTACACATCAAACACACTTGGCTTTCCAGTAATGATTCAACTTTCCCCTACCTTCTAACACTGTCAACTCCTCTCCTTCCAGGGAATTCATCTCTTTGTATACACATATATTCTTCCAGTATTTAAAAAGGGATTACAAATAGGAGGGCAATCAACTTTTTACAAGGGTAAACAGTGATAGGACAAGGGGAAATGGTTTTAAGCTCAAGGAGGGAAGGTTGAGGTTGGATGTCAGGGGGAAGTTCTTCATAGAGAGAGCAGTGAGGTGCTGGAACAGCTGCCCAGAGAGGCTGTGATGCCCCGTGCATCCCTGGAGGTGTTCAAGGCCAGGTTGGATGGAGCCCTGGCAGCCTGGGCTGGTGCCAGATCTGGAGGTTGGTGGCCCTGCTTGTGGGGGTTGGAACTTGATGATCCTTGGGGCCCCTTCCAACCCAAGGCATCCTATGATTCTATGATTTATATCCCATGTCACTGCTATTAAGAACCACAACAATCAGATTTAGGTGATGTGAATAAACAGAAGTGAATCCCATCATAACTTTCTCCACTATTAACAGCATGCCAGTAAGTGCATGACAGCATCTGGTACAGATCTCAAAGGGCACAGGGTGTGTGGATGTAGGGCTGATCTGCTCCAGTGATCCCTGCTGTGCTGGGTCAGAAAGCACGAGGGCAGATACATGCCTCCTCTGTCAAAAATCCACATCACCTCCTTCTCAAATACACGAAATCTTTTATCCTGGCTTTGCCTGAGGAGGTTTGAAAGCCGACACGAACTCAAAGAGCGCAGAAACTCTGTGGCTCTTCATGCAATTTCCTCTGCACGTGACAACGACCAGCACTCCCTGCTTGCCTTAACGGCTGCACGAGCAGCACAGTAATGGCATTCAGCTCGTGATGGCCGGCCTGCACTGAGCGAGATCTGTGCCATTTATTTGCACCACAGCCAATTAAACTTCCTTCCTCACAAAAACCCCACGTGGCTGCCCCCAGGCACTGCTCAGCCCCCACCTGGTGAACATCCAAGTCGTCCACACGCAGCAGCACACAGCTGGAGCGCAGGCGGTGCCAGGGAGGGTGCCGCAGTTGGGGCAGACTGCAGGGAGCTCCACGGCCCTTCTCCAGGGAGCTCTTGTGAGGACTCAAGGACGCGTCTGTGGGGATGGGAGAGCAGAAGGGTTTCACTCAACTCCTTGGTAGTGAACGTCGCCGTCGGCTCCGACACAGACGTGCTTACAGAGCAGAAATAACAGCCCCAGAATTAGAAACAGATGGGCACAGCCAGGCAGGAAAAGAAAGCCAACACTCAGTGCTTGTAGAGGAACTGTGAAAGATCAGCATGATCTGCACCAACAGAAGTTCTTCAGCTGCATTTCAGCCACCTTCTGCTGCTCAGCCTATTGCATTTACTCATTACATATTCACTTAAAGAGGATAGAAATAAGCCAGGTCTGTCCATGCTTGCTGCAGTAATATTCCAATATAAAACCCATTGTACTGTGCCATTAAATTGATGATTTTTGGTGTGCCATGCAATTCTGAACAACAGATCAAGCTGCTAAGAAAGGGAACTAGAGATGCTGCTGGATGGAGAACAGCTGTTATCACCTCCAGGAGTTTAATCCAACATCCTTACCTGCTTTCTTTTTGAAGGGAGAAAGTGGAGTCTTGGCAAAAGCAGCATCCATTTCTTCATAATGCTTCTCCACCTTGCTCTGAAATTCACTGACCAACCTTTTTGCCCATTGTCCCCGCGTCTCCATTGCCTCACTGTACCTCACCCAGTGCTTGCAGGCATCTCCTGCATTGAAGTAAACACACCAGCTTTAAAATTAGGCTCCTGCATACTCACAACTCTCTTGTTCCCCTTAAACCAATATCAACCTGTAAAGCGTCGCCCTTGATTGATATCACATTCTGTTGCTACTCCAAATACAAGCATTGGGAACAATGCCACGGTGACACTTTTTCTTGCACCCTCACTTAACCAACAGATTTTCTCCTGAGACACAACCCTTTCTAATTGATGTGCTCAGAATCAGGTCCTGAGCTTCAGCAACCCAAAAAGAAATTCAAAGTTCCAACTTTATGGTTTTATGGCAGGCAGCAACTCGTTCCTTTCTTTGCACTCTGCCAACAGCTTGTCAATCTTCCATCAAGAGGTAAATCAGATCAACCCTGACCGCGAGGATTTCAGATCCAGGTCCTTTGTGCAGCTCTTTCCTCTTGCCCTGCCCGACGCCTCACAGCATCACCATTCTTCAAGTTCTTTTTTCAAGCTGGAATGACAAACCCCCTTACCAGCCCTATGGAAGGGATAATAGTCAAAAGCCATCCTCCTGAAGGTCAGCTGCATGGCACCTCCCAGCATCCCATGCTTCAAAGTGCCTGCGAGAAATGGAACAAAGAAAACTATGATCAGCTCTGCAATCCAAGCCCTGACTCAGGATAATTCAGAACAATGCTGCTCTGATTGCCATCACTGTTACCATGGCTGGTATCTGCTTCTAAAGAGCTCTATCAGAATCTCATCCTAGGGGAGGAAAAGGGCAACTGAATGTAACAAGGCAACAGTTTATACCATAGGAACCAGATCTAGAATCTCAAATTCCAAATCACAAGACCCCACTGCTTTCCAGGCTCCCATTAATCACATTTCTCACAGCACCAATCAGGAGAGTTTCCAGAGGAAAATCCTCCTCTGAGAAAGAAAAGGACTGGCTGATTTTTTTTGCTCCTGCTGCTGCTCTCTGTTACCTGACTCTCGAGTGTGGCTGTCGTCACAGATGTGCAGATCCAGGCGTGAGATGAGGAGGTGGTAGGACGACTCCTTCATGTCGTGTTTATCGAAGTACTGACCAATGCTGGTTGCGTTCGGGCTGACTCCAAATGGTTGAGACCAGGACTGCTGGGTACTGGGAGCTGGTGGTGTGATCTGTTAGGAAACAACAAGCTTGGTAAGAGCTCACCTTGGAAGATATTCTGAGACCAAAAGGGCAAAGTATTCCTTATGATCCCTCCTGTAACCTCACTGCACTACATGCACTGCCCTCCTTCCCCAGAGCTTCCACTACCAGTGATATTCCTCTTCCCCCCCTAGAAACACTTTTTGTCCTCTGTATTTATTGTATGACATTCACCAATCAGTTACTTAGAACGGGATCTGGGGAAAAACATAAAAAAACAAGTGGTGAGGGATGTTCAAAGTTGCTGCTTAGAACTGCTGCTTCAAGGCTCTCACAGACTATGCTATATGGAAACCAAAGAACAACAGCAAAAAATACAGAGCTCTCTCTGTCTTCTGCTCTTCCCTATGGCTCACTCACCTGCACAGAGTCTGGTGCCAAGCTCTTCCTCTGCTGAGCAGACTTCTCCATGGCTTCACTCAGAGACTCTGCATATTTCATCATTGCTTTCAGCTGAGAGTCTGTCAGCACCCAGAGAAGGTCGTCAAGGAGAAACATCAGCTTTGATGCCATCACATTGCAATCTTTGGTCTGAAAACAGCAAGAAGGTGTCAGGGACTAAGAGCTGCTCACTTTACACTCTCCTCAAAATACACAGAAGCTGTAGCACGAAGCAGAGATGCTGCTCTGAAACTCATCTGAGAGAGAAGTTAACTCATCTGGTGGATGCCCACACTGCTCTCATCTGAGAAGGAAAGGACTCAAAGCTACCTTCTCTTTGGAAGGGAAATTGATTACTGGCCATTTAAGACAGAAAAACAAGAGATGACAATTTTTTGCAACTTCTCATCACATCCACTCATCATCACCTTTCTGCTGACAGCTAAAAGCAAAGCTAGTAGCCTTCCAGCTCCCAATAAAGAGATGACAGATCTCCTTGGGACAAGAAAACAGATTTTAAGACTTGCTCCACACACATTATTCTCCCCAGGGAAATAGCTTTGACATTTGGTTAGAACACAGCTGTTTCCAACAGACAGCAGAGCAGTACATCAGCTCGGGCTCAGTACTTGTGAAGGAGATGAAGCGTGGCTGAGGGATGTGGGAGGAAATGTGCATCATGGCTGCAGAGAAGGCGTCCCCCAAGGGATGGGTGAAACACTCACCCTTCTCTTGAGAGAGATCTGTATCCTCCCCTGGTTCGTAATGAGTCTCAGAGGAGTAGTAACAGGGTCCTGATCGCCGTTGTCAGTTGCATCTGCTTCAATGCGGAGCGTCTGCCAGGTGAGTTCTTTGAATGTCAAAACCTACCCAGAAAGAGGAAAATGGGGAGATGCTGAGATTTGCATCAGCTGCCAGGATTAAAGGAAACCTTTTAAGGACACAGAATGAAACAAGGGCACGGGGAACCGTCCCACACGTCTTTCCTCTGCAGTCCCTATCCACAGACAGGGATGTAGCCCAGGTCAGGCAACATCTGAAGGCTCCTTACCTCCCCTCTCTGTGGATCGGTGATGCGGGTGAGCCGCAGGTCGCTCTGCTGCCAGTTGGGGTTGACGCTGTAGCCTTGAAGCTGCCACAGCTCAAAAGAAGCATGAAAGGCCTTGGAGTGAATCTTGATAGTGATGGAATTGACAACGATAAACATCCCCTCCACGACCTTTTCAGCAAAGCCGTATTCGCTGCAAAGAGAAAATCCTTTAAGTCGTCAGGGAGAGAGCGCGGTACGTGTGGAACCACTCAAAGCAGAACCCCCAGAGGTCAGTGGTTGATTTTCGAGAAGAACAGCCCATCCCATACCCCAGCACGTCAGAAAGAAGCCACGGGACTCAGGGGTCTGACCTCTGGCCGGCTGCAAGAGCAATGGGAGACTGTCCATTGGGTGGCCTGGGCTCTTCACATGTCCGCATCTCTACCTCCACTTTGTCCAGGTACTGGAAGACAAAAGACAGGAGCAGTAAATACAAGACCAAGGCTCAAGGTCAGCCTTACACCCTCAGGTCTGAGGCTCTAGGGCTGGTATAACCCAGCTGTGCCACCTCACATCCCTCAGTCTCGTGCTGAAGTTCTCACACCTTTCAGTGCCAGAATGGTTGGGTGATCTGAATCCCCAAAAGTGGGGGGAAATAAACAGCAAAAAGCAGGCAACGTTGCCCAGGAGCTGAGCCCAGCTCCATGCTGCAGGGAAATGGGAATCCCATGGGAGGTCACCCCACTTCTAATAGAACTGCTCTCAGAATTCCCCCACGCTCTGAAGGCCTGGAGGCTTCAGGTTGACACTGCACAGTTTCCCTTCAGAGAACTAGGAAGAGAACAAGAGAATAAACATTACCAAACAGATTGGGTGCGTCTTCAGTTTTGTCCACTGGATCTGAAACAATAAAGGTAAGATCACAAGAGTCATCTTTGCACTGGGAAAGTTAAGATATTGCAGGGAACCATTTGAGCTCAAAGTTCTGCTCTGAGAAACAACCATTATGACTTTCAATCATCTCTAAATCCAGTCAAACAGCTCAGAAAGGGAAGTGAGACATTGCAGCTGCCAGCCCTACAAGCCCAGCCCAGCTTTTGCATCTCGTATGTCATCGTGAGTAATAGGTGCTCAGTGGGTCAAATTCAGATTCCTCCACTCCCTTTGTAGAAAATGCTGCCATTGCTGAAAGTCAGGTCACCCTTTTGAAGACTCCACACAAACCCAAATGATCCTATTTGATTTGCTTGCAGCCACACTTACTCTGCAGTTCTTGTACAAGGGAGGACAAACGTTTGGTGCTATATTAAGCAGATCTGACTCTAAAAACAGATAGAACAGATCTGATGAGTAAGACAGGCTCGTTTTCATTCTCATTTGGCAGAGTAGAACCATCATAACAAGTCTCCTCCATGTACTAAAAAACCGTGCATCCAGGTAATGCAGCTATGGGTGGTACCAGCCAAGATTAAACAGCCTGGCATTTCACATCAACTGAAAAAAAGTCAATTTCGTGCTCTAAAAAGCACAGGGAGGAAAATTTCTAAGAGGGGTCAGAGTGCAAAAGTGCAGCTGCCCATGCATGCCCAACTTCAGCCATTATGCACATAAGCAGCCAACGGTGGCTGAACGAGCGCAGGGTGCACTGCTTCTCGGTGTGCCACTCACAGAGCTCTCAAGAGCTGCCTTCTCAACAATGAAGGCTTCAGCTCAATTTGTTTTATGGTGCCTCGCAGCATCGCCAGGCTTTCAGATAGCAGCACTCCATTTGTCTCTGCTTCCTATTCCCGCTGGAGGTCTGTGTTCACTCCTTAGCATTAACAAAACAAGCCACTGGGGATGAGGGAAGACACAGAGAACTGCTCAGCGATCAAAATAAGAGGAAAATGAAAGAAATGGGGAAACAGGGCTGTAAAACCTGAAGGTGCTTGGGGGTAACGAGCAGGGAGTCATTCATCACCATTTCTTCTGATGAACAGTGCCAGGTCACCAACTAAAACTAATGCAGCAAAAGCAAGCATGCAGTGAAGCTGCGAGGCTCTTTGCCACAGCGTGCTCTGGATATTAAGTGAAGGGTGAATTGAATGACGTGTGTGGAACCCAGGGACGCAACCACAGCCCCCCTGCTCACCCTGATGGATGCCTTGTTGCAGTAGACCCGGGTGATGGCGAGCCAGGTGGGCAGCTCCAGCACATTCTGCAGCACCTCCTCATCCAGCTCCAGGTTGGTCAGCTGCCCCTGCCCCTTCAGGGTGCTCAGGTTGATTTTGTCTGGAGAGAGATTCTTGGTGAACCTACAGGAGAGGAAAGAAGAGGCTCTAAAACCAAGGCCAAGCGGAGCTGCTGAGACCCGCAGAGCCTTTCAGAAGGGCGCGTTAAGTGAAAAGAATCTGCTTTCTTCTTTGTGAAAACATGCTGACATTTTTAGGCCCAAGGCAAGTTGGTTTTTCCAAAAAAAAAACACCCAGAAAATCCCTTTACATTTTGACATTTGAAGGGACTTTATTTATTTTTTCTTTTTAAATCAAATTCAAGGAACTGAAAATTCCATCTAAAGCCCTGGAAAGGCAGAATTCAGCAGAACTGCCTTAGGACAGAAACAAACCCAAACCAAAGCCAAACCACAGATAGGGAGAACAACTTTGCTCCCCCTATGAGCGCCAAAGCAGCGATGAAGTGCTTTGCTACCCAGATTTTTCTAGGTAATGAGGACAGAGGAAAGGAAAAGCCTGTTCATAAATTATTTTTATTGCTGTCTCTTTAAACAGCAGCCTTGCAAGCTCTCTGGTCAGCAGGTCCATCGCAACCCAACCCTCAGCCCAAATTCCCATCCTCCCCATTGGCATCCATCACCCTGCTCCCTCTGCTCCAGTTTCTTCTCACAGGGTTTTATTCTTGCATATATTCTGCTATCTCCCTTCTGGGCCTGAGATTTAAGTGCGACAGATGGAACGATTCCAGCAGGGCCGGTCAAGAGCAGCACGCCCTGCTGCAAACCTGAAAACCTCTGCCATCATTCAAAGCACCACGGACCCATCGCACTGCAGCCCCCAGGCTTCCTGCCAGCTCATTGACTCACTGCTGCAGCCAGAGCTCATTTCATCGGATCACAAAATGGCCTGGGTTGAAAAGGACCACAATGATCATCTCGTTTCAAGCCCCTGCTATGTGCAGGGTCGCCAAGCACCAGACCGGGCTGCCCACATTCCTCTGTGCTAATACTCATTCAGCACAGCGCTCCAGAAAGCAGAAGAAAGGCCCTATTGTCAGCACAAGCAGGACAAGGCTCTCAGCCCCGTGTCTCCATTCTCTCTCCTGCACCGAGGTCCCATTCCCTGGGAAAGGCTCACGGGGCATCGTGCACAAAGTGCAGGCACTGCTGAAGGGAGCAGAGGGGAGGAGGATGCAGAGCACTGCTGCTGGGATGGCAGTGGGTGCAGCCATGGGGCTGTGCTACCAAGCTGCCTGAGCCGTCTGCCAGCCCAGAGCTTCCTGCAAGGAAAGTACCCTTCTAAACCCAGCATTTCGTTAACACAGATGGTGGTGAGGAGCTGCTGTTAGGACACAGCACTGTGATCTGCCACCTCCCTGAGCCGCAGGTGCTGCTGATGCCAGCATCCCAGGGAAGCTGACACGTTTGCTGCGAGCGCGTCGCTCCCTTTGACCTCCTGCTGAAACACACGCAGGCAGGAGGCCAAGATCAACACGGCATCCCAGCCCTGCACAAAGAAACGTGGCGCTGGGTGCCAAGGAGACGCAGCGATGCGCTGGGAGCTGTGAGGTCGGTGCTGAGTCCTGATGTACAAACCCAGGCGCTGCGTTACGCTGAACGCCTCCAGAGGCAACCTGCTTTGCCTTCAGCTCTGCTGAAAGCTGCTGTAATCACGCTCACTCAGGTCCGGGTTTGAGAATAAAGCAATCCCAGTGAGGAAAGCACAGGGCACCGCTGTGCTCGCGTGGGGAGCTGCAGCTGTCTGACATCCTCGTCCCAGGCTGGGCGCTTGGGTGGGTGCTGCAGAAAGAAAAACACGACAGAACAGAACTGCTTCACTCAGTGTGCCAAAAATAAAAATAGCCCTGGGTGTGCTGGGGAAGGAGGGCGAAGCTGCGACACCGGACACTGCAAGAGGGAGTGGAGTGAAACACGACCCAGCCTGAAACAAACGTCTGTGTTCATCTTAGGGAAAGGCTGCAGAAATCCTGTGAGCAGATGAGAGCAGCAGAGGCGCTGCAGGTGGAAGCACCCTCAGCTGTGAGACACTTTGGTGCATCCAATGCACGTTGGTGGGGAATACAGAAGGAGCAGAGATGATGCATGCCTGCGAATTTGGAAGCTTACAGATGCCAAACTGAAAAGAACCGCTTTGGTCACTGCCAGGGGAAGGACAGAGCTGTGAGAGCAGACGATTTGAGCTGCTTGTTGGCAGGCTTGCTGCGTTCATACTCACAAGCAGTAGCATTTTTGGCAGCACGGATTGCTGGCCTAGAGAAAAATGAATGAAAACGGTGACTATTAGGAAAACAGACCGTGTGGGACAGTTGCTTTTTTTTTCCCCCAACTCTGGAAGAAGTCATGCAGCACTAAGCCAGTGAACTCACAGGACTGCACTCCTTTTGAGCCTGCTCACATTACCATGACAAAAGTCAACGCAGAAAATCCTTTCCCAGCCTTGACAGAGCTGTCCTGCAGACTCACAAGGCCATTCTGCAGCTGTGTACACAAGCACAAATGCAGGCACTCCCATGCCACGAGTGACAGCCTCCTTCCTGGCAGCATCTGCAGCTGACAGCCAACAGAGCATCCCAGTCACCTGCACCCATGGAAAGCCTTCAGGTGACTGATGTGCAGTTGACAGCAAGTATCAGCTAGAAGCTTCTAACAGCTGTAACCAGGGCAGCCCTGCTGGGCCAAGGCTCCTTCTTATGCCAGTTTACAGAGATTTCCCTGCTGTCCGCTCTCCCCTTTTTGTGATAACGTGGGCATTGCAGTTTGCAATCAGCAGACGCACAGTTGTGAACCGTGCCATCCCAGCTTCTTGGCAAAATGAAGGCTTTGCTCTTTCCTAAGCAGAAACACCACCCAGATGAGCGAACCCTCAGCAGCTCCTTGGGACCCAGCCGAAAAGCACCGTGCTCCTTACAAGAACCCTTGGCCTTTGGGATTCCCCCACTGCATGCTGTAGGTGGGCACAAGAGACTTCCTCTGTTTGCTCCACCATCAGCCTGAGCACATGGACGAGAAGTGATGCCACTCCTGCATGACGGCCTGCCCCATTCACCAGCTGGGAGATCCAGAGGCTGCAAACCCACGGACTGCAAGCAGGAGTTTGGCCAATCTTACAGCTGGCCTCAAGCCAGGCTGTACCCATAAATAAAACATCTACGTCCACACCTGTAGCTGCTGCCACGCTGCATCCAACCACACACAGATAAAAATGCTCTCCTTGGAGCCATCCCTCCCCCCACACAGATCCTCCCATCAGCACATCTTCTGCCTCAGACCCCGTTTGCAATTACCCACTGATCACCTCCTATTGCACACAACCAGCACCCACACGACAAAACACTCGTTCCTATTAATATCTTCGTTACTATGGTTATTATATGCAAGAACTAATTAGCAGGACAGCAGTGACCTCGGTTTTGTTTAGTGCCACGCATCATCCATCAGCAGGAGAGAACAACCCACGGTGTTTGCCACCAGTGCCGATGGAAAAATACTGTGAAAAACTCTGTGTCAGGCCAGTTCCCTTCGTGCTGACTCTTGTGAGCCACAAAGGTCGTTGTTACATGGAGATAAAGTCACGAGTGGAAAAGGAAAGGTCAGGCAGTGCTGGGGATGGGGGGCTTTCAAGGAAGACAACAGCAGAAGCTCTGACTGCAGAACACGTCTGGGAATGAACTGAAAGATAACTGTGGAGGAAATAAAACTGGGCAAGTGATCAGAACTTCTATAAAAAGGGAGGAAAACTGCTGGCTTGGAGGCACATGGGAAGAAGAAGGAAAGCCTTTTCAGGAAGCAAAACCACATAAGCAGGTTTTGCACAACCCCAGAGCCATCTGCCTGGTCACAGTGCTGCCCAACACTGAGAGATGCAGATCTGCAGCCAAGGAAGAGAAAAGAGCAGAAAATGAGGCTGACTGATGCACAGCGCTGTATGCATGTGGTGTGGCCTCTAGCACCAAACCCATCCACCTAACTGGTATAAAGGCATTTAGAATTGGAGGAGCCTTGATTGATACCAAACAAACTGTTGGGATGATGGAAAGCATCGCATCCTATGGAAACCAACCTATGGAAATAATATATGGAAACTAACCTATGGAAACCATCCTATGGAAACCAACCTACGGAAATAATCCTATGGAAACCATCCTATGGAAACCAACCCATGGAAACCAACCTATGGAAACAAACCCATGGAAACCAACCTATGGAAACCAACCCATAGAAACCAACCCATGGAAACCAACCCATGGAA
>NW_024885000.1:1085031-1085424 GCF_019232065.1 Centrocercus urophasianus | reverse complement strand
TGGAAACCAACCCATAGAAACCAACCCATGGAAACCAACCCATGGAAACCAACCCATGGAAACCAACCCATAGAAACCAACCCATGGAAACCAACCTGTGGAAACCAACCCATAGAAACCAACCCATGGAAACCAACCCATGGAAACCAACCTATGGAAACCAACCCATTGAAACCAACCCATGGAAACCAACCCATAGAAACCAACCCATGGAAACCAACCTATGGAAACCAACCCATAGAAACCAACCCATGGAAACCAACCTATGGAAACCAACCTGTGGAAACCAACCCATAGAAACCAACCTATGGAAACCAACCCATGGAAACCAACCTATGGAAACCAACCTATGGAAACCAACCCATAGAAACCAACCTGTGGAAACCAACCCAT
>NW_024885000.1:1010646-1084931 GCF_019232065.1 Centrocercus urophasianus | reverse complement strand
GAGGCTCAGGGGACACCTCATTGCACTTTACAGCTTCCTGAAGGGAGGCTGTGGTGCAAAAGGGTCTGGCCTCATCTCCCAGGCAAATAGTAGGACCCGAGGAAACAGCCAGAAGTTGTACCAGAGGAAGTTTAGGTTGGATATTAGGAGAAACTTTTTCTCTCAAGGGGTGGTCAGGCAGTGGAATGGCTGCCCAGCGAGGTGGTGGAGTCGCCGTCCCGGCAGTGTTCAAGAGGCGCCTGGATGAGAAGCTACAAGATGTGGTTTAGTGCTTGTGGTACTGATAGGAATGGGAGGGTGGCTGGACCAGATGATCTTGCAGGTCGTTTCCAACCTTGTGATTCTGTGATTCTAAACCAACCCATGGAAACCAACCTATGGAAATAATCCTATGGAAACCATCCCCATAACTCCAGCTCTGCTGCACTGGGCAGGCAGCAATGTTTGGTTCCACCACAAGAAACCTGTTGAGCTCACCCTATTCCAGGTGCAGAACAGCACCGCACCTGTCTGCTCGTTATCAGGTGAACTCAGCGCACTGCTGACGATTTCAAGGCAGCAGCACTACATAAAATCAACATTCTGTCTTTCCAAGCACCAACTGCTCTGATAAAAGGCCAGACGGCTCAACAGCCCAAATCCAAGGGCAAAGGCACTCCCACCACAAAATGCCCAAAGCAATTCCTTATCAGCTCTCCCAGCTCCCAGAGCAGCGTTATCTGCTGCAATGCACTGCAATGCAGCTACAGCCAAAGGACTCAGAAATTCAAGTCAAAGTGAAACTCTTGAGGACGACCCACGTTTTCAAGCAGATGGAAGAGACTGCAGCATTCCCCAAGGCTTCCTCCCCACTCACACACCCAAAAGCACTCCTGAAAACGACTGCACCCCGCATTAGGGGGATTTCTTACACTGCTGCCACCTCCTTTGGCACTTGGAGGTTGGTGAAGCAAGGCACAGGTTAACCTGCACGGGACGGAGGCAGGGATGCTGGCAGGGTGGAACAGAAGATTGGTTTTGCTATTTCCAGCTCTTTGGCTGGGAGCTCAGAGAGGTTTAAATGGCGCTGCCCCATGAAGCCTGGAACACGAAACCTCTGCAGCTGCCAGGGAATTTCCCAGGACTGACCCTCAAGCGAAGCAACAGAGCACAAAGGAAAAGGAGGAAGAAGTGCATAAGCAAACACAGCATTCCCAGTGCCTCGTGCTGGGCAGGAGCCCCGCTGCTCGGATTATTCATCTTGTGATCTGAGCCGCGTTTTTCTTTCCCAATGGCAGGAAATCCGAAGTGATGACATAATTCAGAGCCAGCTGAGCAGCACCGGGCTGAAGGAGCCCCACAGAAATGAAACACACCGAGGAGAGCCTGTGCTGTGAGCACTGCTTGGTCTGCAGAGCACTGGCAGCTCAAGGAGGTTGCACTGCATCGCTGCAATGCTCCACCAAGCCCAGCTGCTGCAGGGAGATGCATGCAGCCTGAGCAATGGTAGTGCAATTTCTTTTTGCATTAGCAAGAGCCTATTTAGCATTCTGGAAAGGGCACATGTTGCTCCCTTGAGCCGAGGGGAAGCAGCTGCAAACACCTTGCAGCAGCAGCTGATGCATGTTTCATCAGATGACAATTTGGCGGCCCAGCAGCCCTGATTGGCGTTAGAGATTACTTTCTGTGAAAGATAAATGTCACATCCTGTCATGCGTACGCTCTCCCTCCCCACCCCTGTTTGAACAAGGAATTAGTTGCTGTATTAAGTAACTACAACACCTCAGGCTTTTGACTTTGCATACAGAGTTCCTCAATATTTAAATTTAAACAAAAAGCCATGAAAAGGTACGAGCGAGATAAGAAAAATTCCCTTAAGGGGCTGAGTTCAGATGGCATCCAGCAAGGCACGGGGTCACACGGAGCCCATGCAGCAGTGCAGGCTTGGGGAGAGCGGCTGGAGAGGTGCCTGGTGAGACCTCACCTCAAATACTGGGCTCAGATCCCTGCAGGAAGGATGCTCAGACGAAGAGAAGGGAGGAGGAAGATGCACGGGAGTGTGGGGAGAGAGAGGAGGAGGGGAGAGCCCAGCAACGCACAGCCACCAGGCAGGAGGCTCAGCAACGAGGTGACCCATCTCCTTTCTCGGGTGACAAGTGATAGGACAGGAGGAAAAGGTCTCAAGTGGCACAAGGAGAGGTTTAGATCAGAATCAGGAAAAATTTCTGCACGGAGAGGGCAGCCAAGTGTTGGAAGGGGCAGCACGGGGAGGTGGTGGGCACTCCATCCCTGGGGGCGTTTGGAAATGTGTGGATGCAGCACCGAGGGACAGTTTGGTGATGAGACCTAAGGATCTTGAAGGACTTTTCCAGCTCAGATGATGCTGTGATTCCATTACCTGGCTGAACAGAACCACAGAACAGAATGCTCTGCAGATGGGAGACTAATGGCTGCTTTAACATCAGTTTTTACCCGCTGGCAGCTCTGTGCTTTCACTTAATTCCCAGCTACTTTAGGGCAATTATGGTCTTCTGCAGGAGAGATTTCCCTGATTTCTGAAGAACATGAAATCATCTCCAGCTGAAACTGTATTGTTAGTGCCAATTGCAGAAGGGATCTGCAGAGGACCCTGGGACACCCAAAACATTTTATGGTCTGCAGATCTCATCAGCCCACTCTCAGATGTGACCTCCTTGCTTTTCCCCCTACCCACCACGCTCTTTCCATTTCTGGCAGTTAATTTAGAATCAAAGTCAGGAAATTGGAAGAAACTCAGAGGGTTCTTGCAGCCCAGGTAGTGGCAGCAGGTCCTTCTAAAGCAGAGGGTTTCCAACACGTTGTTCTCACCGAAAATCCACTGCAAAGCCAAATCTGCAGTTCAGTATTTGAGCACACAGAGGACAAGAAATGAGAAGCAAAGAGACCTGAGACCTCCCAGAGAAGCAGGCAGTGCAGGTGGAGCAGAAGCAGCCCTTGCTTGCAAAGGGCAATAAGAAGTGGATTTTAAAGGCCAGGAAGGGATTCTGAGGTTCTCAGACCCATGTTATTTCAGAATAGCACACAGCAGCCTTATTCATCCCTGGCTAAGGCACTGCCTGCAACACCCACATACTGCTAAACTGATCCAGAAGAAGAAACGAAGGATACGCTGCAGGCTTCTGTGCCAGCAGGGGCTTTATGTGCTGCAGAGGTTACATGCAGCTGCAAACAGAAGGGGGAGAGGCAAAGCAGTCCTGCCAAGGCCCAAAGCACCGGGAGCTGGAGGTGCCGTGCTGAGATGCACTCTGGTTTATGAGCGTCACGTGAAAGAAGTGTCATTCCTCCTGGCTGCTATCTGACCTACATTTACACTCATCAAAGCATTACATCGTGTAGATGGTACGCAACTGTTTTGTTTTCTAGGATATTTTTTTAGTTCTGCTCCTAAAACTTCTTTCATTGATCCCCAGAGGGGCAGCACGGCTCTGCAGCTTCTTCCAGGCCTCATCTTCCTCTGTGCAGCACCTGCATGGAGCAGCAAGTGAGAGTGGAGGGCAGGATGGATGGCTGTGCTGCCCTGCGCCAGCCAGATACAGCTCAGCTCCAGCATTCATCAGGATGCTCGTGGAGCCCCAACCCTTCATTCAGCAGCTTCCAAAGGTGGGGAAGGAGGAAAACAAAGCAGCCAAGGGAAGCGAAGCAGTGATGACAGAGAAATCCCTGCCTTCCCCACATCCCAGCTCACACACAGCCGCTCTGCCACCACTGGGGAAACAGCCTCACAGATCCCTGCAAGCAGCCACGGGGATCCCATCGGACACTGCTGTGATTCACCCGGTCTGAACAGTGGTGTGAAAGAGCTCCTTCATATTTCCCTCATCTCTCTGCCTCTCTGATCCCTTCCTTGCAAATCTGCAGAGATAGAAGGAACAAAAGCCCGCTCCACACATAACACAAGGAACAAGGATTTGCTTCATATGCAAATGGAAAGCTGGAAATAAAGGCAGGTTAACGATTGAGCGGTGAAATTCTTCCAGGCAAATGAGCACAGCAGAAAGAAAAACCCAAAGGGAGTGTGAAGCAGAGTTATCTGCAGCAAACAGAACTGGAATGGAAAAACATCCTCTTTTTAATACAGTATCAGTGTTCAAAATGCGTTGCTGCAAAGTATCTGCAACATTTAAGTGAGAATGAGGCAGGATCAGACCAAGCACCCACAAATACGTTCTTAAACTCCAGGCAAAGCAGCAGGGAGGAATAATGCTCAGCTCTGCTCCAGCCTGTAGGAGCTGCTGCTCTCATCCACCTCTCCTTGCTAGCAATCCGAAGGCCGGGAGGCTGATCCATCCCAGATCCATCAGTGCCATGCTTTGAGATGGAACAGCACAAGAATCCTGACGATCCGAGATGTCAGATGAGCAGAAATTCATTTGAATGCAGCAAAGCCAGCAGCAGGCCCTGCTGCACACAGCACTGAGCAGCACTGAGTCCAAACCAATGCAGATGGACACCCCGTGGAGCTCAATTCAAGTCTGCAGGGGTTCCTCTCAGGATCTCAGTGCCTCCCCTCAGCTCTAGGGAGGGGACTCCCAGTTTTAATCCTCACTCCAGCACCCATCCCATGGAATGCTGGGTTAGTTTCTATGATCTCGTGCCCCTCAATGTACATCTGAGTCTCTCTGCCAGAGGCACAGAGTGGCTCCATCACCCGCAGCTCACAGTGCACACAGAAGTGATCCCAGGGATGGGATGCGGCCCTGCAGGGACAGGCTGAGAGCTGGGAAAGACGGGGACACAGGACGGCAGGGGCTGTGTGACAGGGGAAGGGGAAAGGGTCTCAAAGAGGGGAGGTTTAAGTTGGATATAAGGAAGGTTTTGCAGCCAGGTGAGGCACCGCACGGGCTGCAGGGAGGCGATGATGCCGCGTCCCCAGAGACCCCAGGGGGCTGTGAGCACTGATGGAGCTGCGGGCGTGCAGGGATGGCTTTTAGAGATCCCTGCCGACCCCAGCGGTCCTGCAGCTTCTCAGAGCGCTGTGCAAACCTTGCCGCTCCGCACCTCCGCGGGGAAACTGAGGCAGAGGAACCAACCAAGGTCAGCGCAGAGCCAAAATAAAAAGCCGCCATTCCCACGGAGCTTCCAGCTTCCTCCTCCAACCTCACCGACGCGAGCAGCCCCTGAACGCAGCGCATCCTACAGCTCCGGGACGGCCGAATCCCCCCGGGACGAACAGCACGGCCATCGGGACGGACGGACCTCGTGCCCCCCCCCCGCACCCCTCCCGCACATCACGGCCCCACGGGGAGCTCCGCGGACGCCTCACCGGGACAGGTGCTTCAGGATCTGCTTCTTGATGATGGCGGCCATGCCGCGGCGGGGGGGGCTGGGGGGTCGGGAGGGGTCGGGGGGGTTCAGCGCTGCGGCCGTCGGTCCCCCATCGCCGCTCCTGCGCCGCTCCGCTCCGCCCCGCCGCTCCCGTCCGCCCTCTGGCGGCCCCGCGCCGCCCCGTCCCCGCTGTCTGCCCGAAGGGGCGGCACCGCGGGTGGAAAAAACGCTTCTGGAGCCGTTCCGTGCGGCGCGGGATCGTTACGGTCCGGAAACAGCGCCGAGACCTTCAGCCCGCCCCGCTCCGCGCCCCGCTGACCGCGGCCCTCGGTGCCACATCCCCGCATTTCCCGGCCTCTCCCAGGTGTAGGAATGGAACGTTGGTGCTGCGTTTGATATTTAAAAAGGGGGAATTGATTGAAGGAGTAGAGCACAGTTTGTGTTTTGTAACTTGTCCTTAGAAATGTGATGTGAAAAGGTAGAAATACCATCTATGTTGGTAACATGCTTTAGGAATACAACTGCTGGATTACGTGATTAATTCTTGTATGCAGTAGTTTTTAAATGTTGCAAATAGTGTAGGTATAGTGTGATGGACTAGAGAGCATGTTGTAGGGCTGTTCTGTTTGGATAAGAGACCCTCAGCAAAAGAAAAACAGATTTAGCAAACATCAAAGCAGGCAGGGCTGCACACTGGCTGGCTTGCCTTGCTCTGGGCAGGTTGGGGTGCAGCAGGCAGGCATCAAGGCCCTCTGTCCTCCTTCCAAGCTTATCTGTATGCAAGGACGAGCAGATGTGCAGAAAGAGGACCGAATGTTGAGTGAGCAAATGTGAGAAGTTACTAATTAGCAATACATGCTCAGCTGCAACAACTGATGTTTAGCCAGTATTTGTGTGTTCAGTTGAGCATCAGGAAGATCGCGATCCTGAAGCACTCGGCCAATGAGGAACCAGGGGAGAAGGAGATAAGCGTCGAGTAATAGGGCATAAAAGATGGAATGCTGTTTTCTGGGTGCTCTCCTGCCTGTAGGAGGCCCGCCACTGCAATTGTGAACAAAATCTGCTTTATCAGAGATACCGTCCTGATACATTATTTGGGTATTTCCAACGCAGGGACGGTGACCCACCGCCCCCCAGCAGCCCGTGCCACTGCAGCACCATCCCTAACGCCCAGCCTGCCCCTGCCTGGTGCCACGTGAGGCCATCACCTCCCATCCCATCACCGTTAGCTGGGAGCAAAGGCCGACCCCCACCTCACCAATGCCTCCCTTCGGGATACGAGGTCCGCCCTGAGCTCCTCTTCTCCAGACTCAGCCATCCCAGCTCCCCATCAGAGCCCTTGTAGCTCCATGCCCACCCGCAGCACCACGAGGTCTCTGTTGAAGGAGTGGCTCAGAACGCAGCGCTGAGGACAGGCGGTCACCTCCTGCTCTTGCTGACTGCTGACACAACCAGGCTGCCATCACGTTCTTGGCTGCCCAGGCTGTCAGCTGACACCTCCAAACCCTTCTCCTCCGCACAGCTTTCCAGTCACTGCCCCAACGCAGCTCTGCATGGAGCTGCTCTCATTGAAGCGCAGGACGTGGCACTCGCAGCCCTTTGGCCTCAGCCCAGCAGTGCAGTCTGTCCAGGTTCCTCTGCAGGGCCTTCCTCCCCCCCAGGCACATCAGCGCTTCCTCCCAGCTCGGTGCCATCTGCAGACTTCCAGAGGGTGCCTGTGTCCAGGTGGAGGCTGGTAATGAGGGCATCCCCCAGGGCTCCGTCCTGGTGCTCTGTAACACCTTCATCCATGACAGTGATGATGGAATGCAGCAAGTCTGCTGACAACACCAAGCTGAGTGGGGCGATCGACATGGCAGAAAGAAGGGATGCCGTGCAGAGGGACCTCAGCAGGCTCAAAAGGTGGGCCTGGGTGAACCTGATGAGCTTCAACACAGCAAAGTGCAGGGGTTGGCACAGGGGCCATAGGAATCCTAGGCATTTGTACAGACTGGAAGGAGCTTCTTGAGAGCAGCCCTGCAGAGAAGGACCTGGGGGTCCTGATGGATGAAAAACTGAACACGAGCCAGCAGTGTGTGATTACAGCTTGGAAAGCAAATGGGATCCTGGGCTCCATCAGCAGAGGGGTGGCCAGCAGGGACAGGGAGGTGATCGTCCCCCCTCTGCTCTGCTCTTGTGAGGCCCCATCTGCAGCACTGCGTCCAGGGCTGGAGCCCCCAGGACAAGAAAGACAGGGAGCTGTTGGAGAGGGTCCAGAGGAGAGCCACAGAGATGATCAGGGGGGCTGCAGCACCTCCCTACAAGGACAGGCTGAGGGAGCTGAGCTTGTTCAGCCTGGAGAAAAGAAGGCTGCGGGGTGACCTCATTGTAGCCTGCAGTACCTAAAGGGAGCCTACAAACAGGAGGGGAATCAACTCTTGGAAAGGGGAGATAACAGCAGGACAAGGGGAAATGGTTTGAAGTTGAGGGAGGGCAGATTGAGGTTGGATGTCAGGGGGAAGTTCTTTGCTATGAGAGTGGTGAGGTACTGGAACAGCTGCCCAGAGAGGCTGTGGATGCCCTGTGCATCCCTGGAGGTGTTCAAGGCCAGGTTGGATGGGGCCCTGGGCAGCATGGGCTGCTATGAAATGTGGAGGTTGGTGGCCCTGCGTGTGGCAGGGGGTTGGAGCTTCAAGGTCCCTTCCAACCTTGGCCATCCTGTGATTCTGTGGTGCACTCCGTCCCCTCATCCTGATCATCGATAAAATATCGACCAGAACAGGCCCCAGTGCTCACCCCAAGGAACACCACTGCTGACCAGGCACCAGCTGGATTTAACTCCATCCAAAACTCTCCAGACCCAGCATCCAGCCAGTTCTGGACTCAGCAGACACCCATCCAAGCCTGTAGCACCCAGCAGCACAAGGGAAGCTCCTTATGGGGCCCAGCAGCTCCAGCTCAGCCAGCCATTATCAGCCAGCACTGACAGGAGCAGGGCAGAGCCAGAGCTGCAGGCAGCTCTCAGTTCTGCCTTTATTAGCACTAATTGCTCAGTGCTGGAGGTGCAGGGAAAATCCCTGAGCAGCTTCACACCTCGTTCTGCATGAGCCCCCTCAGGACAGCCAAAACCAGCCTTCGAGAAGCAGTGCTGAGTCCTAAAAGCGTTCAGCATAAAACAATTGCTGGAATTAAAAAAAATAATAATAATCTTAGAGCAGTTTCTGTGCTCCTTCATTTATGCTGCATTGCTCCTTGGACAGCAAGTTACATTTCACATGCTGGGGGATTTCCTATTGTGCTACAAGGGAGTGCTTTGCTTTCAAGGCTGTGCTGAACAAAGAAATCCTTCATAAATGCTTGTGTTGTTCTTCAAATAAGGCACTGGAGCATTAAACTGATCGGTCAGTCCTTCACCAAGGAAGCCACGTGCTTTGTACTTGGCTGCATACGTTGCTTTAATCTGATAGCATGCAGCCACCCCACGTGCTTTGTAGACTTGAAGGCATGAAAAATGCCTTCCTAAAATACCACCTCGTATCAATGATTCAACTCAGAAAAGGAGCCCTTGCAGAAGTGCTGACCAAACACTTCCCTGCAAGATAACTCCCACTCTTTCATGTTAGATACAAATATGCCAAGAATGAGTTGGAAAATTCCACCTATATAAACAGACGAAAACCATCGTGCACAGAGCAGGTGGTTATGCAAACAGAATAAATTCTTTGGATTCAGTTAGAACTGTATGCTTGCATTAAGCACATGAAAACCACAAAGCCCTCTGCACCAACAGAAGGGCTTTGGTAATTGTCCTTAACCCCACATTCCTTCCCTGAAGAAGAAACGTGGGCATCACGACTGCTGCCTCCACAGCTCAGATAATTTGATGACACGTGACACACAAACAGCAAATTAAAAACACACTTGTGAGTAGCAAAGCGACGACTTCAATCCCTCACTGCAAGCAGTGAGCTTCTAACAGCATCTCTTTGCTTCTCACTACAAGGAATCAAGATTTTATTTAACTCATCCTGCTTCGTTAGGAATTAACACCGATTAACGTTAGTTTCCCCAGTTAGGGAGATGACTGCAGACCTTTTTGACATCACTTTTGTAAATTAAAACCATGCATGCTTGTTTTGAAGCAATAATTTCTAGTTAAAGAAAGCAGAGAGTTGTTCCTCTCTCTAGGGGTGTGATGTGGAAGTCGACTCAAGGAAAAAAGAAACCTTAAAAAGCAAAGTGCAGCACAAGTGGAGAGGGTGCAGCGAAGAGAGACGTCCTGCCAGGCAGAAAATCACAGCAGGCTTCAGGTGTTCCATACATAAACCAGCTTCAATGTTTTATTTCAACAGGGAAACAAACCAAAAACCAGACCAGTTACAAAAGCATCACTCCAGTGCGCATCTAAGGCAAACAGCCTGCAATCTGAAATAAGAGCAGCTCTCATCTACACCCTGCTTTCATATAAAACCCTTGGGACGTAGGACTACGGCATTTTAGCACATGGAAGAGCACAACATGAAAAGAACCAGAGGGCTCCACGTCTTTATCTGTCGGGACGGGTCATCCCCGGCCGGGTTGGCACCATCATGGGCCTCGAGGGTGGCCTCATCATTGGGGGCCCTGGCATCATTGGCATGTGTCCTCCCATCGGGGGCCTCATCCCTGGAGCTATGAGAGGAAAGAGAAGACATCAGAGGAAAGCTCTCAGGATCAGCAGCTGCTGGGAACGTGCAGGTTTTCTCCCCAGACAGCTTTCATTTTTAAGTGTGTCATCTGGATCCAGAACACAGGGGGATGGGTTACGTTTCCCTGAAGGATATTAGAAATTAGTAGAGGAAGAATCACATTTCTGAGTTACGTGTCCGGCTTTGACAATATTGACTGACAAAATTATTTCAGCTACTCCTAAGAGATGCCAGCTCCATCACTGAATTGGAAAGTTCAGTTGGAATAAAGTGCTGCAAAGTCCTCCAGTTAAGGGTGTTTGCATAAGGCCTGGTGTGCTTCTTACAGCTGAGGAACAGCATTGCCAAAGGACATCAGGCGCTTTACCAAAAAGCAGAGAGACAGTGCCTTCAGTGCAGCCTTCCTTTCATTGCCCAGCAGCCACTGTGCTGCCCGTGTCACAGAGCATTATCTACCAGAATTGCAGCACCTGCAGGTGCACTTCACTGCTTTTGGTGTGCATGTGTGTATTCCCTTAGATTTGCTCCAGTAACTGAGTCAGTAAAACGTCCTCTGAGAATCCTTCAAATGCCAATAAGCAGAACAAAACATTTCAGTTTACCTTTTTGAGGTAAATTGCTTCTCTGGAACACATTACTGCAGGACATTTTAAACAATAAGCTTCACCTACTGCTGAAGAGCATCTCTAGTGCAAAGATGAGAGCGCTGCAATCATAAAGCTGCTAAATAATTAAAGGCTGTGCTGTAAGACTAGAGGTAGAAGACCTGCCATTTACCACAGCAATAATTCCAGCAGGAGTCATAAGCGCTTTCGACGAGCAGTAAAGGACAGAACAGAACAGGCTGGCGACTGCTAATCACAGAGAATTATTTTCCCACTTACCAGGTCCAACTGGCATCATTCCTGGCGGGGGTGGGCCCATCATTGGCATCATTGGTGGTCCACCCATGTGGGGAGCCGGCATCATGCCAGGCCGCGGGGGGCCAGCTGGACACACACAGATCAGTTAGGTGCTCTCCTCAGCAATGTGCCATTTCAAACAGTTATTAACCTTCACAGGAAACGTCAGCAATTCCAGTAACTTTCATTCTTTTACAACTGCCTGCCTTCGTTTTCAGTTTCAGCTTTGACTTCAGGTGCCACATAGAGAAGCAAAGAATAGCCCAGCTATTATTTCCAACTTTGCATATTTAATGCAAGTAACTGCCACAGTGAGGCTCTGCACAAAGGGATCTCAAACGTTTGCCAGTCATAGGGCAAAACAAGGTTATCAATCTTACGTTATTATAGAAAAACCCCACTGTGCTGGAAGTTTTCACGAGGTTTCACAGCAGCTATCAAGTAATGAGGGAGCACACGATTCTCTTGGTGTGCTCAGCATTACTAAGGCACAACCTGAAGATCTTGCAGTGCATTCCCTTACGTTCCAATATTCACGAGCTCAACGCTTCCTTGCTCGATCCCAAGCTAAGAGGACTTTTCTTGGCAAGTCCAGGAAACCCAGAACGCTGCTAAAGAGGTCTGCCATTACAGCCCAAAAGCAGGGACTTACGGATGCTGGGAGGCGGTGGGATCATGGCTCCTCCAGGAGGTGGTGCTGAGAATGGGGTCGGTGGAATTTTCCCTTGCTGAAATGCAGCCGCTACATTGGGGGGGAAAAAAAAAAGAAAAAAAAAGAGAAAGAATCCCAGAAGAAAACACAGTTACTAAGCAGAGGAAGCTCCTGCCTCAACGCTCCTTCCCACGGCCAGCACTCAGAACATACTTAGCGTCGTGGTGCAACTCATTTGTTCTTACTCTGGAACAAATCCCTGGTTTACACTGCTTGTCAAGATGGAAGCACCTGATATTCCTGAAGACAGTTATTACAGTAATTACTCCAGCTGAGACTAGAGAGCTCCGTGATGAATTTCACACACCTACTGTAGTAGATAGCAGAGAAAATATGTCACATGATTTGCAGCTGTAACTTTTCACCTAGGATCATTAGATTAATCCATGTTATCTTGAGAAAAGGCAGGTGACAAAAAGCACGGAAAATAGCTAGTGTGAAAGGGAAAAGAAGAAACTCAAGAGACTGGAGTTGATCAAAAAGAAGGCCAAAGATGCGACAGCTGGAAGCATCTAAAGAAGAAAGTTGCCATTAAGGTGAATTTGGCACTTCTATTTATGCCATTCAGACTGAAAAGAATTTGTATTAGGGAGACAGCTTAGAGAAGAAGAATCCCCAACACTGACAAAGGAAACTTTATTGAAGCCTACAGCAGTGAGGGAGGAAAACAAAAACAACCAAGGACACTTTCACTATCAAAAAAAACTTGACCCTAAGTGTGTTAGTTTACAGCTCAGCAGCCTGAGATAGAAAGTCTAAATCCCTGACCACAGGCATAGCTGTGTGCTATGGCAGCTCGTACATTATGAGCAGTGCTAAA
Organism: Centrocercus urophasianus; assembly: GCF_019232065.1. NCBI lineage: Eukaryota > Metazoa > Chordata > Aves > Galliformes > Phasianidae > Centrocercus > Centrocercus urophasianus. The sequence goes on along the minus strand of NW_024885000.1, from coordinate 1,072,547 downwards.
GGTGGGTGTAACCACAACCACCTCAGCAACACTAAAACTTTAACTGCTGCAGGGCCCATCGCACAGGGCTCCATCTGTCATGCAAAGATCACGCTGGGATGAGTTCAGATTCTAAGTCACATTTTCATTTGTGTTTCACAGAATAAGCAGGGAAGTTATGTTGAATCAGCACAGAAAAAAAGGAAGGAAAGCACTTAAAGACAGAAGCAAAAGCAAAGCACACCAAGATCACAAAAGGATTCGTCTTACTTGTTTTATCAATCAGGCTCTGAGCTTGTTCCTCCATCCATTTCTGATAGTAGTCTTTCACATTTTCTTTGTGCTTTCGGCCACTGCAGTGAGTTTTTCTCACGGAGGGCTGAGAAAGATCACATAAACCTAAAGCTCACAAAACACCACGTAACACCACAATTTCTAGGAACTTTGATACAGCTATCTCCTTTGCAAGCACAGAACAGATTGGTTTTTGTATGCAGGGAGAGGAAAGGTGCCGCACAACCCTTATATATAACTACCTTATATATAACTTATATATAACTACCACGATTAAGACTCAAGTTTGAGCACAAAGCATGCTAATGCTAAGCCAGCTGCCTCCTACTAATATAAGAGTTGTTGAGTATTTCTAGCACACCTATTCCTCCTCTTTCTTTCTTTCTGCTATGACAAGCAAGCACAACACCTCAGCATTTCAAATAACTTGCTTTTACTCCGTGCAAGTTTCACTTTGGTACAGTCAGAACCAAAGATGAAGGCTCGGTACTCACCGAATCATGGGTGAGGTACGTGTCACAATAGTCACAGTAAAACCTGGCGGGGAAAAAGGACCCGTTAGCGACGGCACCTCACGCTGTGGCTGTTACAGCACAGCCCTCCACAGCCGCAGCACAGCGGCTCTCAGCGCTCTGCACCACCGGGACCCACCCTCCATCTTCCCACGCTGCCAGAGAGCGGAACCAACGCGAGCCCGGAACCCCCCCGCTGCCGAACCAGGCGGCTTCGAGCCCTAACAGACCCCAGAAGCCCGCAGTCCCTCCCGAGGCCATCCCGCCTTCCTGCCCGGGGCCGCGCTCACTTGGGCATGGTGCTCCCCGCGCGCCGCCGCCAGGAAGTGACGCAATCAGACGGCGACACGGCAGCTCCTTCCGTCACGTGACCCCGGCGAGCCCGCAGGATGCTCGGCGCGCTCTCGACGGTGGCGCGAGAGGGACAAACGAAGCAGTGCGGCTGCTTTGCGTTTCCTCAGCGCTCGGTGCAGCGGGCTCCCCGGCTCTGCCCGTATCCACATCTGTGCTTGAATCACTTAACCGCAGGATCATGAAATGACCCGAGCTGGGAAGGACCGTAGGGTCCAACCCCATCTCAACGCAGCACTACCCAAACCCAAACTCAATGGCTGAGAGCAGCGTCCCAATACCCCTTGAGCTCTGGCAACTTGGGGCTGTGTCCACAGCCCTGGGAGCCGTGCCAGTACCACGAGTGAGGTTACCAGGCAGTGGTGCGGTCCTGGCACTGTGCCTAGAGAAGCTGTGAGTGCCCCATCCCTGGGGTTGCTAAAGACCAAGCTGGATGCAGCTCTGGGTATCTGGTGGGAAGCACTCAGACCATGGCAGGGGAGTTGGGGCTGAATGGTATTTAAACTCCTTTCCATCACAGAGCCATCTGTGATTTAAGGCCCCTTTTTCCAGCAGCCATCACAGAGCCTTCAATCACAGAGCCGTTCTATGATCCTGTGGTTGAACCCAGGGCTTTCCAGACACCATGGAGGTAGGCAGGTGCTTGGAATGGCCACGTGGACACAGCCCTGCCACCGCAGTCTGTATCAGCATCACAGATCACAAGATCCAGCATACAACACAGGTGGTGACAGCACAACCCTGCTTGCTGGGGCTGCAGGGACAGGGGCAGCACTACTTACTAAGTCTTACAGCAAAGAATGAGCACCGCAAGACGATATGCTCTATTTATTTTGCTTGTAATCCCACTGTTTGTTTTTTTGTGCAGTCTCCACACTGACCCTCACCCCCCTGTACAGCCGCTACTCATTTCTACCCACGCACCCCAACACAAGGGTGGCACTGTCAGAACAAAGCCACCCTGCACAGTACTACAAAGCCCTCAGCTGGGCCTGTGTTTAGAATGCATTTTGTAGCTTAGCATGCTTATGTTAAAGCCCAGCATGCCTTAAACAGAGTCAGAAATGAAGGCATAACGGCCTGTGCTCGCCCTGTCAGTGCTGAAGGGTGGTCAGGTCCTGTGTTTGAGACATCACTTAGGTTTCCCACGTGAGACGCTGAGGTCAGGGCTCAGTGCGCGGAACTGCCACCATAAAATGGGAAACTTTAGCAAAAAGCGACACTTTGAGGGGAATTCAGGCAAAAAACAGCATTTTGAGGAAAATTCCAGGCCCGAAGGCGCACAGCCGCCCCGCCGTCCCAGCAGCCCTTGCGCCGCCCCACAGCTCCCGGTGACGTCACACGGCCCCGTCCGCACGTGACTGATTTGCATACATAAACACGCGGCTCGCCTCCCGCGTCGCCTCCATATATGGGAACGTGCGGCTGGGGGGGTTATGCAAATCGCCTTCCTTTCCACCGCTCTCATTGGCTGCGCTGCGCCCTCGCGTCACGCCAGGCGTACGCCACGCTCTCATTTGCATCCACTCCCCGCTCGCCCTTGCGGTTCCCTTTCCGCAACAGAACAGTGCCGTGCAGAGCGCGGGGAAACGCCGGCGCGGTGACGTCACAAGCGCGTGCGCCGGGGCGGAGCGGCGCATGCGCAGTGCCGTTAGCGCCTGGCGTCGCCCGCGCCCCCTCCCCCCCGCCCCCCGCCGTGCCCGCGCTCCCCCCTCGCCCCCATGCGGCGCTGAGGCGGCGGCGGCGGCGGCAGCGGGGCGACCCCGGGGCGGCGGGGCGCGCTTCGCCATGGAGGGCATGGACGTGGATTTGGACGCGGAGCTGATGCAGAAGTTCAGCTGTTTGGGTACTACCGACAAGGACGTGCTGATCGGCGAGTTCCAGAGGCTCCTCGGTTTCCAGCTTAGCCCGGCCGGCTGCGCTTTCTTCCTCGACATGACCAACTGGTGAGGGGCCGGGGGGCGGCTGGGGGTCGACGGCTTGAGGAGGCCTCGGCCCCGGGTTGGAGTTGAGGGGGGTAGGGAGAGGCCTCGGCAGCGGCGCGGGCTGCAGGCCCCGCCGTGGGAAGGCGGCGGGCCGGGCTGCTGCCGGCGAGGGGGGAGAAGGGCTGTTAACGGAGATTAGCGGGGGGGGATTTGGGGCTGGGGAGGCCTTAAAGGGGCATTTCTGGGCGAGGCTGCGTGGGGCCGGGTCGTTAAAGAGGGAAGAAGGCTGAGCGGAGGGGTTGTGAAGCTCCCTTGGTCTCTCTGCTCGCACACGGGGCTAGCCGAGCCTTTTCCTTGTTGTTTTTCTTGATTTTGTGAAGGCTCTTTGTGGAAAGCAGAAGTGCAGGTAATGGGGGAGGCTGCATCTGGGGGGAAAATGTGAGAAAACGGAAAGCGAGGAGTGAGAGTGGCGTGGGGAAACCCGGCGGCTGTAAGAGCGCGGTGGGGCTGCTGCCGTCCGACGTGTGGGGTTTCCTCGTTATTGCTGCTTGCACCTTTAAACCCACCGCTGATAGCAGTCCGGTGAGTTGGCTCACATCTGGGTTAGTGCCCTTCTTGTTGTTTACATCCCGTCCCCGCAAAGGATGCGGGGAGGTGAAGCGCCCTGTGTTTCAGAAATTATTAACAGCAGATACTGAGGCAGACTCTGCTTTACCCATTAACAGCATAAAATGAACTCCAGAAACTTCCAGTTTGGAACTGGGAGTCTGAGTTGAAAGCCTGGAGAGCAACAGTTGAGAACAAAACGAAACTTGCGTGGAGTTGCTGAACTAATAAACAGAAATATGGCGAAGCAGTCAACTTTGTCTTTTCACTTCTTTCTATTTTCCTACAGCCCTATAGTAAATACTGCAAATCTGCTTCTGCAGAAGGAGTAGGGGAATAACAAATAATACAATTACAAGCTGATGTGATGTAAAATAAGGCCTCTGCTCTTGAGGAGTTCAGGAGTTTGCTTTGGAGAAGTGGTGCAGGCAGGAAATGCTTTCCTGCCTCATTCATGTGGTCTTGATAACATGAGTAACGCTACCTGTGCTACATGTGACACTGTGGCACTGCTGTTGTGGTGTGGGTTTTTTGTTGTTTTTGCTGTTCTGTGATGTTCCTGGGGAGAGGAAACTCCAGCAGAAGCTGGAAAGTGACTGGTGGGGTTACTGTGTATAACCCCGGTGTTCCTGGTTTGTGCTGAAGTGCTGCTTTCTTTTGTAGGAGTGAAGTAACAGTAGCTTCTGTACAACCCCTTGAGCCCCTTTGCTAAACGTGACATATTTGATTACAGTTGAAGAATCATGGAATCACCCTGGTTAGAAAAGGCCTCCAAGATCACTTTGTCCAACCAACCACTGAACCCCGTCCCTCAGTCCCATGTCTCAACGTTTCTTGAGCACCTCCAGGGATGGTCTTCAGTGATCAAAATGGCTTGGCTTTCACGACTCGGGCAGCAAAAAATTTGATAGCGTGATTTTTTTAATTAGGATAAGTTAATTAGCCCTGTTGGCTGGGGGTGTGCGTGCGTAAAAAAAAGAACTCTTTTAACTTGGTGTAACGCATCCAGCAGTACGGGAGGATCAGCTGGGGCTCTTGCAGTGGGCTTGCAGCCTGTGAGGTGTAGCCTTTCAGCAGCCCAGGCTCGGGCCAGCCGTGCTGACAGGTGCTGCTGGTTCTCCTCGGGTGTCTGTGCCAGGATGCTGCTTCCCTGAGCTATGGGTGCTGTACAGCTTCTGTCCCATTCCCAGCTCCCACCTCGCTGCAGTGTCGGCCTGAATGTGCCAATCCTGTTCTCTGCTGTTGCAAAAAGCTTCAACCAAGCCACATTTCCCCTTTCTGGATGCACCTTTCCTTTGTTATGTCGAAGGACTGCATGGAAGTCAGTGCTGTAATCCACTCTACTCCAGGTGATGTTGGGCAGTGGCACAACAGGAGATTTCTTGGTGTAGGATGAGGGTCTGAATCTTTTACCACCATTCTGTCCTGCAAATAATTCCTCTCAGTGACACCATCAAATCATTTTATTTATTTATTTTTTTTTGCTAAAGCTGCAGCACTGCAGTGATATTTCCTCGTTCTCTGTGTCAGAATTAATGCTGGTGTGCAGGAAATGGTGAGGAGGTCACAGCAGGGCTTCGGGCACTTGTTTGGTGCCTGAGCTCTCCTTAGATATGTTCATAGAGACTAATTGGACAAAAACTTTCTTCGTAAATGTGGCAGCCTGCTCTTTGATAATGATACAGTCAGCAGGCCTGAAGCTACTTCCTTGTTGTAGGCCTTTGAGATGGTGCTGTGTGTAATCTGTAATGTGTTTTGAAATAATATTTCCAGTGTATTCATTAGGAATTGCATTTAACGCTTAAAACAAATGAGCAGTTCTGCTGGGAGGGGTGAGTTATCTGAACACTGCTGTTCTCAGATCTCTCGGGCAAAAGAGTGGTTTGGTGATGGTGAAGAAACACAGAGGAGCCTTTAAAAGTGGGCCCACCTCTCCAGCTCACCTGGAGTCGCTCAATGTGCTCCCCAGGTATTTTCCAGGCTCAGGACAGTGCAAAGAAACTGCCAGCTGATTTCACTGGCGGTGCTGCAGGAATGCTCCAGGTGAACGCATGCGTCTGTAGTTTCTGAGTCTGCTCTTTGATCTTCAAGAAAGACAGGTTAAATGCTTTGAGTTGTCTTTTTCCCTGTTGTTTATTAAACACTTTCCTAGAGCTGCGCCTCTTTGGAATTGCAGCCCGAATTCTGACTGTGGGCTGTTCTGACTGCTTGTGTTTCTGCTAAGGCCCTCTCACAGGTCCTGGTTCTAATAGAGCAGCAAGCACGGGCTGCCTGTTGTCATTTATTTACTGTTCAAAGTCCCGGAGTTTGGGTTAAAGGTTGAACTTTGGCTTTTGGTGTAAAACTAAAAGTGAACTTTTCCAACAGGTGCTTTGGCACCAAAACATTCCTTCTCCAGAAGGAGAACAGAGGCTGAGGGTGTTTTGCTGCCGCTGCATCTGGGATGAAACCCCCCCTGCCTGGCACAGCACGCCCCAACCTGCAGGCACACCGCTGGGCTCAGTGGGATCCCAGCAGAGATGTGCCACAGGCTGCCCAAGGGGGCTGTGGATGCCCCATCCCTGCAGGCACTCAAGGCCAGGCTGGATGTGGCTCTGGGCAGCCTGGGCTGCTGGTTGGCGACCTGCACACAGCAGGGGGTTGGAAGGAGATGAGCACTGTGCTCCTTTTCAACCCAGGCTGTTCTGTGTGTGCCGAGGTGAAGCTGTAGTGCTGACTGCAGCTCCCTGTGCTGTGGCTGGAGCGTGTCTGAGCCTGCACGGCTCGGTGCGTTTCACTCTTCCTACAGCAGAAACTCCTTTTGGGAAGTTATTTTCTTAAAATTCGGGCTTGTTTTATGTCAGTCAGCACTGAATGAATCTGCACTTGAATACCTGCTCAAGGCTTTTAGTGCAGGAGCAGTGCAGGGACTCTGGGTGGCTGGGATCAGGGTGTTTGGAAGTGTTCTTAAATGGCAACCAGCGCTGGTCATCAGCACTAAGGATTGGTGTGAGCGTAGGAGCAGAGGAGGCTTTGCACAGCACGTGTGTATGGTTGTTTTTTTAATTGTCTGCGCTCAGTAAAGAGCCATTTCTTAAAAGACATTGGATTCTTTCCAAGCTGGTATGGGAACTGTATTGTGAAAAGGAAGAGGGGATTTCATTTGTTGGCTGCTATACCAAATTAGAGGGTGAGAGGTTGCCGAGTAAAACTTGGAGCTTCTTCAATTCCCTGGGAAAGTGAATTAATTTGATTTGAAGTATCTGGTGGTGCTGGATTGAACATCCTTTGTGCAGCACACTTGGCTGCGAAGGGGTTCCTAATTTGGAAGGTTTATTTTTGTGTGCACGTTCCAATGATTTACAAGCAGTGTTTGTTTACGCTTCCATTTCTGTTGGGAAAGCTGAGTTCTGTTAGTCTGCTAGGTGTGATGCTGCATTTAATGGTGGAGTGCCACATATTGATGGTTTGCATTAGGCTTAAAAAAAAAAAAAAAGCCCAACATTTTATTGTTGCTGCAAGTCCTCATCTTGTTTGATCTGGCTTCTGGTGGCAAAAGTCTCCATAGGGCCCTCCTCAAGGTGGATCTCTTCTATAGGTCCCCTCTTGTCTTCATCCTGAGAACTTGCAGCTGTAGGCTGGTTTCATCTGCTGACATTTCTGTGCTTTGGTTGATGATACAGAGCTCTAATCTGCATTCTGTTGATTGCAGAGAAAAGGCTGAATATTGACTTCTGACAAAATTAAAATTGCTTTAAATTGTTGTTTCTATCCCCCTGGGTTGGCTGTTGGGATGCTCAGTGTTGAATGAACCACCTGTATTGCTCAGAAGTGGGTGTGCTTGACTGCAGGTCTCAAGGCATGTTTGAGCTGGTGATGGCCTTGTAATTGCTTTTGGTCTGACTTCAGGTGCTTCTGCTTTCTAGCAAAGATGTTAGGAACCTTCGCTCAGGAAACCTCAGATCTGTGCATGGAAGCATGTGTGAACACTTGAGATGGAGTGCTGGGTGTTGTTCAGACCCTCAAAGTACGGCTAGGTGAAACATTGGGGCGAGATTTGACATGAACAATCAATCATCAGAAGCTATTTGCACACAATGCATTTCCCAGTAGCAGCAGCCCCTTGGTACCCACTGCTCCTGGTATCCAGGCTGTGCTTTTTCATTTGGTGAACTCCTGCATTCAGGTTGTTAACAGACTCATCTGCTTTGCTGAGATCTTCAGGCACTTTGCAAGAAGAGCTGGGGTTTGAAAAGCTCCAGCTCAGGTGTGAGCAGGTCACCAGGTGTTGTCCAAAACTCTTCAGCTCCTCCCAGCTTAATGTAGCCAGGTGTTTTTTTTTGTGCTTGCTGTATTTAAAAGACTTGCTGGTACGAAATGCAGTCAGCTTTCATTTGAGCCTCCAAATAGTTATGCTTCCAACATGTATGGGGTGAGGCTGTGTAGGAAGCAATTGTAAGGACGTGTGAAGCCGGGCTGCCCTGAAGCTCGCCAGCACTGCCAGGACACCAGGTGGAATGTGCATCCTTCACTGCATCTGCCCTGCACCAACCAACCTTTGATCACCTGGCTGTTCCAAAGGCCGCTTGTATTGATTGCAGCATGGCTCTCTGTGTGTTTGGTCTCCAGTCCTGGGAACTAATTTGGGTTCGTGCTGCTCTGGGCACCTTTTGGGGAGGTGATGGGGAAAGTCGCCGAGCTTTCCTTCTCTTCTTCCTCTATCAGGTGATTGAGGAGGAAAACAAGAAGTCTCTGTTCCTGAAGTACCTCAGTACTTAGCAAGTGTTTGAAGTTTTAATCCTCTAGTCTGATTAATGCTTGCAGGTGGTGGCCCGCTGAAGGGAATGCAGTGAGAAGTGTGATGCACCTGGCTTAAAAGATCATTTCAAAGAGGAGGAAGGATGGAGGTTTGAACTCCATGGTGTTCTTACTCTGAAGCAACAGATGGACTCTGCTGTCCTCATAGGCACAAAAGACAGAAACAGATCTAACAACTCTTCTCCACAACAGCTCAAACATTTGAGCAAAAACACTTCAAATATAGTGTTTAACTGCAGAATACACTGCAGTGGAGTTGTGCTGTGCACCTAGGGACAGGACTTGGAAAATGGAGTGCATGGGAGATGGAGCTGCAGTCAGACAAGGGTAGCAGAAGGAGTTGGGTGCGATGCAGTGTTCGGCCAGCTGGACTGCTTCACATGCATGAACTTGTTCTCAGGCACTTTCTGGAGCTTAATCCCCCTTTACTGCAGTGCAGACAACGATAGATCGGTGACATGGTTTATGCTGAGGAATTAGCAGTTACAGAATCTCCTGTGCTGTGGCAGCTCGTGCTCACTTTCCTCTGGGAAGAGCTGGGGCAAGCAGAGAGCAGCTTCTGCAGGGGCATTCCCAAAATGTTTCACCCCAGACTGAAAGCTCCTGACTGCCTGCTTCTGGGGGTTCAGCTGCTGGGGATGGAGACTTAAAACAGCACTGGCAATGATTCTGTCAGCCAGACTGCTTGCTGCTGCTAGGCAAGGTGCAGTGCTCAGCTGGGAGTGGGGACTGCGATAACGGCCAGCTTGTTGTGTTTGTATCTGAAAGCCTGATAAGGGGAAGTGGCTGCTGGAGGGTTGAGAGCCCTGAGGAGGGTGTGCCTTCTCTGCGGCCTTTCTCCTCCTGCTATCTCTGACAGTGCATAGCTGCCGATCACAACAGGTTTCTTGTGGACTTCCTGGAACATCCCACTTGTGTTTTGGAACTGGCTGTTTTCAGCTGAAACAGTGAAATGTTTTTCTGTGGCTTCGTATAAGGAAAATACATAAGCTCTGAATTAGCTGGTGTTTTCTCCCCTCTAAAGCCGTGTAATTTCAGTTCAAAGCTTTCAGCTTCCCTCCTTTTGGGTAATTTAACATCTTAGTTTCTCAGCCTCGTGATTTAATGTAGGAGAGATCAAGACTGAAGATAATGGATATACAAATTTTGGCTTTCAGAAGTGGTGTTCATTGAAAGCTAATCGTTTCCAGACCTTCAAAATGTCATGGGACTTTTTCCCCCTTAATTGCCGTGTGTCATCTCTATCGACAACCTTTGAAGCCAAGTGCAGGTAAAGGTGCCTTTCGTGGGGTGTGATGATTCTGGCTCCTCTCCAGCTTTCCCTAATGCTTCAAGGTGCTTCCTACTGCAGAAGCTCTTTTGGTCAATCCAGTTCCAAAGAAGATATGAAGAAGCAGAAGGAGTGGCCTGAGGATTGCCTCACCAGGATGTGTTGCACGTCTGTTTTCAGTCTCTTCCACCTGTACTGTGTAAAGAAGATCCATTATTGAGGAGAAAGAAACGATCCACCTGTTGCATTGCTTCTCTTGCATGCTTGGTTTTTAACACAGATGCCTCGTTGGGTGCTATGGTGCTGCCCTGCATATTGCATTTAGGCAGCAGGAGCAAGAGCTGTAAAGTTTGACAATTCGGTTATGGAAAGAGTTCAGAGCCTCCTACACAGGGCCGTATGTTACTGTCATTGTGCTCTGTATCATTTAGCCTTTGTGTCACGTCTTTCTGGGAGGTAACCCCTGAGCTGCTTTGGGCACAGCAGGCATTCTGCCGCATGTGAGTGCTGAGGCCATGCAGCTGACTTTCAATGGGGAGCTGCTCGGAGGGAGAGAAATGGAACCTGGCGTTCAGTTCATTGCAGCCATCTGCAGCCGAATCCATTTGTCAAAGTTCTTTCTGCTCGACTTAATAAATGTCCTCAAGTTGCTGTCTGTGATATAAGTGCTGCGTGCGGTGTGAGATCTGAAGTTGAAGGCTAAATTGGTATTGCACTGGAAGGGCGACCTTTGTTTTTTTCCTGACGGCTCAGGAGAATCAGTGCTGGAAGAACGTCCACTTCTATGGCTGGCAAAGGGCGCCAGGAGCCATAGGAGCAAAATCTGCGTGCCGTGTTTGAGGACTCGGGGCTGTCTTCATCTGACTTGGGTTCATCAAAGACTTTAAAATCAAGCTTCTAGATTCCTGTAAGACTTACAGTTGAAACTTGAACTATCAAGTCGTTGCTTTCTATTGTAACAGTTACTTTGGAGTGTAATTCCTGTGTCAACAAGTGCTTTAGAGCATCAGCCGGCGGTACGGGGCCATTTTCCCATAGCTCGGCTCCCTAAGCTGCTGGGTTGGAAATCAAACCCAAATACGATTCCCTGCGTCTACTCTGCTTTGCTCGAGGCCGATGTGAGCGAGTCTCAGTGCCACGATTTCTTCCTTGTCGTAATGAGGAATCGGATTCAATTAAAAGCAAAAAAAATCATTTCCAATTACCCGTATATTGCTCTTCCCTTGCACCGCCGTTCGGTTGTATGAAGAGTGCTCTGGTTTTTGAATTGATTTGGAAGAGTTCCTTTTATTTTTGAATTCTGCGCGGTGACCTAGTTAATTGGGAGTAATTACTGTCTAAATATATTGGTTTAACATAACAAAAGGCTGTCTGGAAGAAACATGGGAAGGGAGAGAATGCTCGAGATAAAGCGCCTCTTCGCAAACACTTAAGAGTTGTTAAGGGACATCTCCAGCGCTATTAGCAGGGAAGGTTTTAACTTCTATTGTAATTTAGCTCCTGAGGCCTGAAACCAAACGGCGGAGCAGAAAACGGACTTGCAAAGGAACACTTTCTCCCGTTGTGTGGGTAGCTCTTCGCTGGGAACAACGCGCTACCTGAGACTTGTGATGCCTTTGGGGAGGAAGGAGCAGGGTACCGGAGCTGGAGTGGGTTTGGTTGATGATATGAAGCTACAATTTGCTGCCTTCTCCCCCCCCTCAGTACTGAAACAGAGCTCTGCTTTGGTGGTAAGAAGGCTCGCGTTGTTGCTGTGTGATTTCTGATTGCGGGAGGCCGAGGTAAAACCCTGCCAGACCTGCTGTGTGAGCATGGCAGAGCCCTGCTGCCCTCCTGGAAGAGCCCGATTGCTTCATTTGGGAGAGCATGACACCTGGAGGGCTGTGCTGAGAAAGAGACAGAAATATGGCCATCCCTGTAATTAGGATAGATCAGCCGTGTAAATTGCACGGGCTGGGTTGGGCATGCTCATCTTACAGCTCCAAAGTAGTTTGGTTTATAATAGTAATTGATATCACATGGCAGGGAGCAAAGGGGGTAAGTGTGGTGCAAGTCACACCTGGGAGTGAAAGCAGGCTGGCATTAACGTGTAAGCAGCAGCTTTCAAATGATCCCTCCTTCCTCTTTAGTTTTAACTCCTCGTTCCCCTCCCGGGAGGATCTGCAGTTGCTGTTCTGCAGTTGTATCTGGGGCACGAGGGTAAAGACCTAATAATAACAGCAAATATATATAGGCGAACTTCAGGGACTCGTCTGTGACCTCAAAGTCTCCTTAGCAGCCTTTCTTTGTGAAGCCCACAAACACTGTGCTTACAGTAGAAAGGCAGCAGCGTTCAGTCCTACAACTGATACGCAGCCTGGGGAACGGGTGAGTAATCAGGCTGAGCGTTTTGCAGCTCTGACCTCTGGACGTGGCCCTCGAGCAAAGGGCTGCATTCACACTGATACCTGAGTTTTCTTGCTCGGAAAGAGCAGAAACAAAGCCAGCAGTGATAGGTTGCTTTCTTTGCTGGTTGTGTAAGCAGAGAGCATGACTAAAATGTGAGCGCTGTGTCTGCTGCGGCGGCGCGGTGCTGGACGGCCGCTCGGTGGCATCTCTCTGGGCTGCCTGTGCTGAAGAACTTGAACTTCAGTCAGATTTGCTTTGTCATCCTGACTTTGGCTCTTGTTACTTTCGATTTCTCTTTGGTTTCTGGAAGCTTCCTCTTAGTTCTCCAGCAAAAAGGCCATTGTGCATTGGAACGCACCCAAGTGTTCACCCCCAACCCAAACCCGCTGCACGCTGATCAAAACAGTGGGAGCAGGGAGGTGGCTTTGTGATATGTGATCACAGAAGGGTGGCAAATCTGTTTTTTAGCATGTACTCTTCTTGAGTTAACAGCTAGCTATATGCTGCGGAGGACTGGGGTTGTTTCCCAATGGCAAAGCAAGCAGTGAAATATGACACAGGGAGGGGAAGAAAGTTGGCAGAGAGCCTATGTGCACAAATAGCCCACTACCTTTGAAGCGTATTTACAGCCAAGCAAACAAAACGTGGTGCAGGCTGCCTTACAACGGATTACAGCAGCAACCTTCCCCTTGGAACTTTTATTTTTCTCTTTCTTAATGTCAAGAAAATGTCATTTCTACTGATTCCAGCACTGTAGCGTGCAATGTGGTATGTCTGGGTGGATTAGGAAGAGAAAGAGCTGTATTGCTGGCTGTTATCCTTCTTGCAATACTTTTTGCATTGGATTGCTGTAATGCAGGAAGAAATCAAAGTGAAAACTGAACTCTAGGCTGTAGTGTTAGCTGGTTGAGTGAACAGGAGTCTCCTGGCACAGCCCTTCTGCAAGTTATGTAAATCTGGTGTGGTGTATCAGCAACAGGCGGTCAGTGATGTAAAACAGAGCATTTGTCTCTATTTATTGGCTAATGTGGCACGCAGCCTTCCTGCAGCACTGGACTGAGCTGTCTGTTTAAATATAGCCCTGACACTCCTAAGTAGAAAATGCCTCAGGCTGAATAATGACTGCTGGTCCGAAATGCGGAGTTGTAAATGTGGAAGTCTTACAACAGGGTGCCTCTGGGTTCCCGTGTGAGCAGCAGTCAGCCATGCTTCTCTCCCATGCGCTTCTGATTTTACTCCATGTCTCCCTATGACTTTTTTTTGCCTTGAACACTGTAGGAATTGAACAGGAGTTCCTTTGCTCACCGTTTCAAGGCTCTTTCCAGCTGGCAGGCAGTCCAAAAAGCCCTGTGTTTGCTTTTTCTCAGGGTCATGCTGCAAATGTTTTTCTTGTTTTCGCCTTGGCTTTCTGGCTTTGGTTTAGACACATGACACTCCACCAAACAATACTAACCCACAATAAATCACCATTCCCATCTACTGCAGCTTCTCCAATGTGTCTTTTGTTTTAGGTGGTGATTCCTGGTTCTGGAAGGTTTTCTTGTCTCGCTTTAAAAAAAAAAAAGCAAACACAACAGAGCAGCTCTGTAATTACGAATAAAAAAGCAATTGCTTTGCCATCGCTTCTGGAGAGATTTCACTCATCTCCATTCTCCCAGCAGTTACTCACAACATGTAAAGTAGGGCCACAACCTCCCAGACATGCGTAAACAGAGGAATTACATGCCTTGCCAAGACACTTACATAATGGCACAGTAGTATATCGTGGAATGGCAGCTGAGACTCATGGATCCTCTTCCTGTTTGACTGTTCCTCTTTTCAGATTAATTACCGTTTGAGTTTCTGCTACACCGTGACCATGAATCAATAGCATCTGTGGCTTTCTGAATGTCTGTAATGCATCACAGACTTCCGCTGTCATTTGTTTTTATTCAGGAAGAATGCTGGTGTCAATGGTTTGTGAGTTCCTTTGAGCCATGACTGTCCAGAGACACCTAATGATTAATAAATAGCTTTTATGACCGTACGTTTCAAAAGCAGCAAAGCTTCGGTTATTTTCCATAGCTGCTGATTCTCTTTAGCCTTCAGAATTATCAGTGTGTTCATTCTGTGGTCTTTTGGACCTTTCACACCAAAATAAAACAGAATTTCAGTTGTCTTGAGATTAGCCCAGGAAACAAGGCCAGTAAGGAAGCGGCTCTGCTTACATGTGGTGCACAACACTTAACCTCACTGTCCTTTCAGCTTATTGTCAGGTCTCAAGAGAGAGCTAATGGCTCAAAGGCCTTACAGACTCTGAAGTTCCAGGTTTTACAAAGAAAATGAGAATCAGGCTAGAAATGTTGCTCTGTAGGAGCGTCCATGGGAAGTAAAATGCTGTGTGTTGGATTTGGATGGCTTGGAAAATCCATGTGTGATAGTGATGGAAGCTTTAGGAAAGTGCAAGCAGCAGAGCTGATATAATCTGGATAATATCTATACTTAATTGTCAGACCCCGACCCTCCTGTGCTTAAGATTCTAAGCTGCTTTTTGCTTTCCAGGAATCTACAAGCAGCCATTGGAGCCTATTATGATTTTGAGAGTCCAAACATCAACGTACCCTCCATGTCCTTTGTTGAAGATGTCACCATAGGTGAAGGAGAGTCCATCCCTCCTGACACCCAGTTTACAAAAACATGGAGGATACAAAACACAGGTAAGTCTATGTGACTCAAGCAAAGCCCATGTAAAGTGTATTATGTGATAGGGTGGCAGATCTAATGGAGGAGGTGTTGCTTAAGGCAGAACGTTCACGTGCACCTACCTTGGAATGAAGCCAGGCTGCTGCTGAAGGAGGTCGCCTGCTGGCCTGCCTGCATTGCCCTTCCTACGGCTGGATGTGGAGCTGTCTTCACAGAAACAAAAGCTCTAGGAAACTTTTGGAAGAAGAGGCATATAAATAGAAAATGAAGTACTTCTCTTGTTTTGCTCTTTGTAATGGAAATTAAATCTGAAAATAGGTTGAGAATCCTTAAGTAGCCTTATGCCCACTTGACAAATTCACTTGACACCTTTCAGTCGGTGAAGAGAGAGATCCCTGTAAACCTTGAAGCCTTTCAGCTCTGGCCTGTGTACGTTACCACTATGTTTCATTACTCTGTTTTCTGATTGCCTGCCATTTGGTGGTTGGGCTCTCAGTGTTAACCTTCTCTGTGGATGCAGAGATGCCACAATCTGAGAAGAGGCAGCTGTGTGGCAGACACCCTTGACTTTTTAATACACCTTTGGCAGAATGGCTTTTTCATGCTTTAGGAGAATGCAGAGATGGAGAGAGCACGTTCCAGAATGAAATAAATCAAAGCAGTGGCTGCCGTCTGGAAGTGAGACTTGGCAAAACTGCTTAATCTTTAGGGATGTAGTCAGAGATCTGAGGATGCAGAGGGGAACACCTCATCTTTGACTGCTGCAATGACAGGATGTTGCATGAATGTTTAACCTGTGTGTCTGAATTTAATTGACCTGCTTGCACTTCTGTGAAGAAGAATGATAGCATGACAAGGTGTGATACCATGAATCATCATGAGTAACACACAGCTGTGCAAGTGTCTTGACTTGAAAATGGCTGCAGTACTCATGCTGTATGGATTTGTGCTAAATACCAAAATGCAACAAAGACTAAAACCCCATTAAAAATCTAAGTATTTAATCAGGATATTGGAGGTGAGAAGTGTGCATATAAGAACACTGATTTTTAAGCATCATATTCTAGAAAAAGGATTTAATTATTTCAATTTTTTTCTGCCTTTTTTGACTTAGTAAAATAGAAAGGTAACAGAACTTACTTGAATTCCTGTAACGTACAAAATTGACTGGAAAACTTTTGTAACTGTCTCAAACAAGTCTTAAAATGTAGTAAGCTTGACAGATCTTGTTTCTCCACTATTAGTATCTTAAACTGTATGGGTTATGACTGCACCCCCTACATAGCTCCTTTCAGACTCCTCCTCCTCTTGTTCTTCTGATGTATTCTTTCCTGAATGCAAATTCAGCCTTAATTTAACATCCTTGTTCAAGCTGTTTTTCACTGTTTGCTGTGTTTGACCTTCTGAAATCCATGGGCCTGCTGAAATGAGGAAAAGAAGTTCATCTGGACTCACGAGCTTCTGGCGAGGCCAAAATTTGTTTTGGCTTCTGTGTGGGTTAAAGCCCAACTTGTTAAAAGTACATCTGTGCTTGAATACTGGTGCTGGAGGCCAAATCTTGTTAAAACCACGCTGTTGAGGCATGTTTTAGCTAAATGCACCTCCACATACTGTGTTGTGACTACAGTTTAAGCAGAACCAGGGCATATTAAAACCATTTTGAGGTTTAATTAAGATATAATATCAAAAGACTATGGTGTTTCTAGATAATATCTGCTTGTTAGGCAGATAACTGAAGTAAAGCCAAGGTTTTTAACAGCTCTACAGGAGCCCTTGATTAAATGATTTCAGTCCTAGAACAAGAAATACCTGAGGCATGTGTCACCCAAGCACTCGGTGTCTGATGAGTATGACAAGCACAGCTCTGGGAGGCTGTCAGTTTTAGGCACGCAAGCAGTAAGCCAGGTTCAGTCAGGTTTTTATGTTACAGAAAACTAATACCCTGCTCTGATATCTTCCAGGATGGTGCTTGGCATGTCTGCTCAAAGACCAGGCCGTATAATAGAAGCAGTGCTAGAAGACAAGCAGAATTTAAGTTGTATTTCTTCTTCCCACTCTGCCCCCAGCTGCTGCTGGCTCTGCATGCAGGACAGTTACTGCAATTCATCATCTCCTGACAGATGAGTGTACTGAAATAGAATGGCATAATCATCTTCATCAGTGACCTGGATGGGGGGTTAGAGTCCACCCTCAGCAAGTTTGCTGATGATCCAGAGCTGGGAGGAGTGGCTGGCACACGGGAAGGCTGTGCTGCCATTCAGTGAGACCTGGATGGACTGGAGAGCGGGGCAGGGAGGAAGCTGATGAGGTTCCACACGAACAAGTGTAGAGTCTTGCACCTGGGGAGGAGTAACAGGAGGGACTGCCCTGCTGGGGAGGAGCAGTGAGCCCACAGTGTGCTCTTGTGGCCAAGAAGGCCAACGATGTCCTGGGCTGCACTGTACAGAGCATGGCCGGCAGGTCAAAGGAGGTGATCCTCCCCCTCTGCTGTGCCCTGCTGGGGTCACATATGGAGTGCTGTGTCTAGTTCTGGGCTCCCCAGTTCTAAAAAAGATAGAGATCTCCTAGAAGAGCCCAGTGGAGGGGACAAAGATGTTCAAAGGGTGTGGACTATGTCCTGTATGAGGAAGGGCTGTGATCCCGGGGACTGTTCCTTCTAGAGGAGAGAAGGCTGAGGGGGGATCTGATCACTATTTCTAAACACCTAAAGTGCAGGAGTCAGGTTGGTGGATGTGGGCTCTGAGTGGTGAGCAGCAGTAGAACAAGGAGCATCGAGCTGAAGTTCCATATGATGCAAGGAAGAATTCTGTGCTGTCAGAGTGACAGAGTGCTGGAACAGATCCTCCAGAGAGCTTGTGGAGTCTGCTGTATGACCTGCTGTAGAGAACCTGCTTTAGCAGGGAGCTTGGCCTTGATCTCTGGAGGCCCTTCCCAGCCTCCTACAATTCTATGATTAATTCCTTTTGATTCCTTTTATGGGGCTTATTAATTGCAGCATTCTAGGCATCTTCGATCCTGAACTGATAAAAGTCGCACAGTTTAAACCCTACTGCTGGGCTGCTAACCTTGTCAGAGGAGACTTCATACTTGACTCCCCCATGCCTTAGTCTGAGATCAGCTGATCACTCAGCTTTTCGCTTCCAGTTACCTCCCTGTCTCTGCAGTGTTTCCAATTGTAGCAGTGTGTTCTCCACTCTGAACATCCAGTGTTATTAGCTCACATCTTTCTTTCCCTGCTAGATGGAGAGTCCCATAAATAAGGATTCTACTAAGGAGCTATTCCTTGCCATGTTTTCACTGAAGCATCCACAGGGATTAAATTAGCAGACAAGCTGTTTTGCATCCTTTGCAGGATGCTCTTGGAGGTAACCTGAGGTCAGATCAGCATCCACCATTCTGGCCTCAGAATAGACTTTGAGTGGTTCCAAGCGTCTTGGTGGTTCCTCCAATTAACTGCTTCCTACAACCTTAGCCAAGCAGAAGGTGTTCTGAAAGTCTTTGGCCTGCCACAAATCAGAGAAGAAGCAAAAGAAAATTCTGCTAAGCTTTTTTTGTTTGTTTGTTTGCTTCAGTTCTTGTTATCTTTGGAGGAAATTGCTGTGTTTGCATGCAGTAACTGCTTTCTGAATCTCTCCAGATTGCCAGCTCACACTGTCACTCCCAGTATCTCCAGTCTAAACACTGTTCTCCACAAGTAAATCAGATGCTCGCAATCATTTCCACCATTTTGCAAGGCTGAGAGAAGAGTTGGTGCAGGAAGGGGTGCAAATCCTTTTAAAAAACAGTGCTAGCTCTTCAATTGTAATTCAGAGTGTGAGTTTCTCTGGAGACTAACAGGCTGAAAAAGGAGTGAATGCCTGAAAGAAAATGCTTCCAGCACTTTGAGATAATAGCATATGTTTTGATGTTGGAAACCTCAGGAGCTACATGTAGGGAGGCAGAAATGAGGAAAAGAAAAATGTCTCACCTCTTTGTCTGTAGTATGAAGTGAATGTCAGCTGTGTTGATTTTCTTTCTTTCTTTTGCAGCTGTTGCACTGTGACTTTGAGGATTTTCCTGAATAATGAAGAGCTAGAGATTATTTCTATAGGAATGTGATTTTGCCTGCTGGTCGCAAAGCAGACCAGTTAAACCTTATCTGAAAACTGTTTTCTTCTGTATCCACTGCTGGCTGTGATACATAAATCTTGGTATTCCTTTAACTGTTCAACAGTTGCACAGCTGTTTTAAGAAGTGTTTCACCCAGTCTCATAGAAATGCACACAACGCCTTTTCCTGGTGCACTGTTGCTAATTTATGTTCATTTTTTTTGCTCTGCTTAATCCCAGGGACAGAGGTCTGGCCTCCAGGAGTTTGTCTGAAGTACGTTGGGGGAGACCAGTTTGGCCACGTAAACATGGTCATGGTCCGGTCCCTGGAGCCCCAGGAGATTGCAGATGTCAGCGTTCAGATGTGCAGCCCCAGCACAGCAGGAATGTATCAGGGACAGTGGCGGATGTGCACTGCCACAGGACTGTATTATGGAGGTGAGTGGTGCCTTTCCTGGCACTTCTTTGTGATATTCCCATCATAAAAGGTGCTCCTGTTCCCCTGCAGACGCTCCCCTGATAACAAAGTGATAATCTACCCATAATCTTTGTGTGATTGATTGTAATTGCTGTTGATGTGACACTGTGCTGTGCAAAGATATGAAAAGTAGCAGCTGTGTTCTGACCTTGGTTTCCATATTGAAAATGTTGTGCTCTGCTGGTCTGGTGGGCAGTGCTGCAGTCAGGTCTGAAAGACAGAAAGCTTGCCTTCAGTGAGCTTTGACTAAAAGCAGAAAGGTAGGGAGGTCTGCCAGCTCTGAGACTAAAATAGAAAGCAGAGAAAGCATCAAGTGAGCTGCCTTGTTGTCTTGGTCAGCACAGAGCTGTTTTCTAAACACTGGCACAAATTGCAGATGACACAAAGCTCTTAAAAACAAAGGAACTGGTACGGTTCTGCTGGAGTCTCTTATCCTGTCAGAATTCTTTCAAGTTTTTCAGTGCTGATCATCACAAACTACATACAAACATAACATCTAAATGGCATAAACCCAATCTGACAAGTTTAGGAGAAGTTTTAATAGATAAACTTGGTAAACATCTACTGTGAACTGGTTTTCTGTGTTTAAAAATCACTTCTTGATAATTCTGTGCAATGCCTTGGGCTGAGCCACTAGCATCTTCATTCATTTGGAGTCTTGCAGTCATTTTTAGCCAGCTGTAGTTTATAGTGAGAACAGCTTTGTGTCTGTTTTGGCAGTTGGGAGTGTCCCAAGTACATGGCTTCTGAGTGAGAGATGTTAGTGCTGGGAGTCAAAAATAACTCCTTGCTCCATTTCTTTGGCAGAATTGTCAGCAGGAGTAAGGCTCTGCTGTGTAGTGAGTGGATGTAACTTGTCCTTGAAAGGTGTGCATAAATTAGGTTGGAAGGTAGAAAGGCCTGTTCAACTTGCATTGCCTGCCACCAGCCTGTGTGTTTATTAATCCAAGGCTTTCCTACATGCCAACAAACAAACAGCTTAAGATCTCACTAAATTTCCTCAAATTCCACACTTTGAAAGAAAACCGCCTGCTAATTAAAACCTTGTTGGCAAGTAAGCTTAGAATCAGAGCTGCCTTTGCTTGATGCTTATTTCCTGAGCTCAGATCCAGCAGGAAGGGGAGACCCAGGGCTGCTGTGCCTGCTGTGCCTGCTGGCTGGGTGTTGGTCAGGCCTGCAGCAGGGAGAGCCAGAAGTGCTG
This sequence comes from Centrocercus urophasianus, assembly GCF_019232065.1. Taxonomy (NCBI): domain Eukaryota; kingdom Metazoa; phylum Chordata; class Aves; order Galliformes; family Phasianidae; genus Centrocercus; species Centrocercus urophasianus. The sequence continues at coordinate 1,051,976 of NW_024885000.1, read as the reverse complement.
TGTGGGGTTTGGGTGCCCGCAGCGTGCTGTGCTCCTTGAGCAGCTTGTGTAGGGCGGGATCTCACCGTCCTTAATTGGGTTACAAACTGCGGGCTAACGAGCCGCCTTGCACGTGGTGAGTGACTGCAAGGAGAGTTTCAGTGCATCAGAGCTGTCTGTGGAGGTGGTGGTGGTAAAACTGCACAGCAGTAGCTGCTGCCTCCCTCCCTTCCCCACACCATTGGTCACAGCACAGAAGAGCCCCTTGCAGGCTGGCACTGTGGGAAAGCTGGAACCGGAATGATGTCACTTGAGGTCCTGTAATTAGATCAGCTGAGATTAGGTATTGCTGTTGTTGTTAATTTTCTAGCTCCGTGCAGCAAAGCAGAACTGCAGCACGTTTAATGGAGAGGTAGAGGGGGAAAAAAAGCAGTAGAATTGAATTTGGATATGTACCAAGAAATGGGTTTATGTGAATATGCCCTAGTGTTTGCATGGAGTACAAGGTGAATTAGTAAGAAGAAAAACAATCTTATCTGTGTACGAAAGACACACGTTATGTAAGAACTGATGGGCATTCTTATTCTAACCAGTAGTTTGCAAACTTGTGTAATAGTTTACCAGTCCAGATAGGTGTCCACCTGCTGGAGACGTGTTGGAACTAGAATAGAGATAAATTAATGTGAACTGCAGTAAATCTATTTATTTTCCAAACAATGTTTCTTGGTGTGTATGGCTTTTAAGAGCCAAACCTTTTAATGCTAAACAAAAAAAATTACCTTTTCTTTACCATCAGAGCAGATTGGTGGTGGTTCTGTCTGGTTCTTGTTTCAGTCCTGCTGTGTAATCTTGGTTAAAGTCACTTACAGTTTTCTTCTTTCAGTGCATCCAGTTGGTGGAGTGAAGTATGGAGTTTCAGGCTGTCATGTCAGCTTTTTTTTTTCTATGTTCCAACCTGGTTCTTTAGGTTCAGTAAAACTGCCTTGGGTTTCTTGAAAGTTTACACTCCCTTAGTGCCTAGCCACTGCTTCTGATGCTCTGTGTTCAAAGCATTCCATCTTTTTTCCTATTATAAGGAGTGAATTTGTGTCCTGTTTTTCTTCTCCTTCTCTCCCCATCTCCATAATCTCCACCCAGTTATGACCCAGGTGTCTTTCCTCTTCCTCAGATGTCATCTGGGTGATCCTCAGTGTGGAAGTGGGAGGACTTCTAGGAGTAACACAGCAGCTGTCATCCTTTGAAACGGAGTTCAACACGCAACCGCACCGCAAGGTAGAAGGAAACTTTAACCCGTTCGCCTCTCCACAGAAGAACAGGCAACCAGATGAAAACAACCTAAAAGACCCTGGGGGTTCTGAGCTAGGCACAATCAGCAAAAACACGTGGGGGCCTGCTCCTGACCAAATTGAACAAGATCAGAATGGACTGTCACAAAACTCTGTAAATCTCTCCCCCAGCAGTCACTCGAACAACTTGTCGGTAGTGACATACAGTAAGGTAGGTGCCCTGGGAGAACAGGAGAATGGGTAGGTGATGAGACTGTGCTGTATGTAATAGTTCTTCATTACAAACTGCAAAGCCCTTCCCTTCTGCTTCTGCCAGACCTGCTAAGGAAGGTTTTGAATTTGACTGTCCGACTCTGCCAACTCCTCATGTTATATTAAAATACTTTTGCCTCTAATAGACTCTACCAGATCCACCTTTTCTTTTTGTTTTTGCTTCGAGTCCTTCTTAAAGTTTATATAATGTTGTCTGGGTGCTGTAACTATCAGTGGCTGGAGCCTATTCCAGCTGCATGTGCAAATAAGTCAAAATATCTCTCAAGATGTGTTCCTGAGTTTTACATAATTAAAAAGAGAAAAAATAACCACACCTCCAAAACTTGAGATTAACCAGATGACTTCTGTTGTTTGTTTTGTTTTGTTTTTTTAAACTGGTGTGGAGAGACTGCAGAGCTCAGTGCTTTGGTCCCAGAAGCTATTGGTCAGGAGCAGTCAGAGGACTATTGCTGTGTCCTTGTCTTGTTTATAATTGTAGGTGACTTTTAAATTATCTTTACTTTAAACCTCTCTCAAAAGCTTGCTTGGTGGATGCTATAAGAGTCTGAGTGATATTTTGACTTTTTATTTGCTTGTGTGTGAAAAATGAATTGCAGGATTATTTACAATTCAGAATCCACCTGTTAATGCAGCCAGTATGTGTAGGTGTGTACTGTCTTATGTCAAACTAGTTTGATTTTAAAATCCTTCAAAAATGCTTTACTGTACTTTAAGCAGGCTGTGTAGGACAATAACACTTGGTTGCTGAATGACTTAATAAAGCCCTAATGTTAGTTCACCTACAGCACTTTAGTTCCTAACTGGATGAACTCCCTGTCCTCTACCAGTGGATCATACTTTAGTGTCCTACTTTGCACCAGGGCTATGCATTTTTTTAACTGGTGGCATGCATGAGGATAACTATTTGTCAGGCTACAAATCCTCCTCCTTGTGTTTTGCACCCCAAAGATCAATTTTTAATAAGCTCTGTTGGCTTCTGCTTCAGGATTTTCACTCACTAGAGCTGAAATGGATGGCTTTGAAAATAAGTGCAAATAAAGTCTTTCACTATCAGCTCAAATAGAACCTGGGTTTACAGTGACTGGAGGTCACTGCTGTTGAAGAGCTGCTGGATGGCACTGAAAGCTTTCCTAGCAGGGTTTGCTGGATGGATGGGCTGTTGTCTGCCTTAGCAGAGGCATCCATAAGTTTCTTTGCATGAACTTCACCTCAGGAGCTTTGGGTGGAGGGTGCTGCCCTGCTGTTGCTGGTTGTACACATCCCAGCAAAGTTTGGTGGGGAGGGGATGGAGATGAGAGTTCTGAGTTACAGCTTGGAAATGCTGGAGTTGCATCAACCTTTCACAACTTAAATACGAGGTTCGATTTAGATGGGTGAGCTCCCTTCTGTTTTGGTGTCAGCTTTAGACTGGAGGTAACTTTTCTTTTTTAATCCTTTTCCCCCCTTGCCTGTACTCTCAGTGCAGGACTTGGCAATTGCTTTGTAGTTGATTTGCACTTGCAGGTGGATAGATTTGGAACTGCTAAGAGATGCACTTCAGAGAAAGCTCCTGCACAGAAATCCTGGAAATGGGGTTTTGGCAGTAATGTGGCCTTTGATATATTTTTTTTTTCACTAGGTCTCTCCCTATGGAAAACTCCTTGCCCTTCCAACTGAAATTAAGGTGATATGAGTGCCAGCAGGTTGGGTGTATCAACAGGCTCTCGTGGCTGAGGAATAGTAGAATATTTTGACTTTTCTAACAGTAAGGAACGTGCCTATTGGAGATGCAGAGGACGTAGCATGTGCCAGTTATCTGCAGAGAAGGGAAGCCGGGGAAGAGACTGCGGCACTACAAAGATGCTCTTGCTAAATTTAAGAGAACTGGTCTAGCTAGTAACCCAAAGTTCATGAGCACTGCTCTGATGGGATGAGTCATTATAACCTAACCCCAGACATAGGCTAGGCAGCCTTCCTTCTCGTCTTGTTCCTCCTTATCCTCACAGCATGTGGGTGGTTTTGGGGTAGATGTAAGTCTTGTTTCTTGTTTACTTTTAGAAGGGATGACTTCTGGAAAGAGGATGGGCTGTGCAAGAGGTTCATTGATCTGTTGTTTTTTTTTTTTAATGAGGTATTTTGTCTCTCAGTGTTTTCTGTTTGTGACCTACAACAAGTTAGCTTTTGTTTTGGAAGCAATTATTGAAAGTAAGTGTGAAGATGAGTCTTGTTCCAGCCGTGCCCTTTCTGTCCAGGGCAAGAAGCATTATGCCCCAGATTTCATACCCACCTTGGTGCAGTGCCTGTGGTACAGCACAACTCTGTAGTGAACAGATCTCAGTAGCTTTGACATCCTAGATATTTGGTCTCATCTTAGGCTGTCTGGTGAACACGTTTGCCTTCCTGATTTAGGTCTTGCACTGTTGTGTGCCTCCTTTTCTCCCAGAAAGATTTGAAGCTTTTGGGAAGATTTTTTTTTTTTCCTAAAAAGGAGTAATGTGTGAGCAGCTGAGGCTCACCTGAAGTGGATAAGGGCTTGTTGAGGTGATGTTAGAAGTATTAAACCACCTGATGCACACCTGGTGGTGTGCAGCTATCTCTGGGTAGAAGCTCTGTCTCATGGCCTGCTTCAGCTGGTCCACTTCCCCCTCCTCCCTGGAGCCTGGACCTGGACTGCTGATTGAATGGGAGAAGGAGAACTGTGGCATTTGGAGCCACTGTTCTGTGACAGAATAATGATGTGAGAGGCTTGATTTCAAGATCTGGAAGCAAAGATTACTGTGGGTTGGCTGTCTAGATACTTGGATAGAAGATACCTGAATCTTATTTAACCTGGGCAGAACCTCTAATATCTTTATTTCCTTTCACGTCCCCAGATAGTGGATTGAATCCCTGGTCACGTTTAGCACAGCATCTGGTGAGATACAGTAAAGGAGGAGGTTAAGGTTCAGTTTAGGCCTGCGTCTTGTGTTTAAAAGGGTTATAAGCCCTCCATATTTCTCAGATTGGTGTGAAGGCTTCCCCTCTGCAGGGGGATTGTGAAGGATCCCAGCCACGCAGCTGCATGAGACCATGAAATCCTGGAGATGAGACGAGCTGTTCCTGGTGGCTGCAGTTGTAAAACATGCTGGAAGTTGCCAGACCTTGTCTGCATTGCTTCTCGCTCTGGTGCAGCTGAGCAGGTGTGACTTGTCCTCTAAAATTCCCCAGTGGAGCCAGGATCTCTGTGATGCTGATGTGCCATCTGCTGCTGAATGAGGCTGGTGTTTGAACGTTCCACACGTGGAAACAGTCAGAGAGCTTCTCTCCAGCAGCACAAAGCACATGGCGTGGATGCTGTGCTCAGTGAAACAAACCTTCCTAGGGAGATAAAAGACTGTTCTGTAGGCAGATAGGATGAAACCTGTGACACAATTGAAAGAAACTGAGTGTGGTCTTTATTCCTGCTGTACTGTATGCCTTCCCTGGGTCCATCTTGCTCACCTTCTGAAATAAACTGCTGGAAGGTAGATCAGGGTCTGCGTTCAGGGCATTGCTTGAAGCATGTTGTTATATCTATTCCCAGTGGAGTTTTTTTGCATGTTCTGAGAATCAAACGTGCTTTAAGTGCAGGATAGGATGCTTATCTCAGGGCAGGGATGAGCTGTATTGGAATCCAGATATACCCATGCATGGGTATTTTATTCTCCTCTTTGGCATCGCTTTCTCTCTGTATTCTCAAGAGAGATGAGGCTAATATAGTTTCCTTCTATTTACTTGCTTCTGTCTCATAGCAACACTGTGGAGGTCACTGCTGCTCTCTTGTGACAGTCTTTTACATTAAAAGCACAAGATGCAGTCTTCTAGAGCCTGGGAGTTAAATTCCTTAACGAAGAAATGTACAGATTAAATGTCTAAATGGAGATTTGAAGTGGATAGCCATATACTGACACTCATATTGTATTTGTCACTTATATGATAGAAGTCTATAAATCTGTTGCTGAGTTTAGTTGCCTGCCCGTGTGAATTGAGGTATTGCTGCTTTCCTTGTAGTGCAGAAAACTGCATGTGGAAGTTCAGAGCTGCAAAGGTTCGCCCACACAAAACAAGTTGCATTGTCACTGTGTTGCAAAAGGCATTCCACCAGTTGTGCGATGCTAATCTGTGCTGTTCATTGCTCATGCTGTTCTTGAAAGGTGATGTAATACAAGCATATGTGGAGTTCAGAGTGCCACCTTATTTCCCTTGCTGTATTTATGCTCCCCGTCATCATTCTGTGTGCAGCTGAACTCTGATCTGTGCTAAATTGCAGTTTTATATACCTAGGGGAAACCAAACCTCCCTCTGTCCTGACAGCCTTCTCACTGATTTCCCCTCTCCAAGTCTAAAAGCTGCTGCTGCTCCTGGAAAGTATCTTCTGCCAAACCAGGGCACTAATGGGCATGTTTCTGGAGTACCTCTGTCACCTTCAGATAGTTTCCAGTGGAAAGAAAAAGTCCTGTTTGGGTATCAAACTATATTTGTAGGTAAGGAAGATGCCTAAGAAATGTGGTTACTTCCGTGTAGACAAGAAGCTCCTTCTGTTCTGGTCTGGGCTTTAAATTGGACTGGTTAACACATGGCTAAATTGATTCAGAGCAAAGAGGGGAGAATATTGGACTTGGAACTACTGGAGCTAGTCCTTGACAGCCACACTGCTGCACAGCACATGCAGGTTAAATTGGGGTTGCATGAGCTGGTTTGTTTGTCTGGTGAAAGACTAACATGTTTGGGTGCTGCATGTTAGCTCATCCATGAGAACAAACAGTCCGTGTGCTTTTGGCCTGTGGGAAATGTGGTTCAGTGCAGTTTTAGCTTCACTGTGCTCCATTGCAAGCCACCAGTTCCCTGCTTTTTATCTCTGCAGACTAAAAGCACGCCGTTGATTAAGTTACAGGAGCAAGGTTGTTGCATGGTAACTTAATCGTGTAGCTGAGCCCTCGTTCCTTCCTCAGCTCTGTACATCTCCACTGGCCTGTAGTGCTTGGCAGCTTGCATCAAACTCCTGTCTCTCTTCAGTGTACCTCGTCTTGAGCTTGCCTCAGTTACAAAGGTGAAATAAAGATAGCTATTTGAAAGCCTGTGTTGTGATGGTTTATGAAAGATTTACTTAATCTTGGTTTCATTTCAGTGCTAACTAAAAAGGCTCTGCTTTTTCACAAGTCTGTTTGAAAAGGGAGTTGAATGATTCTCCTGCTTATTTCCTCACATCCAGGTGCTGTGGGTGTGAATGTGGAGGCTTTGCTGTGCTTGAATGTGGAGGCTTTGCTGTGCTTGTCTGGCCTTTCTTCTAGCATGAGACCATAGCATTTACTGAGCATAGCATTTCACTGTCCCAATCTCAATTCCCTTTTAGACAATAAAGTCAAATGATTACTTAAAACAATTTTAATGTGCAATGTTTGCTTGAAAAAACAGGGTCCTCTGTGCTCGTGTTTGTCTTAATAGCCAGAATGCTTTCACCAGCAAGTTAGCAGTTACTTCTGTGGAAGACACTGGAAGAACTGAAAGTAAATTTGCAAAGCTGCAGCTGAGCTTTTCATAAAGACAGCCATCTCATTGTGAGAATAGAAGGGAGTTCACCAAAAATAGGGTGAGACACTCAGCTAAAATAACTTGGGAAAACTGCGTTGGCATGCAGAATTATTTTTGCATGTTTATGGTGTGAAATCTTGCATACAAGGGATAATTATTCTTGGAACCATCCTGTAGTGGAGGTTGGTATTTGCTTTGCAGCAGTAACTGCAGGCTTTACGTACGAGGATGCTGTTGTCACTGTTCATTGAATAAATGTAAGAGGAACAGAGGTCTGCAAAGAGCTTGCACCTTGCTGAGGAAGAGCAAAGTGTTCTTCCTGTGCAGAAGGGCGTGAGGGTTTCTTGCTGGAGGAAATCACAGGCAGGATATGCTCCTAAAAACACCTGAATACAATTACTTAGATTGCTGCTCCTTTCCTGACACGTTGCTGTCTGTTCCCACCCAAGTCCCCGGGCTTTAACAAGAACACAAAAGCACAGAGCTTAACGAACTGCTTTAGGATGCAGAAATGTGCTTTTAGAATCATTTGGGGTTTCTTCTTCTTTTTTTTTTTTTTTTTCCCCTACTGGAAATAGAAGAATTTGAACGAATGCTTCCTGCCATCAGTGCTAAGTTAAAACAGATTATTTCCTTCCATGCAGGAGGGCTGTTAGGTCTGATGCCAAACCGAGTCGACACTGCCTTTAAGAAACAAGTCTTTTACTCTTTGTAACTTCTGATATGTCCTAATAAATCTCATAGGTAAGTGAAGCTCCACCAAGAGCTCCTCACATGCAGTGTTGCGTTATGGTGGTCCCGTGACCAAAGACTTTGGGCTCTTTGTGATGAAATTCACTGCATGCAGAGAAGTTCCCCTCAGTCGGGTCCTGAGGCTGCCCTTAGCACTGCTGCAACAGGGAGAGGAGCTCAGCTGGAGATGTCAGCCTGTGGAGTGCAGGGTAGCAGGCAGCACCAAGCCTTGTGTGCTCAGTAATCTAGCCATAAAGATGAGCAAACCCCTGTTTTTAGTTAACACGCTGTTAGTGTGATAGTTCAGCTTTAATGTACATGCTGTGTGATCTAGTGTTTGGAATTCCAGAGGCTTTCCCTGAAAACAAGGTTAATATCTGCTGTGCTGGGGCTGCCTCTGCCCACAGAAAGGCTGGTGAACTCTTCCCGTGTCTGACTGAAGCAAAGCAGCCTGTGCTGTGTGCTGATTAATTGTGTTAATTCTTCTGTGCCGTGAGGCGAGGAGTGAAAATGAGCAAAAAAAAGGTTCTGCCCGTGCTGAATGTCAGCGATGGGCTGTGCTGTGCAGCGGGCAGCGCCCAGCAGAGGGAGCAGGCAGCGCTCAGAGCGCTGTGGGGCTGGGGGAGCTCGCAGTCACTGCCTGCAATCGAAGCGCTGTGCGGGCAGCTGCAAGGTGAAGCAAATCCTGGCAAATATCTGTACAGGTAATGAGCAAATCCTGCCTTCTGTCTGCAGGTACAGAGCTGAATCCCTTCGAGATGGGGCTGTTGATGATTGGTGTTTTTAACACTTTTCGTTCCCTGCCCTTCGATTTGTGCGCAGGTCTGTGTGCCTGCTCGCGTTGTTTTAATGCGGGTTCCCTTCTGCTCTTCCTCCTGTTGATAGCAGCCATGGTATTTCTGTGCTGCTAGTGGGAGCTCCTGCTGTCAGAGGCGAGCTGTTGTGCAGTCTGCTGGGTGTTATCTCTTGGAGATAACACAGGCTGGGGATGCAGTGTATTCCTAGGGCTGAGGTGTGCTTGTTTCCCATCACTTGTGCACATTTCCCTCTACAAACAGCAATTTCCAGCTCTCTGCTTTTATTTTCCCCTTATTTCCCAGTTAGTTTTTAAGATGTCCTCTTTAATTGCTAATCCTCTTTGGGCTGAATTTTGAGAGCTGCTGGTAGATGCTTCATTTGACCACTGCCTTGTATTTTGCCATCTGATATATCCTAAGGACTTAACTTTTTTCTCACTAGCTGTATCAAAATGATTGGCTTTTGATAGCACCTGCATTGTAACGGATACGCAGTGGGGCTCTGGAACTTTTGCAGTGGATCTCAAGGTGGTGCAGCTGGTGCTTGCTGTGTGTGAGCCATGTTAAAGGCTCATCATTTCATGGCCCATGCAGCAGGTTGTTAGGGAGCTGCAGCAGAACATGCAGGAAATAATGTTTCCTTTGAGATCTTTCCTGTTAAAAGGTGAAACGGTGAAAACTTGAAGTCAGAGCTTCCCTGAAAGACAGAGGATGGCTCTGTGCTCATTGAGCTGTCTTAGCAGCAAGCAGCAAGGGGACGGCCTGAAGAAACAAAGCTTCCAGCTCTGATAGTGAAACAGAAGCTTTTCCTCCCTCCTCTCGCTTCTGACCTCAATGTATACCTGGATCTTATGGGAGGGTTTGGCGTGGCTCTGACCTTCATCACTGTGACAAACTTTATCTGTGAGATCCATTGCCTGCCTGCTCTCTGCTTTGTTCAGCAATCCAGTGTCTCATCGGGAACGATGGGAATTAAGACAGGAGCTCCTGCTAACTGGAGGCTTGTCACTAGATCTGTCAGGCTGCTCACTTCAGAATGTCAATGAGGGGACAGTGGCTTCCATTGTAGGCTTTTAATTTTTTGCTTAAGTGTTGTGGCTGACTTTCACTTGAAAAAGAGCGTGTCATGAAGAAGTGCCTGTGATGAATGTGGAGATCAAAATACTGCTTCTTCTTCAGTGGGCTTTTCCATCAATTATGGCCTTCCTGTTTGTTGTAACCTTTAGAATAGACTTGTGAGACTGCAGCTGTTGGCCTTGCAAGGACAGCAGCATCCACAAATGGCTTTTGCTCTGGTGTAGGAGCTGCCAGCAGTTACTTATTTAGCCCTGTAGCACCTGAGAAGCGTTTTGCCCGGCTGTTAGCTGGCCTAGGTAACACCTGGAGGAGGTAAGTGGATGGCAGCTGGTGTGAGAGGGGAGAGCAGCTCCTTCGTGAGGCTGGAGAGCTGGGGCTGTGGCTGTGATGGGTGAAGGGTTGATCGCACGTAGCAGCACTGGGATGGGATGGGCGTTGTTTGTAGGCGTGCGCTGAGCGCTTTTGTTTCTTGCCTGTTGAAATTGATCATGTCTCCAACTTTCTTTCAGGGTTTCCACGGTCCTTATCCCTTCGGACAGTCTTAAAACACACACACACAAAAACGGGTATCGGCAAGAGGAGAATTTAACAGAGAACTGACTTGTGGGGGAAGGGAGAGGGGGATTCATGTGGCAAACAGACGCGGCGTGGAGCCCCCTTCTCTGCCTCCATGTTCTGGATAAAGAAGACAAAAAAAAAAAGCCCAATAACTTAAGACTGTTTCCGGAGGAAAGATCTCAGTATGCATGTGTGAATGCTGAATTTCAGGAGTGCTGTTTAATGCTATGAGAAGGAAACTATACCAACACCGTGATTTTTTTTTTTTTTCTTTTTAGAAGTCATTCTCACACAGGATAATTAGGTAGCTTGAGAAGTTTAAGAGAGAAAATGAAATGAAAAAGCCATCTTTTTAAGCAATTTTGCCTACGGAGCGGTTGTAGTTTGAGCAAATGTTTAATTTGTTTCTCTCCTGTTTTTTAAATAAGGGACAGCGTGCATTTGTGTGGAACTGTCATGTTTTGCTTGTTACCCGATGGACGTTTGCTTGGCATCTTCTGGGGGTTTGTGCAGTGACTTCTTTGTGTTGGATGTGTTTGAATGGTGGGTTGGGTCTGTACCCAGCTCAGCGTTTTTAATTTCACTTCTGATTTTATTTACCCACTTCTTAATTCTTTTTGTGTCGTCATTTGTTTCCTTTTGGTTTGAGTGTTGCTGTCAGTTGCCCTGCTGAGGACCAGGTCTCAGCATCACAGTTGAAGAGAGGGACTCTGGGACTGGGGTAGGATAAAGGAGGGCTCATTTCCCTTCCTCTTGCACGTGAAGTGCTCGTATACACAACCCTATGAATAAGAAACAGACCTATTAAAGTTCCAGAGCTGTTCTATGTGGTTAGCATTTTAAGATACTTTTTTTCTCTTAACTCTTGATGTACAATAGCTGTGCCTAGAGCCACCAAGCGAGTGTACTGGTCCTGTGCCAAGAGGAAACTACTTTTCTGTAGCTGTAATTCACTCGGCAGTAGTCGCGAAGCTTTGCAAGTCACCTCCTTGTTAGTTTTGAGTCTCCCATCTCTCTCATGCAGTATAAGTTTGAAATCCTTTCTCCTGTTAGGAAGCATTACTTAGAGGCTAAATCTTTGCAGTTTTGAATGTAGAGCAAGAGTTAGAATCAGCAGCTGGATTCCACTCTGTCGCCTTGTGTTCATTCGCCTTTATCATCCTTGTGTAGCTTGGAGGCTCTCACCCTTCCAACGGGCTCCAGGGCTTGTTGCCAGAGGAGGACTTGTTCCTCTAAAGATACGGGTTGCTCTGCTGTTCCTGCAGTGTATCTTCATGCAGTTATTGATTGGAAAGCCCAGCGGGAAGGGGGGAGAGGGGCCTCGTGGGTTCCTGAGGGCTGTGTGCCCCCAGCTCCTTCTGCAGGGCACTGACTGACAGGAGTCCTGCAGGCCAGAAGAGCCAACTGCCAAAGACACAACGATATGCAAATACCCCACAACCTTCTTCCTGACCTTTCTGGTGCAGACTCCTTTCAGAGCAGAGCGCAGGCTTGCTGCTGCTTGGTGCGTGGCATTTTCTTGATTTGTTGTGGATGGGGGATCAGTTTGCATTCCAGCTGCCAACCAGAGCATACAGGTGCTTCTTGTGGAGGACGGTGGGTCTTCTCTGGATCCAGCAGAGGAAGAATTGGACCTTTGGGAGCACGTGTGGTTTGGTGAACAGACCTGGGTCTGTGTCAGTGTCATGACAGTCAGCAGCTTGCTGGAGCTGGTAAGTGGTACAGGTTCAGACTGAATGTGCCCGTGGAAGGTAGTGCTGCACTGCCTGGTGCCACTGCGGTGTTTTGTTCTTGTCCTGTACCATCTTTCTGCCCTGATGAAGTTGTATTCTCTTAGCATTCAGTCTAGGGAGTAGTTTGCCTTGCTGCATTGTAGCTTGGGCAAGTGGATTCTGCCTCTGCTCCTTCCTTTCTGAGCAGGTGGTTAATGTGCCAAGCTCTGAAGGCATGAACTTGACCATCACATCTACAACACTGCCACTGCCCTTCTGAAAGCATCTAAAACACTGCAGGCTGCTGTTTGTCCAGATGATGAGGTGTTTCCTTATCTTTATAGCTCCCTTTGTCAGCTGTGTAATGGAAGGAGGCAGGGGAAGGAAATTAGACCTCATACAGCAGCTGGTGCTGCAACCTTTGCCTTGAGTCAGCTGGGAGACCCTCGAGCCTCAGATCCCCCCGCTTCAGCTTTCTGCTCCCAGGCACGTCTGCTCGTCGTGTAGAGAATGGCTGCCGAGCTTGTGTTCCTGTGCTGCTCCTGCTAATGAACCTTCCTTTTCTTGAGAAAAGCTTGCATGATGCACCCCACGTAGCCCTGTGCTTTCCCACTCAGAAGGCATCCTTGTTCGGCACAGATCTGGATTCTCTCCTCAGCGTTTTCAATCCACGGTGTCCTTGTGGCAAGAGTTGTTTGCTCCAGGCTGTGCAGAAAGGCAGGGCCAGAGCTGAGGTGCTGCTGAAACCTGCAGCCTGGTGCTGCTCACCGTGCAGCTGAGCCCTGGGGAGCTGAGCGTCAGCCCTCATCTGTGGGAACGACCTCTGCAAATGATGGTGCAGAGCTGCAGATGCTTTGGGAGCCAGGGCTGTAACCCTGCTGTGACAGCGAGAGAACGTTGGAATTAGAGGTTGCTCTACCCTCTGGGATTTTCCTCTCGTGAGAACTGTTTCTCTGAGGCCAAAGGTGGTTTTGTCTCCTCTGGTTCCTTGAAATGCAGTGATACAGCCAGCCCCCAAATTGCTCGTGCTGTCAGCTTTCCTGATCTTAAATAGAGAGGTCTGAGATATTCAGGTGTTGTGGGGGGATCCGTATTGATTTCTCTAGGGCTGATGCGTTCAAACTCGAACACCAGGCAGGCGAAACCAGCGGCGTGGTTTGTCCCCACTGCTGGGCTGCAGCTCACAGGAGCCGGCCGAGGCGGGTTGTGCACACAGAGCTTGGGCTGGTGAGAAATAAAAGAAACCATTGGGAGGCTGCATCGGCCCAGTGGGGCTGGCACCCGCTGCCCCTCCAAAAAGGAAAAAAGCTGCAATACATCTCCGCTCTCTCAAGTCAGATCCCTGTGTTGGGCACCAACAGCGGGCCGTGCGCCCTGCGAGAGCCCAGGAGTCAGAGCACAGCGGAGTTCAGCCCCAGGGCTCAGGCTGCGCTGAGCTGCAGCGTGGGGACGAAGCTGCAGGGCTGGAGAGCAGCCGGAGCTGCAGGGCTGGGGATGCACGCTGTCCCACGTCTGGGTTTCTGTTGTGTGTTTAATTTCTTTCCTTGTGTGAGTGAGTGGTGGTTCTGCAGCCTGTCTGTTCTCTCTGGGGGGAGTGCATGTGTAGAACAGGATGGTGTGTTGCCTCATCGAGTCTGGGAGAAGTCCTGTGACAGCACATTGGGGGTAAAAAAAATGAAAAATAAAGAGGAAGCTTTTTCCTTGATGTATAAATGAATATTTGTATGATTAAATTAACACAGAAAAAAAAAAAAAAAAGTTCTGTGGCCGTTGAGAGTTTTATTGAAGCTGACAAAAAACTTCTGAATCTGCCATCTTACGGCTCCTCCTGTCCCCGGGATTTTGCTAAGGCTCAATTCTCTCTCTGCCTTTCTTCCAACTCGCTTTAAAAAGAAGGAATTCAGTGTGTGCTGAGTTAATCAAACTCCCCAGCCTGGGTAAAGGTGTGAGGAGTGGCTGAGGTCCATTTGTGGCGAAAGGTGATGGGGGAGGAGGGCCTGTGAGGGATGGGGGGCTGTGCTGGAGCTCCGGTCCCAGGGGGGCTCCCTTAGGGCTGCTCTGGTGTGCAGTGCAGGTAGCTGGGGAGGGGGATGCTGGGGGAGAAGCACTAAGGGAGGTGCCTGGTGTCCCCATGGATGAGCATGAGGGCATGCGGAGGTCCTTGGAGGCACTGCACTGTCACCTGGACTGGTGGCATTTCCCAAGCCAGGCCTTGCTGCTCAGGGCACCCAGCCGAAACATTTGCCTATATAAACTGTATTCTGGAGCAGCTTAGGTAAAGCTGATCTCTTGCTTACATGTGACTTTGTTACTAATCCTTGCAAGAAACCTCAATATGTGTGTGCTGGGTTTGCTTTTTAACATTTGAATAAGTGCCTGGAGCTCTCATGTGCTGTTTAAGCTTGACTGAAAGCCTCACGGGGAAGAGACATCCTGCTATCTGTGCCTATGGGTGTTTGTTTTGCACCACAAAAAGAATGCACCCCTTGAGCTCTGGGTGCTCCCGGGTGGCTTTAAAACAAGTCTCTGTTTGGATAGGTTGGGATGCCTCCCCTTCTCTCCCCCCACCAAACTTTTCATTGACTGCTTATTTGCTTGAAAGAATCTGTTTGTCTTTAGGGTTGCAACCTGTCAGAAGCTCACCAGAGCAGGACAGTGTGATCACACCTCCCTCCTCATGCTGTCTCCCAGGCAGGCTACTCCTGGATGCCCCATCCCTGCAGGCATTCAAGGCCAGGCTGGATGTGGCTCTGGGCAGCCTGGGCTGCTGGTTGGGGACCTGCACACAGAGGGGGTTGGAACTGGGTGAGCACTGTGCTCCTTTGCAACCTGGACCATTCTGTGATACCTGCTGCCATTGCTATAGTGGAGGTCATCTCACTGCTGGGGCTGCTGCACAAGGAAATCCTGCATCATCCCTGGTGCTTCGTGCACGTGTGGCTCTGCTGGTATTTTTGCCCCCCAGGCGGGGCTCCTTCTCACACTTTCCGTGTGTGGAAACAGCTTTTGGTGGAGGATTTCTTTGGAAGCTTGCTGTAAGCTGTAATTTGTGTGCTCAGCCCATGCATTAATGGGAATTAATTTAGACAGAAATGATTTAAGGGAACTTAATCTCAAACGGATCCCATTCATAGAACAGCTGAGTAAAAGCATGCACTGGAAACCAAGTGCAGCAGCAAATGGCACGCACAGGTAAGCAGCAGCATTGCTTGCTCCACCAAATATTATGGGATCAGGGCTGGCTTAAGAGCTTGGTGTGTTCCCTTGTTTTGTTTACATCTTCATCTGCAGTAGTGAAATCTCCACGATTCCTGGGCCTGGACTGGAGTAGGTGCCAGCAGAGGGAGCTGAGTGTGTTCCTCATCTGCATTCCTTCCGCGGTGGGATGCTGCTCTCCCAGCCCTTGGGATTTGCTGATGATGGTGCTGGGTCCCCAGATGCTTCTGGAGCAGATGCCAGCCCTGCTCCTGGCCTGGGAAGGTGGTCACACTTTTCTGGGTGTACTCTGTGCTGCTCCCACCACGCCATGGAGTGGCATGGTGTCACCCAGCCTCCTGCTGCCCTCATGGAGGTGACCTGCTGGGGAGGAAGCTGAGCAGAGCTGGGATATCTGAAGGGCAGAGATGTCCATCAGTGGGGATGTAGACCCCAAACACCCACATCTGTGTGCTGCTGGAGCCCCAGAGCAGGAGGTGGAGCTGTGCTGGGGCAGGAGGACAGAAGACCCGGCCCTGGGGACATGGAGTTGACCCCAGCCTGGCAGAACAAGGGAGCACGACCCAAGCTGTGCACTGCTGGCTGGGACTTGAAGAGCTCCATGCAGGGGGAGTGAAGGAGAACCTTGCTGTTATCTAATCTGCCCCATTTTCCCTCCTCGTTGTTTACTGTGCTGGAGTTTCCTCAATTAATTCTGACAGCTGCAGGTTGGGCTGTGATGTCAGCCCGTGGTGGCAAAGCCCAGAAGCCTGGAGAGGCATCAGATGTGACCCTGGGGGTGACCCTGTCTGACTCTGAGGACACGATGTGTTCTCCCTGACCTCCCCGTGATGTACAGTGAGGATGTGATGTCCCCGAGCCTGGCTGCCCAGAGGGACGTGGTGGCACCTCCAGCGTCCCCAGATCTCCTGCTCATAGCTGTCCACTTCCATGGTGCACCACGCCATGGGTCAGGGTGGACAGAGAAGGGTGGCATCTCCCATTGGAAATCCCGCTTTGTCTTCTCAAGGCAAAGAGGTGATGGGGAGCTTGGTGTCCCACCAAACATGGGGTGGCTGCAGCAGGAAGAGACCTCTGCTCCATCTGCTCCAACGGGGACATGGCAGCAGCTGGGGAGCTTTCAAAGGCCTCCAGGAGGAATCCCCCTGCTTTGGAACCCCCATCCCAGGCTGGGTCGGCACAGGGGCTGCTCTGTTCTGCAGTGCCTGCAGGCAATACGGGGTGTGGGACGGCAGGTGCCTTGAGAAGCAGGTTTGTCTGAATTTTAAAGGGATCTGCATACGTAGCGATAAGGAAGCCATTATTTAAAGAGCAAACAAATGGAAACTGCTAGAGGTACTTTTGCCTTTTTTTTCTTTTTGCGGGCCAAGGGTGCGGTGCTGATGCCATCAGTGGGCAGGAGTGGGTCCCACAGTGCTGTGGGGCTGGTGGCAGCTGTGCCATTGGGGCTGGGATACCTATGGTCCTCAGGGTCGGTCTGGGATCCACCGCAGGGTGAGCAGCGTCAGGTGCTCCGTGTCTGAGCTGAAGATGAACCTTGAGATGACAAAGTTTTGAGTCATCCCGCCAGGAAAAGGGTTTCTGACCCATCTGGAAATGCCAGTCTTGGTGAGCGCCTTCATGGCAGGCTGGTGGTGTCACGGCTGTGTCATGGGACAGCTGCTAATCCCAGGTTGTGTCTGTGCCCAACGGCTTTGTGTTGGCCGAAGGGAGGTGGGGACCTGGTGTTGCTGCCACGGGACTTTCACCAGACAAACTCTAAACCTCACGATATTGTCACCCAAACGGTCGGGGTCCCACTGGTGGCTCCTGTTCCCTTGCAGGGTGTTGTGGGTGTCCGTGGGGACTGGCACATCCCTGGGTGGGATCCTGCCCTGCTTGCCTCAGGCAGTGCTGGTGCCCTCCTTCCTTTTGGGGCTGTGGGTGTCACGGTGAGGGCTTTGTTTCAAAAGGGCAGCTGATTCCCATCCTTCCCCCCCATGGCTTTTTTCATCAGCTTTTGGTTGAGGATTAGGCCCGTGTTGACAGAACAAACACTTTGCTGCCCTCAAATCCACAGCTGAGAATAGAAGCCATGTTCTTGCTGCACTGGGGCCCAAGCCAGCACTGGGATGGGGAGAATTGGGTTTGGGGTGAGGGTGCCCCATTTGGGGTCATGTTTGTGGCTGAGGTTGGAGCCTGGCTTCTGCAAGAGAACAGAGGGCATTAATTGCTGTCTGCTTTAGTATTCTATCCTGTGAGACCACGATGGAACGGTGCTTGTTTCCCATAGGATGTCACTGATGGTTTTTTTCTTTCCCCCCATCCAGGCTGTGGGGGGGCTTCTCGTGGTGCTGAAGCTCCATGGGGGGAGGTCTGGATCAGAGGGCAGCTTGTGTGTGCTGGGGAGCAGCAACTACCTGCAGAGGTGGGAGGGGGTGCTGGGCCTCCTCTTTCCTTGTTTGGAGTCCTGCCACCCTGGGTCTCCACTGAGCCCCCCAGGTGTAGGTGCTGCTGGGCAGGATGGGGGCTGCAGTGTCAGACCTGGGTGATGCTTATCAGAACAACACATCTCCTTAGGAACTGGGTGACTCAGGGCTGAGTCACAGCTCCCTGTGCATTGCTCATCCCCAGCTGCTCTGCGCTGAGCCCTGTGTGGTTGTCCCCATGACCTCTCTATAAATGTGCGATGCTCAGTGCTGGAGAGCAATGCCTTTGCCCTGGAGCTGCAGTGCACGGAGTGGCCTCATCCCCCACGGGCAGAGAGATCTGAGCTCTGTATGGAGCTCAGAATGGGGGTTTGCCCCCCTCCCTGGGAGCTCCAGCCCTTGCAGGACAGTTTTGGGATTTTCTGGTCTCAAAGAGCTGTGGCTCCTGTGAGCCTGGGGAGAGATGGCTGAGCACCATTCACCTCCTGCCACCCCTTCCCACCCAGCCCTGCCAGCTCTCACTTCCAGCCAACACTGCGGCTTTTGAGGCTGATTTTTATGGATTCCCACCTGGGACAGAACCTTCTGCTGGCTCTCCTGGGGAGGACAGCACAGGACTGTGGGGAGCTGTGCCCAAGAGCCTCTCCTGCTGCGGGGCACCGTGTGCTGCCCTGGGCTCCCAGGGCATCAGAGCGGCTCACGGGTTCTCCCTGACCCCGTGGCTCCCACGCTCTGGGGCCGTTATGCCCGAGAATCATTTGCACGTGGGGGGAAGAAAAAAAAGCAACGGAGGAGAAGAATGAATTTGCATTTCTTCATGGCAGCTGCTGTGGGAAACAAAGCTGCCGAAGGCTGTGCAAGAAGGCATCGTGTCTGCTGGCACAGGGCCCTGCCTGTCTCACCTGGCTGCGTGTGTAGGGCTGGGAACTGCTGCTGGGTGCATGTGGCGTGGTGAGGTGTGCTGGCCCCATTGCTCCACCGTATTGGTGGGCTGAATGGTGAGGAAGTGGGGATGCAATATAGAGCCATGGGGTGGTTGGGTGGGAAGGGACCTGAGGGATCATAGAGCCATGAGATGGTGGGGTTGGAAGGGACCTGAAGGATCATAGAGCCATGGGATGGTTGGGTTGGAAGGCATCTTGAAGACCAGAGAGCCATGGGGTGGTTGGGTTGGGCGGTCCTTAAAGGTCATAGAGCCATGAGATGGTGGGGTTGGAAGAGACTTTGAAGACCAGAGAACTATGGGATGATTGGGTTGATGAGACCTTAAAAGTCATGGAGCCATGGGATAGTTGGGTTGAAAGGGACCTTAAAGTCATCGAGCTCTACATCGTAGCTCCTTGCTGTGAGCAACAACCAAGTGTGGGTTGTTTGAGGTTTGCATGCAGCTGGTGCAGCAGGCAGCCCAGCCCCAGAGCTGTCCGTGTTCGATGGTTCCCCCGCTTTGTACCCAACGCCATTCAAGGCTCGGCCATGGCCTGTCCTCACCCCACCTCTGCCCGCGTTTGCTCTGCGCTGAGCCAGGCGCACCCTCAGCTCCTCCTGAGCTCCTCTCTTCCTGGCACCGCTGGGCGACCTGCGACCACTTCCAGGCTTTTAATCCCGGGAGACAAAAGCCGGAATTTAATGCAACCCGGGGATGAAAGGAGCGGGGCATTAAGCAGGGAACAGCAAACACGGCAGGTGGATCCCGGTGCTCCCGACTGCCAGCCCTGCGACCTCCCCACCTGCGTCAGCGGCACCGCGGCCGAGGAGCCGAGGTCGGGAGCCCCGGGTTGTTTTATCAGGGTGGGCCCCGCGCCTCGCCAGCAGCAATAACTGCGGCTGTTTGCGCTGAGCAGACGCACGTCGCCCCGTAAACGGGGTTTATGGCAGCAGCTGGAAGATGGGAGGTGCGGGGCGCGTGGCCGGGGGCAATAAAGGGGAGCGGCCCCGCCTGGCACCGCGCTGCTGGCTTTTGGGAAGAGGGATGGGGGTGAGGAGGTGTTAAGGAGATGCTCTGCAGTAGGTCTGCACGTGGGGTCGTGGCGCGTTGCTGCCTGCCCCGGGCTGCTCCTCGCGTGCTTTGGTAACGTGGCTCCTGGAGGCTTCCAACAGAGCCCCGACCCCAAAGACTTCCCCTCCAAGAGCTGCAGTCCCAGCTCCATCCCTGCGCTGCTGGGAGGGCCGTGTCCCCACTGCCATCTCTGCACTGCGCTCCCTCCTGCAGCACAGGGACAGTGGGATGGGAATGGTGCACGATCCCCATCTCCACTGGGGCGGCTCTTCCTGGGACGGCTGCCCTGACCTCTGTGCGTCCGTCCTCCAAATGCGATAAACCCTGGGCACAGGCTGGGGTGGAAGCGAACCACAGGAAGCAAACATCCAGGGAAGAGCAATTAAGATTAGGAGCAGCCGCCTCCTGCGCGGCGCTGGGATCCCTGCGGGAGGAACCCCATCTCCCCACGCCGTGCTGGGCTGGGCTCACTGCTGTTCTCCAACGCAGCAGAAGAGCCGCGCTCTGCAGAACACCAGGAACTGCTGCTCAGCTCTGGTGCCGGCCCAGCTCGGTGCCCTCTGCGGTTTCGCAGTGACATCAAGTCCTGTCAATGGTTTTATTATATCTCTCCATTCTAGAGCTGCTGATGTGTTGTTCTTGCCGTGCAGCCAGCGATTGCTGCAGGCGCAGAGATTCCTCCGCGCTGATTCATGGAGTGCTGCTCCATCGCACCGGAGCCGCAGCCCACCGCCTGGCAGCGAGGATGAGGAAAAACCCTCCAGAGCTGCGCAGGCAGAGCAGAAAAGCCAGACTTCATTTCCCCTCTTTTGTTGTTCCCAAGGTGTCGCAACCCATTCTTTTCCTCTTTTGCATATTGTAACCAGAGCTGCTTGCAACCAGCTGGGATTGCACAACTCTGGGGTGACGCAGGTGGCCGCAGCCCTGGGCTCCTGATGGGGCAGCTCCACTGCTGGCCCCATCTGTGGGGACCCATCACCCCAAACCCTTTGGAGCACTGCTATGGATCTGGGGAAGTGGTGAGCGCTGGGCACCGTTGGTCCTGCAGCAGACATCAAATGGGCTTTGTCAGCCCTGGATTTCTCACCTCTTCTCCCCATTTTTGGGGCTGTTTCTCCATTCTCAA
Organism: Centrocercus urophasianus; assembly: GCF_019232065.1. Taxonomy (NCBI): domain Eukaryota; kingdom Metazoa; phylum Chordata; class Aves; order Galliformes; family Phasianidae; genus Centrocercus; species Centrocercus urophasianus. Next base: position 1,031,287 of record NW_024885000.1, on the reverse strand, counting down.
GCCCTGCGAGGTGCAGCTCACCTCTCCCTGAGCAAAGCCAACGCTCAGCAAGGCAGAGAAATGCTTTTCCCTTTAATCTCTCACTTATCGAAATGTCCGGTGCTGCTGATAGGAGGAGCTGGGAGAGAGTTTTCCCAGCTCCAGTGGAGAGCAGGACAGGGGGAGGGAGCACCAAGGGGACCCGGCTTTGGGATGCTCCTACAGAGCCGAGCCTCTTCTGCCTTATGCCTTTCCATTGCATCCTCCTCTAGTTTGCTCCTGGCCTTGCTAATGAATGATAACTCAACCTAACGAGCAAGGGAGGCCCCTGGCCAACATCCCAGCGAGGAGGGCAGGAGTGCTGTGCACAACTTGAGCCTGCAAGCATCCCCTGCACTCGTATCTGTATGGAGATGTGGTGGAAGGCAGATATTTGCAGTGTGGGGCTGTGCACTGAACGGGGGGTGTGAAAGGCAGGGGTGGCCACAGTGGTTTCCCAGCATGTGCATGGGCGTGTGGCTCACCTGGAGGTTCTGCTCTGTATCTTAACTCCCCATGGCTGACACACCTATGTTTCCACGCACGAGCATTGATAAAGCTCCCAGTGCTTGGATGGCTGTGGGGCTGAGTGCTGGGTCCTGGTTGGGAACTCTGGAGCCCATTTGGGGACATGCAGTGCTGCATATTTTGTGGGCACAGCCCCTGGCAGCTCGATCTGCTGCAGCTGTGTGGCGCTTGGAGGGATGCTCTGCACTGAGTGCAGTGCTGTGCACTGATGGGAGCAGGGAGAAGATGCTCAGAGCGGTGCAGGGGGGTCCTGGAGCTGCAGTGAGCTGGGGGCACTGAGAGGACCCCTCTCCCCACACCGCCTATGCCACGTCCCCACCTCACCACAACGCCCCCCATCCTTCCCACCTCCATCTCTCCCTGCCACGTGTTCCCAACCCAGCTGTTTTTCCCAAAACAGAGGAGGAAGGCTCACCTCAGGTGGCAGCAGCCCTAATCTGGGGGCAGTGTTTTCCATAGGATAAGATAACATTAAGGCTCTGACCGCCTTTCCATGGGATTTTATTTCCCTCTCTCCTCCCGGCGCACACCTGTGCTTATCGGTGAGCAGGAGGGGTGCGGAGTCCCTGGGTGCCATGGGACGCACGGGGGGGGCGGGGGGTGACAGTAAAATCATGAGGGTTTGGGGCACGGCGTTGGGTTTGGTGCAGGGGGGTTTGGTTTCGCACATGCAGGAGAACTGCCTGAGCTGTGCTGCGTTCTTTACGTGTTCGAAGTGACCATAAATTCCAGCTCGGGGTCTGTCTCGCTCAGAACAGATTTTTCCTGCTTTTGCCGGTGCAGACAACCCACACCAAGAGCACTGCGTGTTCCCACTCTGCTCCACACGGCAGCAATGTGGGGAGGAGAAGGGGCCACGTCCCTGTGCTGATCCCTGTCAATTTTGGGGTGGAGGTTGGAGCAGAGGGTTCTGATTTGTCCCTTGGGGCTCAGAGCATCCCTGCTCCCCCTGAAATGCCACGGGATGCTGCGTGCCACTGCAGCGCACCCAATGGCTCTCTGTGCTCCAGGAGAGCCTTCTGCTCTCACCTTGCACATCTGTGCAACCAGGGTGGGTGTTCGGGTGGAAAGGGGTAAACTGGGGTTTGCCCCACTCCCCTATGGGGTCCCGCATGTGGCTGAGCGTGGCACCAAGCTGCACCCCTCAAGGGTTAACCCCACTCGGGCTGTTCAAACACCTCCAGCTGAGGTAAGCACGCAGCCTGTTTGTTCAGGTAAATAAGGAAGGAATTGGATATAATGGGCCAAGGAGGCATTTGCTGAGCGCGTCCCCATCGCACACCTCCTCCGTCCCTCAGCCACCTCTCCCTGTGCCCCATCCGTGCCCCCACCCCATACGGTGCCCACTGGCAGCCCATGCTTCGGAGCCTGTGAGCCGGGTGGGTGCTGTGGGGCACCGTCCCCACTGGGGCACTGCGCTTGGGGCCATGCCCACCCCAGGCACTGAGCCGAGCGGTGCGGGGTCAGCTCTTCCCACCCACTGCTGGGACCGATGCTGCTGCTGAGCCCCTTGAAGGTAAGAGCCTTACAGCCGTCCCTGTGGACCCTCCTGCCATCCCCTGTAGGTTGGTGCCGGTTGGGGTGGGTGTGGGGTTGTCTGCTGTGGTCATTTCATCCCGTTGCTCTCAGGTCAGCTGGGGGCACAACCATCCCCTGCTGCGTGTTCCAGGTGCTCCTCGGGGGGTTATCACCCAAAATCAAGCGTGGTTTGCAAGACCCCAACCTGCTCTATGGAGATGGTGTGGTTTGGGTTCCCCATGAGAGCGCGGAGCAGTTGGGTCCCATAATGAAGATGCTGTGTCCTTGGGGGCAGCTGGGCACCCTGTTACCAGAGCAGCGCCTTCTTAGGGCCGCTACGTTTCTCTGGATTTCTGCTGTGTTTTTTCCCTGAGCGCTCGAGGCACATTGGCTCCAGGTTGGATTTTTATGGTTCTGCTCGGTTAGTGAAACACAAACAGCGCTCGGCTGCCAAATCCCCCACAATACGGCCGTTCTCGCGGGCAGGGATCTGCCTGCTATAAATAGGGGCTCCCTGGCCCTGCATGGGGAACACCAAGCTCTGCTGCTCACCTGGGGGACGCCGAGCACTGAGGCTTTGCTCAGGACACCATTGGGTTGTGCCCGTCCCCACCCCACTGCTGTTAGCGCATGGCTGGGGCAGCCTGACCTGGGGTTTGGGACACACAGCCCAGCTGTCAGCCCCCATGCAGGTAATGGGGGGGTTTAGGGAGGGTGACAAAAGGCTGGGGGCAGCTTTGGGACCTGGGTGGGCTGCATCCCTCCTGTGCACTGGGTTTGTCCCATTGTGGGACTGCAACCCCGTAGCGGGACCCCTGGCATTTCTGTATCTGCCCCACGTCCCCAGCTATGGGGGGGGTCTTAGGGCATTGTCATGTGAGGTTTGGGGGCTCTCACGTTGTGTGCTGTCTGCTGCTGGAAGAAACTGGGGACAAACCCCCCAAATCCCTGATAGCAACAGGTTTGGGGGCAGAAAGGATTTTGCTGGATCTCCATCCTCTTCGAGCTGTCGCTTTGGGATTGGAGAGTAAAAGGGTGTCCTGCTGGCAGTAGGGATGTGTGGGGTGGATCTGGATCACAGCACGGCCCCATCGCAGTGCTCGGGTCGGGGGGGGAGGGGGGCACACAGCCCGGCCCCACTCCCCTCACTGCCTGGGGGGGGGGGCGGTGGCTGGGAAGCACCTGTGGATTCAGGACCGTCCGGGTGCCCCATGCCTGGCACAACCTGTTCCACAGCGGCTTAGGAGTAATTAACGGCCCCATTGTTCGAGGGTCGGAGGGGGGGGGGGAGGGATTTTTTATTTATGTTTAATTTCCCTTGTTTGAAAGGCCGATCCCAGCGGAGGTGTCACTGCGCACAGCCGGGCGGTGCTTGCCAGCGTTGCTCCGGGGCATTTCGGTGTTCCCATCGCTCACAGCTCCGTTCCCCAGATAGGGCTGAGACCGGCACGGTTGGGCCGTACCTTACGGTGATGCACCTCCGGTTTTCTAGGGAAAAGCAACAAGGGAGAGGGAAGGGGGAAAAAAGGCACCCGAAGCTGCGAGCAAACAGTTCCCACCCAGGGAAGGCAAACAGCGGCCCCCGCCCTGCGAGTACAACGTGGTGCTTGGGTGGTTGCACTGGGGCCACGTTCCCAAACGTCCCAGTCCTCCCTGTGCCCATCTGGAGGGCTGGCAGAGGAGGGGGAGGGCAGAGCGTTGGGGATCCCTCCTGTTGTGCTGCTGGAGCCGAGCAGCTGTCGCCGCGTCCCTTTGTGCTGCAGCAGCGTGGGGCTGCATGGAAGGCGGATCTGCTAAAGCTCTTCTTTTCATCCACAGCAGATAAAGGGGAGGCTTGGGAGCAGGTGCCATCGCTCAGGGAAACTGCTGGGAGAGGGGGGAGGCAGCCCCTTTCTCCTTCTCCTCATCATCGCTGCCTTCTCTCAGTGCCCGGTGCCAGGTCCCACGCAACCATGGGGCTCTGCCACCCCTGACAGCAGGACTTGGCTGGTGCTCGTGGCTGGTGCCCAGTAGGGCTCTTCCTGATGTTGTGTGAGCATCCCACAGTGCTGGGAGCAAATCTACTCCCAGGCTGAGCGGCGCTGTGCAGCTCAGTGCTGCCCCTTCCCCTCATCCCCATCCCCTCACAGAGCACCGGTCCCTGGATCCCTCTCCTGGAGCTCTCAGTGGATGGAGCCATGCTGTGGGGTTGCCGCATGAGGCTCATCCTCCTGAGCCCTCAGTGGATGGGGAAGGACAGATGGGAGCAGCTTTTATTGCAATGGAGTGAAGGGAAAGTTGTCTTCCAGGGGTGGCCAAAGCCATTTGGCCCAGGGGAGCCACCCCCGGTTGCCCCCGCTGCTGGGATGCACTCAGCTGATGCTCTCCATGCACATCTCAGGGTTTAGGCATCCCACGTCCCACATGCGGGGGCTTTGGGGGCTCAGCCTCACCCAGGACTCCCCAGTGCCCCATAACCAGACTCCATCTCCCACCCCAAAACCGGGACCATCCGCATCACAACCCTAAGCCAACATTCCTCCGAAGGCTCCCCGGGCTCCGTGCTTCTCTTTGTAGGATTTTCCCCCTCTAACAGGCTTAGCACTGCTTTGTGCCTGAGCCTCTCCTCCCTCCCCATCCCAGGTCTGAGCACTGGAAGCATGGGCAGCCCCAGCCCCCCCAGCACCCCTTTCTGCCTGCACTACTTCGACATGCTCTACTCGGAGGACGTCGCGTGGGCTGCCAAAGGGATGGGGGAGACCTCCCAGAGCGGCGTCCCAGGGGGGCGAGGGGAGGTGAAGAAGGAGCCGGAGCAGTGCCCCATCATCGACAGCCAAGGTTTGGGGCTGGGGGGCGATGGGGAGCTGCAGGGGGGGCTGCCCTTGGAGGAGCACTCGCTGGAGCAGATGCAGAGCATGGTGGTGGGCGAAGTGCTGAAGGACATCGAGACGGCGTGCAAGCTGCTCAACATTGCTGCAGGTGGGTGCATGCAGATCTCCTCTTCCCCCCAAAAAAAGAAACGTATAAAATGCCCCCAAACCCAGGATCACTCCAGACCCCCGAAAATGGCCCCAAAGCTTTTAAATATTCCCAAAAATACTGCAGAACTGCCCCAAAGTGCCCCGTGTGCTTTGATACCCCCAAAAGACCCTGAGCCACCCAGAATGCCCCCAACCCCCTTTAACACCACCAGAAGATCCAAACACACTCTGAGATACCCAAACTGCCCTAAGCAGCCCCCCCCCTCCCCCCCAAATACCCCCAGATCCCAAAATCTGCCAGGAAACTCCAAGTGCCCCAAAACATTTGGATGTGCCCTGAAACAGAATGTCCTAAATGCTCTGAAACCATTCTGATACCCTAAGGCTGCCCCAAAAGTGCCCAACCTACCCCCAAACCTCCTGCAAGGCTCCTTAAATGCCCCCCCAAAACCCCTCAAAATGAGGAGAAAAGGACTCGCTCATCCTCCCCACTCTTGGCCCCACGGGGGTGGACGACCTCAGGGTACCCCTGGCCCTATGGGGTGACGCTGCTCTCACTGCCCCCAACCCCAGACCCCGCAGACTGGAGCCCTGGCAACGTGCAGAAGTGGATCCTATGGACGGAGCACCAATACCGACTGCCGCAGCTCGGGAAGTCCTTCCAGGAGCTGTCAGGGAAGGAGCTGTGCGCCATGTCGGAGGAGCAGTTCTGCCAACGCTCGCCCGTCTGCGGCGATGTCCTGCATGCACACCTGGACATCTGGAAGTCGGGTACGTGTGGGGCCGGGGGGAGCGCGGAGCTGCAGGTTGGGCTCCCTCTGACCGCCCGCTCCCCAATTTCCAGCTGCGTGGATGAAGGAAAAAGCTGCCCCGGGGGATGTGAGATACTGCGGTGAGTTCTGCGTGGCTTTGCCGGGGTTCTGACCTTCGTTTCAGCCCCAGATGCAAGCATGGGGTATGGGGGGGCTTCATGCATCCCTATGGGGCAGCTGAGGGTTGGACTCCGCTGTTCTCCCTGCTGCCTCCTGCCCCAACCCCAGGGCAACCAGGTTGATGATCAACCACCCCCCACCTCCCTGTGCAGGGGGTGACAGCGGATGGGCAGACAGCGAGGTGGACTCATCCTGCGCCGGGCAGCCCATCCACCTCTGGCAGTTCCTGAAGGAGCTGCTGCTGAAACCCCACAACTACGGACGCTTCATCCGTTGGCTCAACAAGGAGAAAGGTGGGCGGACACTCCTGGGGTCAGGGGAAGGGTCCGTAGGGGGGTCACCCCAAACTTCCCATCCCCGCTCCCCCCACGTAGGGATCTTCAAGATCGAGGACTCGGCGCAGGTGGCGCGACTGTGGGGCATCCGGAAGAACCGCCCAGCCATGAACTACGACAAACTGAGCCGCTCCATCCGGCAGTACTACAAGAAGGGCATCATCCGCAAACCCGACATCTCGCAGCGCCTCGTCTACCAGTTTGTGCACCCGCTCTGAGGGACTGAGCCTCGGGGGCGTGGGGGACTCTCACTGCCCTCCACGACCTCATCATCGTCTTCCAGCGCTTTAGGACCGTGGTTGGGGTCATCCCTGTGGACCGTAGGGACCCTTCTGTCCCCAGAGCCCGTACTTGGAGTGGGGATGAGCTCAGAGAGCATGGCTTTGTCCCAGCTCCAGGGCCAGGACAATGCATGGTGTGGATTTGGGGGCTGGAGGCTGCAAAGAGGGACACGGAAATGACAGACAATGTGTTGAGGAGCTGAGGGGGGGCTGCCTGCAGTCTTGGGATCGATGGTGAGAGCGTGCTCGGGGTCACCAGGGCTGCAGCTGGGGACCTGCTGTCCCCATACACTGCCCTCCCTTCTCTACAGCCCTGGGCATCACCAGGACATGCCCCCCCCATAGGAGACCCCAATAACTCTATGGCATCACCTGCCCCAGCACAGGGAGCACCCTGCCCTTGTGCCACCACTGGGCTGGGATTTGGGGTCGTTCCCCCTTCTTGCCAGCAAACCCTTGAGCTGCAACAGAGCTGCCCCGGATGAACCCCCAGAACAGCTCTTGGATGTCGGGGATGGAGCCATCCAAATATGGGGTGCAGCGGTGGGACCCCACTCCATCCCTTCCTCCTGGGCACGGGACGGGGATGGGGAACAAAGCTGGGCTCACGGCACAAACGAGGACAATGGCCCTGGCTGTGGGTCAGGCACTGTGGGGCCAGGCATGTTGGCTTCACCCTGTGGGGTGAGCATAAGGGAGGGGGAGGTGGGAGGGAGCTGGGGCACCCACCCCCATCTGCTATGGGTTCGCACCACACAAAGACACGAGGCCCCGGGACAGATGCATCCCCCATCCCTCTGCAAATATGGGGGGGTCCCACCTCAAATCCCACCTCATGGCTGAGGATGTGCGCTGTGCACAGGGAGGGACTGCACAACGTGGGACCTCAGCAGCAACCATTGAGCCGCACCCCCAGCCCTGGGCACGGGGACCCCCGGAATCCCCCAGCCCTCATCCTCAGCACGGTGCTCTCTGCTGGGTTTGGGATTCCCCTTCGCCTGTCCTGTTCCTTAGAGAAAGAGACACAGCTCTGCCATTCCCCTCTGGACACAGAACTGGGGGATGGTGGGAACTGCACATTTCACAAAGCTCTGGGCCACCCGGCGATGTCCACCTTGTATATTACAGTCGTTATTTGTTTGATTTTCTTCATGGTTTTGCCTGGCGGTGAGTTGTGCTTTAGGTTCAGGTGGAGAGGGCAGAAGGGAGACCTGAATCCCTGCGAAAAAAAATGATTCATGCTCATGTTTCTGCCTGTACCTCCACTGAACTGCCCTTGTCCTGCTGCTGCTCGCCGTGGGCACAGGGGCAGCACTGCAGGGTCAGCCCCAAACCCTGCTGCGTACATAAGGGAAAATCACTTTTCTTCCCCCCTCTCCCCCTTTGTCCACCCCCATTGCTCACAGCTGCTGCTGTTTCCCAGGGCTGCTTGGGACAGGGGCTGGTGACCCACACGTTGCACCTCCCGTGGGTTTGGGTTTGTAGGAAGTCTCTGCACGCCGTGCCAGAACCTCAGGGCTTTCCCACCTCTCACTTTCCCCAGTATAGCTCAGGATCCCATTGCCTTCACTGGGAATGCTCTCCACCTGGTTTATCTCAGATCCCCCTGAGGGCTTTGCAAGGCTTTGCCCCATGGCTTGGCCCATCCCACAGGGTGTGCTCCCCTTCCCACAGCCCCCCAGCACGATCCACAGCTCCCTGTGCCATTTCCCAGCTGACCCCAAAGGCAGCGAGCCCCATTCCTGCAGCACCCAGTGCTGCATCCTGGGGCTGCAGAGGGCACGGGGGGTGGGGGGGAGGTGGGGATTTTGGCACTCACCCCACATCGAGGTCCATAACCCCAAGGGCAGAGCGGGATCTGCACACACAACCCCAAACCCAGACCCGGAGGATGCGCACAGAGGTCGGTTATTTTCGCTTGCTGCTTTAGTTGTTGTATCCACGGTCATTACAATCACAATATATATATATTATATATATACTTCTTAAATTACACAATCAATGTACAAAAACCGGGGTGCATTGCTGAGACGGGCGGTCGGGGTTTGTTAATCTGACTTTTTGTGTGGGTTGTTGTTTTTTCTTTTTCCCATTCGTGTGCCGGGCAGGAGGGGCGCAGTGCCCACACGCTGCCCCCGGAGGAGCGCTGCGTCCCTGGAGCCAAACAATTCGCAAAGCCGAAGGAGGGTGGGAAAGAAATAAACGGTGATGAGCTGTAGGGAAGTGCGTGGGCAGTGAGGAGGGCAGGGGGGTGGGGGCTATGTGGGAGCACCCATGGGTGCTGGGGGGCTGAGCTCTACGCATAGTGCGGGTGAAGGAACGGAGCGAGCGCGGCTGCAGTTTCTCTCCCCCTGCAGGACCTCCGGAAGGGGTCAGAGGACAACCTCCCAGCAGCACCCAGAGGGTCCCCACTCTCTCCCAGTTTGGCTGCGTGGGGCTGTGGTGGGGTCCTTGGCCAAGAAGAGACATTTTGGGATGTGCTTCGCCCTCACTGAGCGCTGCTCCCTGCAGAGCACCCAGGGCGCAGCTCTGGGCGGAGAGGAGGAGGAGCAAGATGGAGAGGTGCCACCACGCTCCGTGGTGGGGCTGCTCCTCTTCCCCCCCGATGGGGAGAGGTGGCTGTGGGGCAGGAGGGGACGTCTGTGCCCTTCCTTTTGGGATGGAGGAGGAATCGGAGCAGAGAACGTGAAAACATTATAAAATAAAAGGTGCAAAACCCCATTGCCTCTTTTTCTTTTCAGAGAGGGGCGAATCAGGTTGGTCCCAGGAGACCAGCGCCGTGCGTTTCGGAACAGTTCCAGCCAATCAGAAGGCGGCTCATGAGTTCAGTATCTTTAAAAACCAACCAAGGAGGAGCTGTCGCTGGTTGGGCTTTAAGATCTTGAGGTATCGGATTTTCGCTGGGAAAAATCAGCTAGCGCGGAACGGACGGCGTCGTCTTTCGCTTCACGTTATCTTAGAAGAAGAAAAAAGCGACTATGCAAAATACTCTTCGGAGACAACTCTTAAAAAAATAAAAGCTCGGTCGGAAAATATGTCTGAATCTCTAAGAGGGAGGAGTGACGGAGCAGACGGAGCGACGGCGGTGGGCTGGCGGAGAATGGAGACAACGGAGGGCGGGTTGATCTGCAGACGGCGACGAGGAGCACAGCACAAGACTCAGATTGCCTCCACGTAGTTGGCGGGGTACAGCCCCAGCTGCCCGTTGTCCAAGCGCCCTTTGCACCATCCCTGCTCGTCTTCTTCACCCAGCTTGGTTAGCTCGTCCCCTGGAGGACAAGGGAGGAAGGGAGAGCTTGCTGTTGGAGCGTCCTCTGGGGTGTGGGGTTCGTGCTGAGTGAGGTTTGCAGGGCATGAATGCAAAGAGTGTCCTATGATTCCTCCTGTGCCCCATCCCTCCCATCCCACCCAGTGTCGTGCCTTCCCATCTCAGTGTGACGGGCTGAAGGTTGGACTTGGAGGGCTCTTCCAACCTTAATGATTCTCTCTGCCAAAGAGCTTGGGCAACTCTGACACGATTTAGTGGATTTTCCACCCAAAAGGGGAATCGCGCGTGGGACATCCCATCACCTGCTTTGAAGCTGAGCTCGTCCTGCTCCTGCCCATCGTAGTCGTACAGCGCCCGCACCCGCACGCCTTTCCCTGCCGAGTCCTCATCAAAGGGGTTGGTTCCACCGTTGGCCTCGCTGGCATTGAAGGAGTTGCTGCCCTCGTCGTCGGACCACTCGGCGCTGTAGGTCTGCCCGCGGTCGTGGCTGCTGACGCTGGGATGAGAGGGAGAGAAGATTTGGGATGGGCAGGCACCCCGAGCCGGGGGGCTTCCCAAGATGCAGCAAGCAGGACCCCAGCTAACAGCACTGCCCATGGGAGGATGGAGCAGGTCTGCCACAAGGACGTCTCATCCGCCCCAAGGTGACAGCAGGAGTGTTTGCACAGGCAAATCCCATGCGTTCCCCAGTGCTAGGAGCAGGCTGCAGCACCCCGATGGCACTCACCTCCCGCGCTCTCCTGCTGACGCCCCGCTCTCGCCCGTGCTGCTGGCATTGGTCAGAGTCACCCCTTCACCCTTCTTCATCTTCTCCTTGCGCGTTATCGTGTGCGTCAGGTCCGGGTTCCACTCCTGGAGGCACAAGGCATGAGGCTCTCAGCACTCAGCCGTTGGGACGTGGGTCCCAATCACAGGGGGGGCTGAGCCTCACCTCAAACTGGGGCCAGTTCATGGGCATGCCAGGGCCACTGGTGCTGCGGAACCACCGGAGATCCTCCTGAGCATCTGAGAGGCGGATGGTCTGCTCCAGCTCCCGGTAGACGTTGGCGTAGCTGTGGGAAGAGGGGTGCCATGGGGGTGGATCCACAGGATGGGGGTGGGATGGTGGGATGGGGAGGTTCAGGTTGGATGTTAGGAAAAATTTATTCGCGGAAAGAGCGGTGATGCAGTGGCCCTGGAAGTGGTGGTGTCACCATCCCCAGAGATGGACCATGAAGATGTGGCACTGAGGGACGTGGTTAGAAGGCTTAATGGGGGTAGGTTGGTGTTGGACTTGGTGATCTTGGTTGTCTTTTCCAGCCTGAGTGATTCCGTGATTCTATGCTACAATGCCCATTTTGTGCCACCTCCAGAGGCACTGGGGAACACCGCTCTGGTGCCACTCAGTGACCATCGTGTTGATCAGAGCCCACTCCCTGGTACTGCAGGGGATGGGAAGCACCTGGTCCTTCAGGGCAGCACAGGGAGACCTCACATGGGTGCTTTCTGCCCAGACAGCAGGGAGACCACCTACCTGCTGCTCTCAGCCAAGTTCAGGTGCCTCTTGATATCCAGAAGCACCTCCTTGAGGAAGTTGAGCCTCTTCTCCTCAAACTGCTGGCACTGCTCAAAGACCTGCTCCATGCTCTCCATGTACTGTGGGGTGCACTTGTTCAGCTCATCCAGAACCTTCTCGTACTTCTCCTGAGTCTGCAGGGTACACGAGGTGCCTGGTTACACCTTGAGCCCCCCGGATCCCTCACAGAGCCAGGCTGACCCTTGGATCTCCATGCTGGGGAGCCCTACTTGAGCTAGGAGCCTCCATAGGGAAAAACGAGGATGCAGGAGAGATCTTGCCCCAGTGAGAAGGTAAAATCTCTGCTATTCTCGCACTCACTACTGCCTGTAACCTTTTTGTACACATAACCAGAGACAGGGAAATGGGGATAAACGGGGATGACAAAGTGGTGGTGTCCATTTCCACTGCCCTGTGCTGCATGAGCCCACAGCAGGGGCAGCAGTGGAGCTGCACCACAGTGCTGATGGCTCGCACCTTTTGCACATCCTGCTTGCACTTTTCCACTTTGTCCTGGAGCTTCTTCTGCTGCTCGGGGGTGTTGGACTGGTCTGCTTTGCTGTTGGCTTCCCGGGTCATTGCCAGCTTCTCCTCCTTGCAGGCCAGGTGGTAAGCTTTCTTGGCTGTCTCCAGCTACGAGGAGAAGAGAGGATGGATGTGGGATTAACAAGGACACCACACAACCACGATCAGCTCCTACCCTGCCCCTCTGCCTGCAGAAATGTGATATCCAGCTTGGATGTAGAGCTGGGGTTGGGACAAGGCATGGCCATGCCGTGGTTCTCCTCTCACCTCCTTGAGCTTCTTGGCCCAGGGTTTCTGCGCTTTCCGGAAGCCATCCTCAGCCTCCTTGGCCTCCTTGAAGCCCCCCATGATCTGCTTGTGGTAGGCGTCCTTCTGCCAGTTCTTCACCTTCTCAAAGTCGTCATTCAGCAGGCTGTTCTTCACGTCCTGGTGCAGCTCGCTCACCTTGTCCGCCTCCGTCATGATGGCACCCCACGCCCTCTCCAGGCTGCCATACTGGGGGCCTGGGGGTGTAGGGGATGGGTGAGCACCCCCACGCAGCTCAGACCCCCCCCATGGCATCCAGGTGTCCCACTACCTTTCTCAATGAGCTGCCTCCACCTCTTGGACCAGTCAGTGAGCTGCTGGGCGTAGGACTTCTCAATCTTGGCCCTCTCGTGCACACAGTTCATGAGGTCATTGCAGAGCCGGTGTCCGTCATCAATCCGCTTCACCGTGCGCTTGTAGTTCCCCACCTGGGTCGGGGACATCGATGGGGATGGGAGCAGGGATGGGGATGGGGACAGGGATAGATGGGGATAGAGCCATGACCATGGAAGCCATGGTGGGATGCACAGATGGAGCTTTCGCTCCGGGTCTTAAGGCCACCTCCTTTTGGCCCGCTCTGACTGTAAGTGCTGGTAGGGCAGGACCTCCTGCAGGCCCCCCCCCAGCCACCGCAGCAGGGACCCCAGCGCTGGGCTGGTTTCAGAAGGCAAGGGTGCAGTGCCAGGTGGTGACAGCAAACCAGGACATCGCAGGGACAGGGTTTGGCGAGGGCTCACCTCCCAGAAGCTGTCGGTCGTCTCCTCGGCGGCTGCTGCCGACTCGTCGTAGGAACCCGACATGGCTCCTGGCACGGCCGCGGCCGTCAGTGCGGGCGCTCGGGGGCTCTCGGGCAAGCAGCAGCCTCATGCACTGTGGAGAGCAGAGGGGTCAGGGTGGGCAGCAGGGACCCCATTCCCGTCCCCATCCCCGTCAGAATTCCCATCCCCATCATCTCCATCCCCATCTCCTGCAGTGCTGCAGAGCGAGCATCCAGCTGCAGGGGATGGGGACAGTGCCCTTTCTGTCTCCCTTCCTACGTCCCCCGTATCTCCCCCTAAGGTGCCATCCAAAATCCAAACCCTCTGCAGGCAGCCAAGCCCTGCTCGAGCCCCAGGATTTCTTATGCAATGTCTGGTCAGGCAGAGCTGCCGCAGAGCCACCAAAACCCTAAGGCTGCTCTGCTGGGGTGGAGAAACGCAGGGAGAAACACGGGGAGCAACACGGGGAGCCCTTACCCAGGGGGGGCCCTGGCCCAGCAGCTGCGCATCCTCAGGGGGCCGTGGAGTGGGGGGAGCACAGCTCAGAGAAATTCTCGTCCTGATATTCCAGCCTAATCCGTCCTGATCTACAGAAAAACGGCATCCCCGGAGCGTCACGTGGGGGCTGCTGCATGGCTTAACCCTTCGCTGCTCCGTGCGGAGCTGCGTGTGGGGCTGGGGGATGTGGAGGTGGGGCTGGTGGATGGGCATCGCATGGGGACCTGGGGATGGGGTCGGTGGGTGGGCAATTCACAGGGATGGTGAGGGGACTGTGAACATCACAGTGACAGTGGGACACTGCTCCCCACAGGATGTGCTGGGCTTGCCCTGCGTGGCATCTGCCACCAGCATGGGGACAACACAGCCACAAACCACACAGAAGTGCTGGGGTGGGGGGATACAGATGTGATCCCCACACACCATCGCAGCCAGAGATGCAACGGGAGACCCAGACACCTGGGCCACATCCCACACCCAGGATAGGGCGGTGGCATGGGGTGCACCCATGGGATGCAGGGTCTTGCTCCATCTGTGCGCACATCGGGCCCCATTGGGATGGGGCATGGAGGAACGAGTGCTGAAATGGTTACTGGTGCGCCACGGCCAGGCTCGCTGTGCTGGAACTAACAGGGCCTCGCAGGGATTTAGTGATATAACCAAGAAACCCACCAATCCCTGCCCGTCCTCCCCAGCCAGTTAAAAATAAATGTGTGACTGTCCCTCGCTCCGCCGCAGAGATGCAGATGGATGGGGAGCGCGGCGGTGCGGAGCGCGGCCAGCACTGTCCCCTGCAGCCCATGGCGTGCAGCACCCACCCACGTGCATGGGGTGCCTGCATCACAGCCCCCACCTCCCTGCACACCCGCAGCGTGCCCCGAGGTGTTGAGATTTGTTCACACCTTGGCTTTGGCTCTGAGTTTTGTCACGGATGCAGGGCAAAGGCAACCTCAGGGGAACATCGCAAGGCGATGATGGGGATGCAGGGGAGGGTGCCATGGGACCCACAGGCATGGAGATCCCCAGGCCGTGGGGTGCTGCAAGGTTTTGCTGCAGCTCAGCATTTGGTGCTGTTATTTGGGTTTGAACTGCAGCTTTGGGTTTTGTTTTTTTTTTTTTTCCCAGCAAATGCTGCTGCCTTGTTGCTGCTCTCCTGCCATGCACCCGGACAAACAAACATGCATGCAGGCAGACATGCATGCGCTTGAGTGTGTGTGTGCCCTCCGTGCAGCCAGACCTGTGTTCGATGCCCACCACCCAGGGCTGCAGCACAGCTCCCACCATCCCCTCCACTGCAGCCCATCACTTTGCATTGAGGCGGCTGGCGCTGATGCCCGGCGGCTGAGCATGGTGTGGGCGAGCTGCCAGCCCCAGCTGGGTGCTGTCACTCAGGAACCCTGAGCAGAGGGGCTCTGCTTCACTGCCCTGAACCACCCCAAAGCCACCAGAGGGTTTTGCAAGCTGCAGCAGTGAAGTTTGTCTGAGCTCACACCCCTGCAGACGCTGGCGTGTCCTTGGGTTGCTCCCGCAGCCTCAGGTCCCCCTGCACCTCTCCATCCTCCCCAGCAGACTGCTCAGTGCAGAGCTCATCTCTTGAGACACAGCTCCTGCTGCTACAGTGGGTCCCTGTCCCTGTGCAGGGGGGCTGGGATGCAGGTGCTGACCCCACGCAGGCAGGAGGTGCTGCAGTGCAGAGGGCTGGCACTGCTGCTGCTGCGGGCACAGGAGCTGGGAATCCCCACAGCTGCACAGGAGGGTGCTGCTTGAACCAGTCTGCACCCCCCATGCTGGAAATGGGGACAGAGAGGGTGGCATCACACAATCACATTCACCATTAGTGGGTTTGCTACAGCCACTGAGCAGAGCAGCAGATGGGAGTGCACTGCTTCACCTTTGCTGCAGCATCACCTCTGAGCCTGTAGGCCATGGAGCGGTGCCCCGAGTTGTGCATCAGGTCGAGGTGCAGTGGCAGCTGTCTGCATGTGTCCCCATGCTGCTACCTGCACGTGGGGCTGGGAGGGGCTGCAAAGCTTCCCAGTGTAGGGGTTTTTTTTGCTGCAGAGCCCTTTGCCACAGCAGGACTGCAGCAGATGAACTGCAAGGAGGGGAGCAGAGCGTGGATGGAACTCATGTCCCTGTCCCCATCCTTCCCCAAGGTTTGGGTTTGTGACAAAGCAGGAGACAGATCTGAGCCCTGCTGTGGGGCTGAGAGCGATGCCATGCCAGGATTAGCCTTGGTGCCAAACCCTCCTGCAAACCATCCCAGCCCCAGTGCAGCCCCAGGACCTCATCTGCAGGAGCACGTGAGCAGGGCAGGATGCAATCTGCTGCGTGCTGTTCTCTTGTAGCTCCTTGGTGGCTCCCAGCAGGGCCATCAGTACAGCAGAGCAATCCTGGCAATTCAAAATGAGCCAATTGTCTGAGCTGGTTTTATTGCAATTAAACGCAGAGTCCTGGCTTGTCGAAAAACACCTTCTGAGGAGCTATAATGTGAAATAGGTGCCGCATTTTGGTTTCCTTCTGCAAGCACATGAGGCCGAGGGTGAGTATAGGGCTGTACTGGGAGGGATTCAGGCTGCATTTCAGCAGCCCCACTTTGCGTGCTCGGCTGCAGGAAGCTGATTTCCTCACCTCTATTGCTGCTAATTGCAGATGGTGGGCGCAGCACCGGTTGCCCCAATGCCACCATGATGCAATGCCATGTGAAAACCACTCCAGCTGAAGACAAATGGACTCAGAACAGCAGCGCCAAGAGCAGGGTCTCACCTCATGCACCCCCATAGCACCAAGGAGCAGTATCCCAGCACGGGTATGAGCACCTCGTGCTGCTCCTGCCGTGGCAAAGCACGGTGGATGAGATACCCCAGCACAACGGCAGGTCCATGTGCAAAGCCAGCATGCTCTCCACGATGCTTTACTGGAAGGGAAATGACATGCTGCTGGCTGCCCTCCCCATGCCCCAGAACCAGAACTGGGGTTCCTCTGCGTGCTCCTGGCACAGGGAATGAGATGCAGTTTCCTCCCCCACAAAGGAGCAGCGACCCCTGTGGGATAGAGGAGATGGGGATGGGGGCAGTGGGAAGTGGTGAGGTGGGGGCTGCACTTTGGGGGTGGTGACAGTGTGACAGTGGTGACAGTGGCCTGGGGAGATGTGGGCACCTGGCGAGGCGCCTGGGGTCTCCCCCCAACCCCAAGCTTCCCTATGGGGCTCGGAGAGTTCTGGGCAGTGGGTGCTGCTGATTCCTACTGGCAGCTGGAGGTGAGCAGAGCCCCAGGCTCAGGGCTGAGCAGCATGGAGAGGCGTGAGCGATCCAGGGAATGCCTGGCTGTGTGTCCACCCCACCAATTATCAAACTGAGTTAAAGCCTGAAGGGAGGTGAGCCTGGGTCTTTCCAAGCCATAGGCTAAGCTTGAGAACAGCTCATTGCAGGGCTGTGTCCCATTTCCCCCAGCAAAACCACTGTGGCTGGATTGGGAACCCTGGGGCAAACAGCCCAACCCTGCCCAGGCGTGGGGCTCAGGAGGCCTTCGTACACAGGGTGCTTCTGTGTGGGGTTTCAGACACGGCAGTGCTGTGGGGCTGGTTTGGGGATAATGCACACAGTGGCAGCACATCCTTGGGGCGATGCATGGTAATGGTGGGAAGCTTCTGAGAGGTGCTCTGTGCAGGATGTGCCCGTGGCAGTGCCTTGTCCCAGTCCATGGGCAGCAGGGATGGGTTGGGGGGTCCAGAGAGCAGATCTGCAGCTTCCTGGAACATTTGCAAAGGAGGTTCATTGGTCCAGGAATGCTACAAGAGCCCCGTGTCCCATATGATGACAGCAGGGTGCCCATCTGGCTGGGATGGGGCTGCGTGCTGCCAATGCTGCCACGTTGCAGCACCAGGGCGACGCTTTTTGCTCCAAGACCTGGCAGCAATCAGCTTGACATTTTGTGTGCTCTGCAGAAATATTCCTCCTCCCCTCCCCAGCATTATCTCCCTCAGCACGCAGGACACCCATCAAAGTCTTCTAAGGGATTTTACAAGCATTGCTCAGATTTCTGGAAGTATGCATGGCATTTGCAGATAACACAAGCGTTTCTCTCCGGGGGAGCTTGCAGCCAGCACAGGTACAACGGATGTGCCAGGAATGTGGATAGACACCAGCAGGGTGCAGAGATCTGGAGCAGGATTGTCAGCCCCATAATGTGCTCAGGCCTGGGGAAGGGAAAACTGCTCTGAGCCTCAGCTGCTGGGGTTCCAACTCGCCTTGCAGCTCTGCAGCTCTTCTCAGTCTGCCTTCTTAGCTCGCTGCTGTAAACAAGGATGCTCTGACTCTTGAGTAGGGATTTTTGCAGTCCCAGGAGTGGGGTTTAGATGGAAATCCAAATATGTGTTTTGCAATTAAGCCGAGAAGTGCTGGAGGATGTGGGGGTGCTTCCATATTAGGAAGGGGGGAGGCAGAGCACTGTGTGCTTGGGGGGGGGCCCATCCCCTGCCTCTCGGCGAGTCCAGGGCTGGCAGTGACAGGAGGGGAATGGGGCTGCCATGGAGCCACCAGGTGCCTGGGGTTTGGCTGTCAGTGGTGGGGGAAGAGGCCTGGGGTGGGGGTGGGGGGCTCAGTGAGGGGCTAGGACACGCAGACGCCGGGGGGAAGGCAACAAAAGGAGGGGTTCAACAACAGGGTGAGGTGTTCATCTGGGCAAGGAGACAGCGATGGTGGGGATAACACAAGTCCTCTCCCCTCCAGACCATTGCAGCAGCCAGGGAAACTGAGGCATACCCGTGGCAGCAGCAGGGTCACAGCCTCAGCACCCTCACGGACACACAGGGGGACTGAAGGTCACGTGTGCATCCCCCCAGCTCACAGAAAGGATTGGGTACACGATACCCTGCCCTGGGGGGTGAACATAAACCGGTTCCTCGCAACACCCCCCCTGCACCCCCTCATGCACACCAGGCACCCCAAGCATCCCGCAGCCCCATCCACGGGGAGGGGACCCGGCTGTCCCCTGTCCCCCCCCCAGGCTCCCTGCAGTGAAGCACCGCAGGGGCTGCCGCTTACCTGGGCAGGGCTGTAGGGGCCGCAGGGGGGCTCGGTGGGACGGGCGCGCTGCGTTGCGCTGCGCTCAGCACCAGCCGGGCAGCAGCACCGTGCACGGCCGCGGGAGCGCGCCCAGCCTGCAGCCTCCTGTCGTCAAGGCAACCGGGGATGGAGCCGATGCTTAAAAGGTTGCAAAAACCATCCGGGGAGGATGTGGGGAACCCCCCCAAACATGTACATGCCTTGGCATCGGGTTTCTTAGGTACAAGGAAGGGCAGGTGTTCGCTGTGCCTTGTGCGCACACCTGGGGTTACAGGGTGCTCAGCACCCACTTGCCACAGACCAGTGCAGGGTGATGTGCTGCAGCACTGCTCTTGGGGCTCAGCGGGTGCTGGGCTGTGGGAGGCAGCACACGGCAGCAAGGTGTGCCCAGGTGTCCGGCCCCATTGATGCTGCAGGGCTCCAGCAGGGCTGGGAACAGGTTCTTATCACCCTTTGGCTGTGCTGCAACGTGGCTCTGGGGAAGCTCCCAAGGAGCTCTGTCCTTGGGATCCTCGTGCACTAGGTGCAGGGCAGCAGGACAGGACGGAGCAGAGATCTCTCTCCACTCCTCCCCCTGGCGCAGTGGGGAGGGTTTCATGGCCGAGCTCTTGTAGAAACAAACACCACAAAACACCTTTGGAGAGGCATCTGGTGCTGCCTCCCTGCCAAATGTGCCAGCTGGGAAGGAGCTGGTGCAAGAGCTATATAGAAGCATGGGATGGGGCTGGGGAAAGGGCAAAGCAGCTGCACCCCATAAGCTGCTGCACACCATAAGCTGCTGCTGGAAGGCCATGGAACCAGGCAGTGCCCATCTGCTGCCTCCTCCCAAACCCCAAGGCTTGTGCCTGGGCATTTATCCTGGGGTTCCACATCCGTGAGCCCTATGGGGAGCAGCAGCCTGGAGCCAGGGTACTGACAGGCTCTCCCACACTCCATTGCTTGCATTTTCCCCCAGCTCAGGGTGATGTCAGGGAAATTCAAAGCTGGCAGGAGACGAGAGGCTTGGGCTGAGTAACTGAAGCCGCCCACAGGAGCTGCAGTAATGAGGCTGTCTGGTTGTCGGGCTGCAGCTGCCCAGATCAGGTTGCCCACAGAATGCAACCTGCTCCCATGAGGCTCAGCCCAGCTCAGCTTTCCCCTAATGAGTGCCTTCCATTCCTTAATGAAGCTTGGTGGGGCTCTGTGTGCCATCTGAGCACGTCTTCCCACCTCTTAGCAGGCCAGAAAGGCCCTGAAATATTTCAGGGCTGGCTGCGCTGGCAGCAGGGGAGAAGGCAATGCAAGACCCAGGTGAAATAATGCTGCCCCAGCACAGAACAGGAGTGGGCTCAGGCTTCTGCAGCATCGTGTGGTCTTTGCTCTTTGCCATTTCAGGGTGCTGAACCACTGGGTGCTGCAGGTTAAACATGCAGTGGTGCTCTGACACCTGCTTTTGGGCAACACCGTCATCTTTGTGTGCAATGAGCTGGCAGTTCTCAGCACAGGTTCTAACCAGGGGCTGTACCAGCTGCCCCAAGCCCTGGCAGCATCTGGGCACAGGGAGCAAACGCTCTTGGCATTACACACTGAGGGGTGACAAATGCTCCTAGGAGACGATGGGGAGCATCTCAGTGGTGGGGGATTCCAGTGCCCAGCCCTTGTCACCTGTGACACATGGAGCACTGCCTCCACGCTGCAGAGCCCCAGCAGTGAGTGCCAGCTGGCTCCTGTGGCAAAGACACGGCCGTGACAAACCTTCCCCCAGTGGGCACCACCCAGCGGTCACTATTTCCTGCAATAACTCATTTCCCCCTCAATAAAATGAGTTTCCCCGTGGGAAGCGGCGGCCAATATTGACAGGAAATTAACCTTGATTTATATGGCTACTTGGCACTCTGAAATTAAGATTCTTTGAGCACCGCGGTGAACTGAAAGCAAATCATCCCCGACTGGGCTGGTGGCTGCCAGCATCCTGCCCATGCAGCCCAGGGCGAGGGGGGTCCCTCTGGATCACTGATGCTCTGCAGCAAGTGCTGCATTTTGGGCTGGGCTGGGCAGAAATGCCATGTGCTGCCAGCACTGTCAGCCTGCAAGGCACGAGTGCTGATCTTTGC
>NW_024885000.1:967274-1010546 GCF_019232065.1 Centrocercus urophasianus | reverse complement strand
ATGTATCCCCCAGATGATCACAGAACCCTCTGGGTATGGAGCTCTGTGCTGAGCTGGTTGGTGTGGGAGCAGCGGGAGAGCCCCCAGCACATCGGGTCCCCGTCCCTTCCATGCCCTACTGGGTGTTGGGAGGAGAAGGGGCAGAAGCTGGTGTGGGTGCCCCCATTCTTGTGCCCTGCCTCAGCCACAGATGTGCTGCAGGTCCCAGGAACCCTCTCATTTGCTGGGAGAACGCAAACACAAGGCTATTTTGCATCTCTAATTAGCATCGGAGGATAATTGGCCCCTCTGCAGCAATTATGCAGAAAGCGAGCCATTGTGGAGGGCCCCTGACACAGAGCAGGTGCTGCCAGCAACCCAGCTCCCACCACAACAATCCCCTTTTTGTCTGCCCATACCCAGCCCCAAGGCATCCTGTGAGCCCCTTCCGGGGCAGGGCGAGACATAAAGGCTCCATTTTTCCAGGGAAAATGCCTCTGCACAGAGTCTGCAGTGGGCAGCAGCCAGGAGGAGCACGTCCCCATTGCCCACAGCCATGGCGAGGTCGGGGTCGCTGCCTCCTCCTCTCTGTGCTGTCGTGCCCCGTGGGAAGTGCCTTCTCCAAGGCTCCTTTGCTAAAACGCCTCAGGATCCTCTGTTTGCCTTTGTGGTGCTGCACAAACACAGCCCTGCTAGCTGCCCCACCGGGGACAAAGTCTGTCCATGGGGCAGAGCCGAAGGTGAGGTTTCTACAGCCACCCAGGCCGCCTTTCCTCAATCCCTTCAGTTAAATCCATCCCACACAGCCGGGCGATGCCTTTGGGCCCATAGCATGGCACTGTGGGAAGAGGCTGCAATGGCCAAGAGGGGCAGGAGGGGATGGGGACACGGCTGCAAACACCTGGAGATGGGCTCAGTGCTGTCACCAGCGGCAGACCCGGCATTCAGCCGCCGATAAATTCCCCTTTGCAGTGATAATCTCCTTCCCAAGCCTCTCCTCTCCCTTTTCCAGCTCTTGTCTCTGAGCTGAGGAGGCGTGGGGACGCAGCACAGCCTCATAACCAGCGGTGCCACCGGTGTCCTGCCTAACCAGAACTGCTCCTGCAACACGGGGTTATTTTCTGCCTTGTTAGCCCTCAGATGTGCGCTGCCAACCAGCTGCAGGAGCCAGATTTTGGTGTAAGGTCACCGTGCCCCAGAGCTCGGGGACAACCTGTGGTGGCTGTGCTGCAGGAACCGCCGTGTCCCAAATATGTGATCTGTGGCAGTGCAGCACCCAGCGGGGCTGAGAACTGCGGGAGCAGCTCGGGAGGCTGCAGGAGGAGTGCAGCTCTAATCCGTTTAGCAAAGCGCTTGCTTTGCTGTTTGTGAGGCAGGAGCAAGAATGGCAGAGAGGAGATGTGCGCAGTGCAGCGGGATGAGAAGGACAAGGGCAGCAATCCTGATCAGGGCGTGGGGCCAGGAGATGCATTTCTCCCATGCAGCCATTGCTGCATCCCTGGGTCTGCCCCGTGAGGTTCGGCTTTCCCCCTCCTTGTCCTATCGGTGACCTATCCCTAAAGGAGCCAAAATGAGGGGATAAAATGGTGGCAAAGCCCCAAGATGCCACAGGCTTCTCCGTGCATCCTTGCAGCCACATCTCTCAGCCTCTCATACCCAGGGGTAGCTGTGGGTTGTGGGGGTTGAGCGTTGCCCCCACTGCCCTCGGGAGCCCCTGGCTCATCCTAAGCCTCCTCGCAGAGCTCCCTGCCAGCCGCTTGGTGCCATGGTGCCGGGTGAGGAGGGGGTGCGAGCAGAGCCTGCATTTCTTTGAACCCAGGGCTGAGGGCAGGATCCTGAATTTCTCACCAGGCAAGAAAGAGGATGCCAAACACATAGTAAGGAGGCAGAGGGAAGACAAGCACAATCATTCCGTTTGCTCAGCGCTGACAGCCCTGACAATTGCAGGCTGTTCAGGCTGGCTTTTTGGCTCCCAGCCTTCTTTTATGCATTGTGGGCAGCCAGAGGGACCCCGTTCCTGGTGCGGGATGGTCTGTGGGATCTCCATGGAGCAGCACCATAGTGCCAGTCCCCAGCTGCCAGAGCGAGTGTGGCCGTGGGGCCAGCAGCCCCCTGGGACTCCCCAGAAGTCCCTCAGGAGCCCTTGGGTGCCAGCAGGGCTGTGCGGGCTGTTACTGAGCTGATGCAGCTTTTGCATAACGCATAGAGCGGGGGCGAGCCACAAGATGCCACAGAACCTCTGCTGCCCCCCATGAGACCCTTACTGCTATTTCCCACCTGACAGCAGCCCCCCGAGCCCAGGCATAAGATAGAAAGCAATCGTCAATCCTACAGAAGTTTGGAAATGGCTTAAACCAGGCAGCAGTGAGCTGCTACATCAAAATCTCACTTCCCAGCTCTGGAGGAATTTTAGAGCTGACACCTCCCTCAGGCTGCACAGGAACATGCCGAACCCAAGCATCCCATCCGCTCAGCAGGGCCACCGCTGCCCCCATCGCCCACCGCCCGCTGGAAGCCCCTCGTTGCCAACCTCCAGGAGCCAGAACACGACGCGTGTCGGTACCTTGGGCGAATGGCTGCAGGGCCCATGGGAGGGCGCAGGGAGGCCGCTGGGGTGCGGAGGCTGGGCGGCAGTGGGGGTGGCCGGGGTGCTGGCAGGGAACCCAGAGGCTCCGTCTCGCTCGGGCTGGCTCTGCTCATTGGGAGGAAGGTCACGGCAGATGGGGAGGAGGGGGTAAAGATCAGCACGGAGATTACAGAGGCATTTTTAGCCAGCCAATCGCCACCCCGGCTCGGCATAATGACTCCTTTGCTGCACAAGGTGAAAACGTTACCGCAGGAGCGGCAAAGAATTAGCTTGGGTGGCTGCGGGGGGGTCCTCAGCCTCCCTGCACACTTTGCTGTAAGCTGCCACCTCTTCACGCTCTCTCCTTTCCCTTCATCCTATGGCTCACAGCCCCCATTCCCCTCTCCCTGTGCCTGCCAGGCCTGAGGTTGGGCTGGGAGTTGCCCCCCAGTCTGATCAAGAGATTCACCTATGAGAGCCTGCACCCATCTCCCCTGGGGTGCTGAGACCTCCAAGCAGCCTTAAGCGCTGATGCTGCATGGGGCAGCTCTATGGGATGCAGCTTGTGTCCTGCCATCCTGTGCTGGTTCTGACCTGAGCCACCATGTCCAGGACCAAGGAAGGACAGTGGGACCGCAGGGAGGGTCTGGGCTATGCTGAGCCCACAGATGGTGGTCAGTGGGGTGGATGAGCTGCGGTGCACATGGAGCATCCCTCTGATGCGTGGCCAAGGCACGGGCAGCATTTCTTGGCACAGAAAAGCAGCATTTGTGGTGGGAGCAGAGCTATGTGTGCTGGTGCCCAAAACCTCAGCACAAGGTGCTGCTGGGGAACTCAGTGTGCTGGAGGAGGGTTGCCACTCTGTGAGTGCCCCCAGGGTGCTATGGGTGGCTCAGCTGTTCTCCATCACCTGTCAGGATGCTTTGGGGCATTGAGGGGACTTCAGATGCCTTCACAAACCCCAAGACCTTTGCCCTGGAGGGAGCAGCATGGGTGGAACTCTCCACACCTGCACATCCGTTTCGCTCCCGGATCCCAGCCAGAAGTTTACAGCCTGGCTCCAAAGGGCAGCACTAGCTGACCAGCTCCTCCTCACCCCTGGCTCTGCCTGCAGCAAGGGTTGGGTTGATGGCAGCAAGGCTGCAATATGAGCACGTCATGGGGATGCTGCACCAGAGCACCTGGGTGTCCTGCTGTGGGCAGAGCAGGGCAGGAAAAGCCCTCCTGCAAACGTCCCCTCCCCTCATGTCCCCAAGGTATAGCTTTCTCCTCCCTGTGAAGGCAAGAAAAAAAGTCTGCTGCTCCCTGTTATGAGACTGCTTGGAAGCACCCAGAGGGGGCTGTGGGAGCCTCTCAGGGTGAATGTTTTCTCCTTGGTGACTGCTTCACTCATACTGAAAGGCAGCCATGCCCAAGCCCTGAGGCTGCTCTGTGCTGTCTCAGCCCTGCAGGGTTCCTGGTCCTTCCGTGCCACCCGTCCGGAGAACAGCCTGAGCAGTGCTGGGCCATGTGCTAATCCATGGGGGATGATCCCAGTCATCAGCACCGCAAATCCCATTGCTCTGTGACACATGTGGGAGCTGCCGGGTGCAGGGGATGTAGTGTCCAGCTGAGCACTGGGGCTGCCCCAGCGTCCATGCGGCTTGAGGACTGGCTGCTGCTGGGGAACGCTGGGGGCTGCCAGGCTCTGTGGGCACAAATGGAGCTGCTCCATGATGCAGCCTGTGGTGGAGGCCAGTGATGGAGGGAGGATGGCCGTGGAGGCTGTTGCTTGGCATCTGGCACCCTGCGCAGCCTCGAGGCGAGCTCCGTGTTTCCTTACTGTTCCTATTAATATTTAAAGGCGGCACTGAGAGGATGACACCACGAGGGATGCTGAGGCTACAGGGCTGGTCCCCATCAGGCGTCGCGGCAGACACCTCTCTCGGTGACCGGACCGGGGGCCTCGCACATTCCACTGCAGGCAGCGCCGCGGACACCCTCAGCGCTCGGGGGCCTTCGGGAGGCCGGAAGTGAGCGCGCGGCGCATGCGTCTTCCTTTCCGCTCTCGGCCCCGCTGAGACTGTCACGGTGAGGCCGCGCTCCGGGCCCGCATCGGGCTCGCATCGGCTCCATCCTTGGGCAGCGCCGTGAGGCGGTGGCGTGACAGCGGCGGGGAGTTCAGGCCCGGCCCGTCCGCTGTGGGATTTCCGGAATCGGGGGGATCTGGGCCCGAGTTGTCCAGGCGGATGACCCCGGGGGTGCAGTAGGCCGCGTGAGGCCCAGTTACCGGCAGGCCGGGCCGCGGGGCGCTCAGAGCCCTGGGCCGGGGGCAAGCGGCGGAGGGAGCCACGCTGTGCTGCCGGAGGGAGAACCTGGCCGTACTGACCGCGGGGCATTGAGGCCTGCCGGTTGGGCGCGGACTGCTGCATCTGGGGGCTCTGTGGGTTCCCTTCGCTCGGGTATCCGAGGTGCTGAGCGTCCGTCCCTTTGCTGCGGTCTGCCTGTGGCACTCAAGTGGGCTCCAGCAGTGGGTGCTGAGCACTGTGGGAGCACGATGTCCTTCCTACACTGTGGCTGTGGGTGGACAGCTTGGGAGGATTGCTCAGCTCCGTGGTTCTTCAACTGAGTGTGAATTACTGATTGTAGCACAAGCCAGGCTGGCAGCACCTGCAGTGCAGCTGAAACATGCACTGACATGAGCTGTGTCTGTGCCCTGCCAACAGTAGCCCCTGTCTCTTGTTCTAACTGACACCAGGTTGTTTACAGTCTTTAATATGGTGCTGTGATTTAGTGTTAAAAACAAGTTCTGGGTGCCTAGGCGTTCAGATGCTGCAATCTAGTTCAAAATCATTTTTAAGAAATGCAGTCTGCAGGGTTTTATTTCATATTAGGCTTTTTGTTTAAAACAGCTGTGTGACCGTTTTATTCAGGTAGTCACCTGAACATGTTTAAAATAGTATTTACTGCCTGCTATCTCTTCTTTAGATGTTGATGCCCAAGAAGAACAGAATTGCCATCTACGAACTCCTTTTTAAGGAGGGAGTGATGGTGGCCAAGAAAGACGTCCACATGCCGAAGCATCCAGAGCTCGTTGACAAGAATGTGCCCAACCTCCACGTCATGAAAGCCATGCAGGTACGGAGGTGAGGGCGAACTGCTGGGACCAAGCTGCGTGTCAGCTGGGATTTGGGCATGAGATGTTGTAGATTGCATCCCTGTGGATAAATATTGCCACTTGTTACCAAATAAACGTTGTCACAGATGTCGCCTTGTAGTCATCATTTCTTTCGTTATGTTCAAGTTATACTTGACCCATTTTCCTCATTATTACTGTTTCTTGTTTACTCTATCTGTTCTCCACAGGCTGTTGAAGGCTTTTGGTGTGATCCACATCTCTAGCTCTCTTTTTTTTTTCGAAGCTCTGATGCCTTTGTGTGTGGTATCATTATATTTTCTGCATGTGAACTTTAGATTATTGCCTGTTATCCCCGATGAGCGTGAAGTAACTGCGAATTCTCTCTCTAGTCTCTGAAATCCCGTGGTTATGTGAAAGAGCAGTTTGCTTGGAGGCATTTCTACTGGTACCTGACCAATGAGGGCATCCAGTACCTGCGTGATTACCTTCACCTTCCCCCTGAGATTGTCCCTGCAACCCTGCGCCGCAGTCGTCCAGAGACTGGCAGACCACGGCCCAAAGGTAACCTATGGCTGGGAGGTGACAGCTGTGTCAGCAGAGAGGAGCAGGGAATGAGGGAATGCGTGTTAGACAGTGTAGGAGAGGTTAGACAGCTGGATGTCAGCTTCCAGCACTCAGTGGTGTGAGTTGCTGTGATTTCTGGATGTATAAACATTGATGGGTGATGCATAGTTGTGGGTTTAATTGTGTTGATATTTGGCACTGATCTGATGGCTACTGGTGTGCTGAAGAATTGGAGGTGGTTAAAGAAAGCTATGAGAGTGAGGAAAGCACATCCTTCTCTGATAACACAAGGGAATGGAATCTCTGAGAGCAGGCCTGCAGGCTGTGGATCTGGGGGGCAGGTGGTGCCTGGAGCTTCCAGAGGGCTTTTCAGAGATTGTTGGCCTCTTTTGGGAAGAGCACTCAGACCACTGCAGTTCTCCAGCAGGGCGATGGCACGTGTGTTCTCTATGAGTCCAGCAGAGATGGAGAACTTGGCTCTAATAGAGGTGTCCTTAAAAAAGCTCCTTGGGAGGCCAGGACTGCCAGTGCAGGGCACAGACTGTGTTTGGATGTAGCAGGGGTGCAGAGGCTGAGCCTTGGTGCTGGACAATTCATGTGGGGATTCCTCTGGTAGCTGAGATGAAGCTGGGAATGCTTCTTCTGCCTTGATCACGCACAGTTAGCCTGACTTGCTTTGCAGCGTGTTGTTAATGCTGCCATTGCTTTATAAAATTCATAAGTACACGTGGTGTGCTGGTTTTGTAGTTCTGATTTTTCATTTCTCAAAGCAGAATGGAGGTGATGGTCATGCAAACATGAATTCTTGCTGATGTTGTCATCTGAGATTGCCAGAAGTGCTCTGTGAAATACCTTTTGTTTGCTTCTTGTGGTTTCTTGTCCGGGGGCAGACAAACACCTCAGTGTAGGATGTGAACTGTAAAACTACCAGGAACTGCAGGGAGAGCAAAATCCTCTGGAAACTCTTGAGAGAAATGAGGGAGCTGCTGCACCTGTGGCTGACAGACAGCATTGCCAGATCTCTTAGGGGCAAAAAATAGTTTCTCTCAAGGTAGGGAGGTGTTGGGGTTTTCTGCTTTACTTCTGTGCAGTTGCTGCTTCTGGAATGTTACTCTGCCTTCAAACAAGGACTGAAAGGGGAGTCCTGAGTGACAGAGCTTTCTCCTGTGGCTCTCAGAGCTACCTGGTAGCCCTGGCCCAGTCAGCAGGTTCTGGGCCCTGTGCTCGGGGCAGAGGCTGTGGGCACGTTCTGGTGAGGAGTTCTGCCTGCAACTCCCACAACTTGATTTTTAGGCAGACAAAACTGTGGCATCATCTGCTTCAAAAGAAAGAATCGCAGTGAAACTAAGAACATGATGGTTTCTTTGATCTCTCAGCTTTGGATGTTATCCAGTTTATCCTTTAGAAGCTGTATTTATCCAGAGGGCTGGAATGACTGCGTATCTGATGAAAGCTTTTGTAGTTCCTGGCTAAAGTGTCTTTTCTGGTGCTTTCATGCAGTGCTCCCAACCTTCACAGGTGATGCTTGGTAAAGAAGCTGGAACGTTCAGTCTAAAGCAGATTTCAGTATTTGTATCTGCAGTTTGTTACATGTGTAATTAAACCCCTAGAAATTAAAGATGGGGAGACTGAATTAAAAAATGCGTGCAAAGCAACAGCCCACCCGTTGGCACTGGGATGTGTTACAATGGGTTGACCAGGATGGAAGTGAGGGATGTAGAAGCACTTAGAGGAGAAGTTGATTGGTTTGTGTATCAGTGAGCAGTATTTCTGTTTGCAGTAGGTGTCTGTTGGAATGATTGGTTTTTATTTATGGGGAAAAAAGTGCATAGAGAGGAAGAGACTTCAGAGATACACGATTCATTTCTTGTAGCATGCTTGAGACCACAAGTACACCGTGATGTGCCAAGCAGCAGCTGGCTGTAGTTGTGTCCTACTGCCTGAGTGTGGAGACCCTGCTCTGAGACCATGGAAGAGCATTTAATCTTTGATATTCTGTGGAGAAATCCATGAGTTGCACAGAAACAGGCAGTTCCACCTCATCCGTTTCTTTCCTGCAAGTATTCTGTCAGATTTTAATCTGATGTTACATAGATAATCTGCTCTTAGCTTTATTAATCTATTCAGTTGTGGAGGATTTGTAATGCTGATAGTATTTTAGATTGGGATCAGGATGCCATGCAGTTCGTGACACAGCTAGGAGCAGCCTTGCCAGTTGTGACAGATTCTCTGCACTTCTGATTATTAGGAATAATTGCTGTGGCTGTGTTGGATGCTGTGGGTTCAGTTTAACTGTTTGACTTCAGCCCAAGCACGAGCTCTGGCAACTTGTACCCTCGAGGTGAAGTTTTCCTCGCTCTGTTGCTTCCCCAGTTCAGCTTACATGCACTGAGCTGAGGTGCAGCGCTGCTGGTGGCCGTAATGCTTGGCTGCAGGGATCACCACCAGGTGTGGGGCCACACTCGAATACGCCGTGCCTGTCCTCTGATGTCGCTGTTCTGGCTTACAGGTCTGGAGGGTGAACGCCCTGCACGTCTGACTCGGGGAGAAGCCGACAGGGACACGTACAGGCGCAGCGCTGTTCCACGTGAGTCTCGCTGCTGCGCGTCAGGCTGAGCTCTCGCTCTTTGGGAAAACTGTCTTCAGCATTTACCTCCTTTTGAAAAGGAAATGGGGAAATGAGGCTGTTGGCACAGCGTAGGCATTTACACAGCAGAGTTCCTTTTTAGCTGCTGTGAGTAGCATTCTTCTTTTAAATTTTGGCAAGATGTGCTGGGGGGATTCCAGGCTGGGGCCGGGCTCCCTGCAGTGGTGACCAGGGGCACAGACTGGAACGTGGGAAGTTCCATCTGAACGTGAAGAAAAGCTTTTCTTTGAGGGTGTCAGTGCCATAGAACAGTCCTCCCAGAGAGACTGGAGCCTCCTTCTCTAGAGATTTCCAAAACCCACCTGGATGCTTTGCTGTTCAACCTACTGTCAGAAACCTGCTTTAAGGGGAGGTTGGGCTGGATCCTCCTTCCAGCCCTTAGTATTCTGTCGTTCTCCACTTGGCCAGTGGATTCTTTGGTTTGTAACTCAGTCATTTCTCTCATCAGCTGGTGCTGACAAGAAGGCTGAGGCTGGTGCTGGAGCAGCCACCGAATTCCAGTTTGTAAGTATTTGTATTCAAATTGGCTTCTTGTGTTTGTGCTCTGAGGTAGAGATGCTGCACATACTGTATCTGCGGGTGTTGGGTATGGTGCTTATCAGCAACTGCTGTCCCTTACACTCAGCTGCTCTCTTATTAAGGAAACTGAAAGCCTTACTGCTGTGACAAGAAGTCAGTGACACATATGAGAAGCAAGCTCAACTTTCTAGAGGAAGTGTATTATTTTATATGACAGCAACAGAAGAGTTTGAGATGTGGCAGAGCTGGTCAAGATGGGTTCATTTTTGCATAGTGTCACTGGTCTGCTTAGGGTAGCTAGCCTCAGATCAGAGTTAAGCTATGCTTGGAGCAGGGGATATTTATTAAAGTAATGCAGTGTTGAGGGCAGATAGCTGGCCCTTCTGTCAGTGGTTTTTGCACTGTTTGTTTGCTGTTGCTTGTTTAATATGGTGACTTCTAATGCTCTTCCTTTTCTGTTGCAGAGAGGTGGATTTGGTCGTGGACGTGGTCAGCCTCCTCAGTAAACCTCCTGCTCATGTTTTGTGTATAATAAAATAGGTGAAAATGCCACTTGGGCTGCATCAGTGTTTTGTTTGTGTCATTCTAGAGCTCACATAACAGGGAGGTGACTCGGATCTTTGGCATGCACACAGCCATGGAGTAACTTGTGGTTAGAAAACAGTTTATGGGAAGGAGCTTTGTAGGTTGGTGATTACTGACACATGGTTGTGCTCGTGTGCAGAGGTGATTTATGGGGGGAATGAGGAGCTCTTGGCAGCTCAGAAGTGCTGTGGGCAGCTTTTCTGCTCTGCCTGGGAACACGCTCATTTCTGATCATGCAGTAAAGCTGTGTAGAGTGAGTTTTTATTTGTAAACAGAAAATGGAGCAAGTCACCTGTGTTGTGAATTGCACATAATCTATGCAGGCAGGTCAGCATTTCCTGTGTTAGGAATTCTGAATTCACTGGGTTGATCAACTGGATTAAGAAAGGAGGGTTGTGGCAGCATCTGCTGTCTGGAGCTGAGCAGAAGTGAGAGAGGGAGGAGTGCAGGCCGGGGCTACACTGCAGCATGCAGCCTGCCAGCAGGTGTCACCCGCAGACTAATAATGGCATGGTGCTAATTGGTAAGGGTTTTCTGTTGCTTGATAGATACTTCTTTCTAGAAAAGCCTTAGGATCAAGAATACAGAAACACAGAACCCAGTGTGAAAGGAGGTACTTACAATCCTCATGTAGGGATGGAGCAAACTGTAGGCACGTGAATTTTCTTAAGATCTGATATCTGAGGGACTTAGAGCTGCAGGGAGAGACAGGCTGCCTCAAATGTTCATTTTAATCAAGCACTCCATCTGCCACCTGTCAAGTTTGTGCACCTCGATGGAGCTGAACCTAATGGCGACTAAACTGCTGAGTCCCACACGACTGGATTTAGCCGGGACACACAGCCTACAGCTCTTAATGCAGATGTGCATTAAAGCAGCTCTTTTTTTCCAGCTGTGCAATGCACTGCCCAGATCCAACGGGGCTCTGAAATCTCCGCCTGCTTTCCTGTAATGTTTATACATATTTCTACGCGGGAGCTCCAAGTGAGCAGGGCAGGGGGAAAGCAGGTCCCAGCCCAGCCTGACTGCGGCCCTGAGGGCCGTTTTACCACCCCAAACCCCTCGGGTTGAGGCCGAGCCCAGGGCGACCTCATTGGGCCCCATCCCCCGGCCCGCCCCGCCGCCCGCCCCTTTGTTCTGCGCCCCCCGACCGCGCTCCGCCACTGGCGTAAGCCGTCCTTGCGCAAGTCGCGCGTTCTTCCACGCCCGGCGTCTGCGCGCTTTGCGTAGAGCCGCTGTCAAAGCGGAGCCATGTGCGCTGGGCGCCGGCTCTGCCTCCCCGCCTTTTGCGTAGCTGTCAGGGCGCCCCGGCACGCAGCCCCCACCGTATTCTTGAAGGCTCTGCGCCGCGCCGGCGTCGGGCGGAGGCGTGGTGGCGGCGTCCGAGTCTGCCGCGGGGAGGGGGGTAGCGATTCTGGAAGCTGGACTGCGCCGTCTGCGTGGCGGGAGCGCCGTGCAGCCTCAAGGAGCGGCCGCCCCCTCCCCCGCCCGGCGGCTTTACGCCGTTTGCGTAGCGTGCCCCAAGATGGCGTCGCGGTCGTCGTCGGCGGCGGTGGCCGGAGCGCCGGCAGTGGCGGCGGAGCGGCTGGAAGTGAAGGGAGGGATGAGGCGGGCGAAAGGCGGCAGCGCGTAGCGGGCGGCTCCCGGCCTGCGGGACACAGAGACCGACAGAGAAAGAGACTCGCGGGGAGGCGGGTCCCCCTCCGTCCCCCCCGTCCTTCCCCGCCCGCCCCTCGCGGGAGCCCCGGCGGCTCCTTCCCCGCCCGCCCCCGCCGCCTCTCCAGGCCTCGCCGTCCCTGGGGCCGCCCCTTGGGAACGGAGGATGATGAAGCTCAAGTCCAACCAGACGCGCACCTACGACGGGGATGGCTACAAGAAACGGGCGGCCTGTCTGTGCTTCCGCAGCGAGAGCGAGGAGGAGGTGAGGGCCGGGCCGGGCTGCGGGCGGCTGCTGCCCTGCGTTGCCCGTCCCGTGCGCATCGCTGTGCGGGTGCGTTCGTTTAACGCTGGGAAAGTTGGGGCTCTCCTTCCCTTCCCTCCCCCCCCCCTCTTTTGTTTTTTTTTTTCCTTTTTTTTTTTTTTTTTTTTCTTTTTTTTTTTTTTCTCCTTTATCTCTTTGCTGAGGGATGGTGGAGCGGCTCGCTGAGCTGCGCCGGGCTTTGGCAGTGGTTTGGAGCAAACCAGGCTGGCAGAACTTCAATCCAGAGCATCACATGAGATGGGAGAGGAAACCTGACCTTGGGTTTATAAAAAGAAACGGGGATAAAAGGGGACTGATGGAGTGCCAGGAGCTGCTGTCCAGAGAGGCTGGGGAGGAAGTGGGAATTAAAGGTAAATTGGGTGCTCTGAGAATGGCAGTGCTGCCAAGGGCTCGGATTGTAGCTGATGTTGGAAAGAGGAACTTTGCTCAGATGTGGATTTTTTTCACTGTTTTCTCTTTTAATGTGCCTTTTAATATGCACAAACGAGGCTGCAGGTCTTCCTTGCTTATTAGGGAGTCAGGCGCACCTCACTTCATTGACTGGCTCCTGAGTGGCTGTTCTGAAGGCTTTGTTCTCCTGATTATCATATTTGTAGCTACAGGAAATCGGAAGGGAATGCAGACAGTTTGCTGGAGGAAAGTCAATTAGCATACTGTGCAGTTATTATTTAACGTGGTGGTGGAGGCTTAGCAAAGCCTTTGTAGTTGCACTGTCACGGTGAAGAGTGTCAGCATCTCAAGCGTGAATGATCTGAAATAAATGTAACAGAAACTTGTTGCAGCTGAGCCTTCCCACCGACTTTCAGGAAATTTATGATCCTCTGAGATAACTATGAAGAAGACTGTAATCACATTGTGTAATGATGCTGGGGCTTATCAGCTTGCCTGGTTGAAGGCACCTGAATTTCCTGATGCAACTTTACCCAGCTGGGGAGGCAGTTCTCCTTAAGAACCAGTTGTTAGGCCACGTTAGGCACGGAAAACTGTGTATATTGGGGCAGTGTGGGTTCTCACCTGAGTGCTGTTTGCTCCTTTTAGTTTTGTCCTTCTTAGCATTTGTCCTCGTGAGTGCTCACACCGGAGAAATCAGGTGTGCTGCACTGGTCTGTGACATGAAGGCACACTAATTGCTTTGTTAATGATGCAGTGTGGGATGTAGATTGATTTCCTCAAGCGTGCGCACGTAGGTGCTTCGTTGTGAGCCACAGAAAGGGCAAATTAATGAACTATGGTTTTGTTTTATTTTGAATTGGTCTCCCGAGGACCTCACGCAGTCTTTCAAGCAGTGGATTTATTGATGATATCTGTGTGTTTAATGGAGAGCTGGAACTGCGTCGTGCCTTCCCATCTATGGCGTTCCTACCGTGCGGAGTCATTCAACAGATTCGTTTAGGAAAGCTGTTATCAAATATTGATTGATTACTTTCATTGAAGTGGGAATTAAGATCTCTTTAAAGGGTCTCTCTGGGCAGGGAGAAAAAGAACGGAGCCAAAGTATGTTGGTAAAGATCTATTTAAAGTTTACTGTTGAAAAACGAAGGCCAAAGGCAAGCTTTGATAAAGGAGCATGCTGTACCAAAGCATTGTTTGTTTCTGCTTCTGGTTACGGCTTCTTTTAAGGGCTTAAGAAACAGTAGCTGCTCTCTATCCCAGCTTTCCTTCACTTCCCACTATGAGTTTAAAGAAACTGCTTTGGAGTTCCTGATTAGTTCACCATTCGAACAGTCAGTGAGCAAGAAGTAGGAGAAATTCTGCTTTCCCTTACTGAGCAGACCAGCCTGATTTTTTGGGTTTACCAGTCTGTTACCCAGCAGTAAATGGGGATTGTAGAACAGAGCATCTTTGGCTGGGCGTTGCACTCGCGCATGGAGGCTTAGCATAACCATTCTTCTTGCTTCTTTAGTTGAAGTGATTTATTTTTTCCTTACGCTGCTTGAGGTTGCACATTTTCTCTGTATTGTGTTTGGAATCTACCACTTCTGGACATGAGAGAAGCCAAGGAATGCCTTTGGAAGCACGAAGAGATGCCTTTGTCACACAGCTCTTTAAAAAGCTGCAAAGGGAGAATTGGTTTAAGCACGAATCTCAAACGGAGTGAAAATACATTTCTTAATTGGACTGCGTGGAAAGTCTGTTTCTGTGTTGTTTCACAAGCAGCAAAGCACTGCAGAGGGCAGGAGGGAGATCAAGAGAACCAATGGCATTAATTCTAAGAGTGTGAACAGACTTCAAAGGACCTTTCAGCCACCCAGCGCTGGCACTCTGCTGTTCTCATCTTTTCACATGGAGTAAAATCCCTGGATATTTTGCTGGTTCAGTGTAAGCAGAGAAGGAGAGAACCCAGATCAAGAGAGCCCGAGTCTCGTGTTACCTCCAAAATCCTTCCTTATTGCCACTGTTGGTGTGTCTCAGTATTGCTGTTGTGTTATTCTTAAACAGTACAAGCTTTTTGTGTGCGTGTAGCCAGCTGTTTGAATGAGAAAAGGTTCCAGAACATGTCAGCAACCTCTCAGCATCACAGAGCAGATGGAAGCCTGCTTAATGGCAGCATCCCTGTTAGATTTTAACAGAAATAAAAAGCAACTGTTTGGCTTTAAGTCCCGCGGTGGCGTAGCTACAGGTTTAAGCATGCCTGCATTGTATCTGGTGAAAGGACAAGCAGCTCATTAACAACTGGTATTCTTTAAAGCCGTTTGGAGGAAATGCTTCAGGAAGAATAGCACCCGGGATCGGCCTGGTCTTTTTTAATTGCGAATGGAGGCTAAATTAAGGTGAGAAAACAGCACTTTCACACGGCGGCTGGTAGGAGCTCTGGCTCTGTCGTTCTGTGTGTGCCAAGCCAGCGCTGTCACCAAAAGCCACGTTCAGGAGCCCCACGAGGCCTCAGTTGGGGAAAGCAGTTTGAATGCAAACTGACCGCTCTCTTCTTGCCTCTCCTGGGTCGCTTTGGAATGAAACTGGGGTGTAGTACAGCAGTTTCCAAATGTGAGCTGTAGACTCTTGATGATCACACAGTGTTCCTACGCCGTCCTTTGTGCGTTTGCTTCAATATAAAAATATTATTAGCTGGAACCACTTGGAGCACTTTGCTGCCTGGAAGTAAAGGGAGCTCGGCATCATATGATCGTAGTGCTGTGTGTGGAATAGAGTCTGAGTCCTTGTTCCAGTGGCTCGGGTTAACTCTTGACATTCCCTTCAGCTACAGAAAAGGTTTGTGGTTGAAACCAAATAAAGTTCTCCCTGCCTGCTGCTGACACATCACCACATCACCAGTGGGAGACAGGCCAGTTCCAAAGTGGCCTGTTTGTGCTTCTGCCCTCTCTGCCGTGCTTGTAACCAGTTTTCTCCAAAAGCAGGGGGTATTCTTACACCAAACCGAGCTTTTATCTAAGAAGTGCCTTTTTGTAATGGAAGCCTGTGTAAGCAGTTCCATGGTCTCTTGTACTTTCCCAAACTACAGCAGGATGAAAATGGTTGCATTTTCACTTATTTCGCTGGAAGCTCCATAAACTGTTGGGTAACTGAAAAACTGCTTCAGTTTTTATTCCCCTGCAACTCGAGGAAAGGGCTGCAGCAACTCAGAGGCACACAGGGAAGAGTCCTTCCAACCCCTGCGCTTGTACCCGAGAGCAGTGATGGCTGTGACTTCTCTTTGTAACAGCTCTGCATACGCTCTTTTATCTCAGTGTTTAATGTCAGATCAGAGTTTTTACCTGCATTTCTTGCCTTTCTCCCCTTGCTCTCCATGTGCTGTCACTGCCGAGGGCATTGCCAGGCTGTGGTCTCCTGCAGACGGGGCAGAAGCCACTCTTTTCTTCCCCTTCTCAGGGTTTTATCATTGTGGGTTGGTTTTTTGTTTTGTTAACTACAGTAAATCACCTTTGTGATTTCTCCAGGAGAAACTGAGGCAGATCAAAGTTAGGGAACTCACAGTTCTGTGTAACAAATAGTGAACTTCAGCATTCAAAGGCCATCTGTAATATCCAGTAATTGTGACTCAGGCGCTCAGTTTCCTTAAGCAGCGTCTGTTCTTCAGCTGGGAGCCTGGCTGCAGGGACCAGCCCAGGCTCTTTCAAATGTTGTGAGTACCATAGTTTGTGTCCCTGTAGCTGTGCAGTGGATAATGCATGCCACCCCTTTGTCCTCAGAAATTTCAGGTTAACATGTAAAATCCAGAGGGATGCAGCTACCTACTAGGGAGGTTTTCACTTTCTTTTAAGATGCTTCAGGTGGTTCAAATGTTGTTTTCATCCTTATTGACTGGGATGGCTACTCCATCTTGTGTAACAAGGTTTACGTTACAGGTAGAAGGAAATACTGGTATATGAAAAGCTTCTCAAGCGTTTTCATGGCCCTGAGATACTGACATGCTTTATTTTATGAATAGAACTTGTTAAATAAAACAGTGAAGTGTGTGTAAATGCAGCTGCTGACATGCAGAGCCACTCAGGGCATGATTTAGGGGCATGATTTAGCAGAAGGTTGTTAGTTAGGGTGGTATGCTTAGATCGTGGTTAGACTCGATGATCTTTAAGGTCTTTTCCAACCTGAGCGATTCTGTGATTCAGCCTGTGTGAAAAAGACCAAACTCTTCATTTCCCTTTGCTACAAAGGCAGTTCCAAAGCCAGCAGAAGGAGTCTTTGGAGAGTTGTACAAGCACCGTGTGGTCAGCACGTGGGCTTTGCCAGGCCAACCGAGGCTGTCAGGTGTAGGCTCTTTGGGAGTGCCTTGTTATCAGTGCTTTGCTTCTGAGGCCGTGGCTCGGCCCTTCCAGCTGCCTTCTGCCTTGCAGATAATTCCTGTGGTTATCCGAAACGCAGTCCTGCTCGTGGCTGCGTCCTTCTGTGGGAGCGAGCAGCCACTGTAAAGTTACCAGAAATGTGTAATACCAGCGATGTGAGCGGTGGTGTATGGAAGGCATGCGGTGCAGTTTGATTGATTATCACTATTCTAAGAAGCAGCCGAAAAACCAACAGGATTTTCTTTACTTTTTTTGCCTGCACTTCTTACACTGTAGGTGCGATCAAAGTGCTTGAAATCGCAGCTCAGCTCTTTTTCCCTTTCTCAAAACTTGTGCTTTACTTTTGTCATGTCCTGTAGGGTGAACAATTTCCCCTTCCGTAGAATGGCCTGGGTTGAAAAGAACCACAATAATCATCCAGTTTCAACCTCCTGCTGTGTGCAGGGTCACCAACCAGCAGCCCAGGCTGCCCGGAGCCACAGCCAGCCTGCATTCCAGCTTCCCACCATCCATTTGCTGCCTCTGTTTTCCAGGCCTGGCATCGTAAGTTAAATCAAAGTATGCCACAGAGCAAAACGTGGGTGTTTGAGCCCCGAACCATTGCTCAACTGAGAAAACTGTATGCTGTTGAGGAAAAGCAGAACTCCTGTGATGGTCAGGAGCAGGCTGTTTGGTGGCTTGCTGTTGAGGTTGTGCACTGCAGTGTGCAGGGCTGGCTGTGACCTGCTAACCACAGGCTGTGCTCTTGCTGCCATGTGTTGTGTTAGCTCTGTAACGTGCCCTGAATAGCAAGAGGTCACAAGGAGCTGTGCTGCGAGCCCCGTGCTCCTTGGCATGCTTCTTTGGGCCGTTCAGTGTTGGCAATTCGGCACAGCGTGTGGTTTGTGGTGTGGTGTAACGGAGGCTGTGTTGAATGGAAGAGTTTCTGCAAGGCTTTGCTGTGGGGAGCGGTGCCTCATGGCTCCTCAGGAGCACAGTTTGTCACCCCCTGTGTCCTTAGTGCTTCGAGGTGCTTTGATGCAGTCGGATGGATCCCCGTTTTATCCCTTATAAAAGCACTGAGTAAAAATATATTGGGGTTGTGAGAGCATTTGTTAACTTTGGGTAAAGCATAAAAGGTCTTTATAATCCTACGGTGTCCTGGCTGGTGATAGGGCAACCCAGAGCCTCCAAATCCTGAATACAGACACTCCCATTAAATTAAAACTTTCAAACAAAGGCAGATTGTACAGGAGGAAGACACTGAAGCCGGCCCTCTTCTCCACCCATCTCCCTGAAAGTGTTGTGAGACGTGCTGGTTCCTTGCAGTCTGTGTTCTAATAAATGATGCTGAAGTGTGAAACAAGTTTTAAATATTGGGGGGAGGGCAGGTTTTCGCTTCAGACACTCTGCAAACCCTTGGTTTTGTGACTTTATATTGGTAGAAAACATGAAATAAATACGAAGGCTGTCTCAGCAGCCGTAAGCTGGTTTCTGGCAGCAGGATGGGGTTGGGATTGGGAACACCTATTTGCCATCTTTGCTGCCCCTTTCCTGCCTGGTTGCCTGTATGTGTGCTGGGAGGCTTTTCCTGGAAGGCTGGCAGGTAGGCAGCTCTGATAACATCGCAGGTTGGCTTCTAATCGTGCTGCAGCCCTTTTGGTCTTTGCTGTGATGCTTCCATGGAGCCTCTTTCTAGGAATCACGGTGGTTACAATGCAGCTACTGTTGTTTTATTTATGGGTGGCTGCTGTTTAAATCGAGCATTGCAAGAGAGAACCTGAGCCTCAATCTGCTCCGTTAACTGAGGTGCAGCTCGGCTGTGTGTGCCTGCAGCTTTTGCCTTGTGGAGCGCCGTTATTTTTGGGGGGAAGCGATGTGATCTGTGTGTAATGAAGCCATTGTAAGGTCAGCAGTGAGTGTGGGGCCCCCAGGCTTATCCTGGTGGCAGCCTCCTTCCCCTTTTCCCATGCAGCTCCCAGCCCTGTGCTGGGCAGCCTTGGATCTCAGTGCCCTTCCTGCTGCCCCGCTGCTGCTGAGCTTTCTGTTTGTTTGTCTGCATGCTGCTTTGAAGCTTGCTTACCATCAGTGCTGTGCTGTGTGGGAGCCCCTGCTGTAGACTTTAAACTTTTGCTTATTTTTCCAACCTTTCTCTTATTTTGTTGATTGTGGATGAGAGCTGCTTCTGAGCTGCCTTGTGCGTTGCCAGAGCGGCTTGTGTTGCTCACTTCCCTGCTTTGAAATGACATAATTGTCATCCAAATCCTGGAAAACAGAACTTGGTGATGTGACACGATACCTGAAAATGCTTTTCCAAAAAGGCTGTGAGGCATGGCTCCAAAGGCTGCCCTGAGGTCCCTGGTGGGATGTGAGCCTCAGGAGCCCTCTTAAAACAATTACACAGCAGGAATGAAACGGAACTGCAAACCTGCCTTTGTGTTTTGTCCTGAATGAAATCAAAACCAAACAGACAAAAGCAAATGACAAAACCTAAAAGTCTAGGTTGTATCCTAACAGAGGTGCCTATGGTAATTATCAAAGTCTTTCATTAACAGTGGATCCAGGATATCTTGTGCTGGGCGAGGGGCACGAATGACTGAGCAGCACATCGTTCTTCCATTTGTGCTGCCTTAGCTCTAGAGATCTGGTGCTTTCCTCTCTGTTTTTAAGCAGATTTCAGAAATAAGCATTTTCTGCTTATGAATGTTTTCATTAAGGTCTCTTAGTGGTATAGAAATACACAGATGACTTTATGCAACAGATCCACAAGCAGTAAAGTAGCTGTTAGGGACACAGCCACCAGGTAGACCTCAAAGAACAGCATACACCATATTTCTGTGGAGTTGTACTGCAGTAGGCTCAGTCTAAATGAGCAATTGTGTAACATTTCTGTTGTAAAATAAAGGTGTCGTTCCTGTTCTGTGTCCGTAGCTTTTCAGTGCGAGTTGGAAATTGATTGTGACCTTGTTATGGCAGAAATACCATTCCATCTCTGTGTTGAGGGAGCTCAGCCCTGCTCAGCTGCTATCTCCCCATCTCCAGGTATGCTGCTCCCCCAGCCAGCTGTAGGGGCAAGGTTTTTGCTGAGGAATGCGGTTGTTATCTTGGAGCCAGCATTCAGGCTGCTCCTCCTGAACACTCGCTGCTGTGTTGGGCAGATGGCGTTTTTGTTGGCTTGGGGGCAGTTGGTGAGATAGATGGACCGTGGCCCCTTGTGCAGATGGGGTTGGAGGGACCTTTTCACTGGGCGCCTCTGAATGCGCTGCGTGCCTCGAGGTGCAGCTTTCAGATGGGTGAGTTTTAGAACAGGACGAGGTCTCACCCTCCTTGTGAACCTGGGCCCTTTGTGTGGGGAGAGCTCATTGGTAGCAATATCCTGTTGAAAGCTGTTCAGAAAGAGCGACCTTGGAGGGCACGCTTCCTGCGCTCTCTGGATGGGATTTCCTTTTTATTAAACAGGAAATAGTCTGATTACATAAAAGTGTGAGAATGATAGGTCTTTCCTTCCCAGCACAGGTTGTTCGTGCTAATTCTATTTAGAAAATGCTCAACTGCCAGACCAGCTGAAGTTAATTTACTTTGACTAAAACTGTTGTTTACACCTAAGAAGTTCCTACTGGTGCTGGTAAAGCATTGCCTCGATTCAAACGATCCAGCAGAATTAAGGCAGCCCGTTCAGCTGAATTCATTCCTGGTGTATTCTAACCTTTCCAGTTCAATAGACAGACCGTGTAGGGCTCAGGGGTTTGAAGGGAACTGCTCAATAAACGCTGCTGCTTCCCTGTATTGCAGGATTGAGACGTGGGCTCAGAGTGAAGCAGGAAAAGGAGGCTCTGGGGCATCATCTTTGGTAGGACCCGCAGCAGGTTGCTGATCAGGGGCATTCTGACACTTGAGAACACAGAGTTGAGTTCCAAACTTAGGAAAGGTTAGGCCAGCAGTTGCCAAAAGGTTCGTTGTGACCCCTCTTCAGTTTCTGCTTTAAGATTGGCTGCTCCTGGTTGGAGAGCTGCTGTTTGGAGCCTGCAAACGATCCATGTTCACACCTGGTGTGTTCCAGTCCATGGGCTGCCCTCATCGCTGGGCAACTGCCTGGATGGCCCCAAAAAGGAAAAAAATCTCTTTGCAGGGTGGTTGGCTGGCAGGTGAGAGCTTCCAAAATAGAAAAGTACTGCAGAAACCCCAAACTCCTGAGCTTGTTTTTGTCTCAGAAGTGTAATTTGGAGGTCTGTAGGTAGGTTGGTTCCTGAAAATCAGTGCAAATCTTCTCATGGTTTTCATTTCTCACACTTGTAGGTCAACATTTACACAGTAAAGCCTTGGATTTTAGCGTCTTGCTCAGTTTAACTACAAGATATCTGGTTGAAACAGTTATGACTGGCCTGTAACCTAATTGGACTGGTATGCTGGAAACTTTCTGGAGCAAGTTGCTTTGGCTCTGAGCTTTGTGCCAGTGAAATGATGAAGTATAGCATGATGACTCTAATGAACGAGCTTTGTTTAGAGAGCTGAAAAACAGTATTAGTTTTGTTTTTAGTTTCCATCCCTGCTCATGGATGTATCACAAATAGGTTTCATAAGCCCAGCGTCTCAGTTTTCTTTGGGGAATTTTCGTCCAACTGAGGTTGTTAGTGAGCTTCTTGTCTCTAAAAGACAGCAAGAAGTTTAACAGTGAGGCTGAACCCAACTGTGCAGAGCAGAATTACTTTGGAATAAAACATTTCGAGGAAAAACTCCCACAAAAAGCCTGTCCATCTATGCAGCCTTCTTGTGGGGCTTTTAGGTGGTTAATTACAAGCTAATATTTTGCTGGCACGTCCCTTTGGGCAACCTCATCCAAACCCGAGGTAACCGAGTGCTGGCCCCAGAGCTGAGCTCCCTGGTGCTTGCTGCAGGAGAGGCAAACAGGGAACTGCAAATCTTTGTTGAAACAATTTCACATCAGTTTTTTTGGTGGCTGATTACCTGACCTGCGCATACCATCACCATGACTGCAGAAGCAATCAAGGCTGAAGGTCCTGGTGGAGTTGAGCTGCACAGGGTGGAGGAGCTGAGCAGCTTCTCTGCCGTTTTGTGTTGTTGCATGACAGATATCCCAAGCTGTAGTGACAGCAAGGACAGCATTGGACTCTTACAGTGTAAACGTTGTGATGCTGTATCACATAGCAAATTATTTCGGTATGCAGAGGCTTAATTTGTTCTTCAGTGCTCAAGAGGAGCAAGAAGGTGATGGTTGAAATAATTTGGAGGGCCTTGGTGTTGTTGATCACGCAGTCGGCACTGCTGCTTGCACTGGGCTAATGAGACCATATTGGAAAAAGCAAAGGGTTTTCAAGAGCTCACATTGCATTGGTCATGTTTGGAGGTGCGTGAGGTGCAAAGACAAATTCCCTCTTTCAGCTGGGCTCTAAGCAGCAGCACCGCTGTGTGTTCATGTAGTGCTGTGCTCCCTTCTCCTCAGGTGCTGCTGGTTAGCAGTAGTCGTCATCCGGATCGATGGATCGTCCCTGGGGGCGGCATGGAGCCCGAGGAGGAGCCCAACGTGGCTGCCGTGCGAGAAGTCTGCGAAGAGGTGAGTGCTCACAGAGCAGGAGCTCGGGGGGCTTTCGTAGCTCCAGCTTCTTTTCCTGCAGGTGAAGAGAAATCCATGGTCAGTGCGGTACCTGCGTTGTGTATGGGGGGAACAGGGCCCGAAATGAAGGA
The DNA here is from genome assembly GCF_019232065.1 of Centrocercus urophasianus. NCBI lineage: Eukaryota > Metazoa > Chordata > Aves > Galliformes > Phasianidae > Centrocercus > Centrocercus urophasianus. Next base: position 988,163 of record NW_024885000.1, on the reverse strand, counting down.
ATGATGGACTGATGGCCCTCCGAGATCCGTTCCAACTCCAAGGATTCTGTGATAATTAAGGCTCTCATTTGGAATGAACTTTTTCGCAGCTTTACCTGAAAATAGTTAAATTTAAGCTATAATCACTTCAATGCAATGATAACCTCCTTTTTTCTTTCTTTGTTGTACACTTTCCTAAGAGAACTTTAAAAAACAGCAGTGCTTTTGTGGAGCTGCCTAATAATGGAGTGGAAGTGCACCAGACCCTACCTCAAAGATAGGAGTTTCAATAAGTTTTGGCTTGCTACACGTTTTGAGCTTTATATGAATACCAGAATTTGGTGGCAAGAGTTATGAGAACAGAGATGTGACGTGTTCATGTTTTTTAGCTGGAGCTGTTTCAGAAAGGGAGGCAAACAGCAGCACACAGAATGACCTGCGTGGAGAAGGCATGCTTTTCTGTTGAAGCTGGAGGAGTTATTTTTCATATTTAATTAAAGGAATTTAAAGTCAGCAAATGGTAATTGACTACATCACATGCAGAATTTGTCTTTAGGACTCACTTCTGAATATTACTGAATAGCAGTGATGCTTGGCTTCAGAAACGATTAAATGATTATATATGGATGACCAAGTAGGTCCATAGTTACATAAGGCAGGATTAAAATGCTTTCAAGAGGTTTATGAATCTTTGTGCTACAGGACAGAAACGAAGAGCTAATTGGTGGGCGCTGGGAGGAAGCTTCTCCACTGGTTGCTCTGTTTAATTGTCTTGTATATTAAGGGTTTTTTTTCCCCTAAGTATTTGGAAATGCCTGTCACTGCTGTGTATTTCTCTTTGGACATTTTATAATCTATCAGTTTATCAGAAGGATATGAAGGATTATGCAGTGAACTTTTTTTTAGGTCTCTCTAGTGCTGGGGATTGCTGCTTGCGAATTTTGTTTCCAGCCTGTAGTACAGCTCTTGCTTTTTTAGGAACTCGTTAATCTTTCAAATACAAGCCAAAGTGAGTTTAACCAGAACAACGGGAATATTTTTAGCTACAGAGTCCTGCTTTACAACCTAATCATTATTAATTATGAAGTTATTTGATACAGAAGTCAAAGGTTCATTCAGGAGATGCATGGCTTCGCCTTTCAAACCCCTAAAATAAATCTGTATCGACCCTCCCTCTCTCAGGCAGCGAAGCTTGGAAGAGTTGCTCTCTTTCCATGACATCTCAGTGGTTGAAAGGAAGCCTTGGCATGGACTCAATCTGCAGAGAAGGAACTGGTTTGGGCTGGCTGAGATAATCCCCTCTCACTCAGCTGGTGTTCCCTCGCTCACGTGGACTGGTGCCGAATGAGGGTGTAATTCAAACTGTGGCAGCCTGGCAGGGTTGAGTCATTCCCAGCAAACCACCTATGTGCTCAAACACTGCTCAACAAACACTGAGCACAGCGAGCTCAGAAAGCTGCAGGGTGCCTAGCAGAGGTGCTGACCTCTGCCACAGCCTGTCCTGTTGGTGCCGAGCAGCGGGAGGCTGCTGGGGTGAAGGCTCTCCTGCAGGCCCGTCGTGCGGATAGAATTACCTGAGCACTCCTGCAGTGTGTGGTCAGACCAGCTGAAAAACACAGGGCAGCTCGTAGGCTTATAAGGCCTTCCTCAAACCTGTTTGTGTTCCTGCGCTCTGCTCGCAGTGTGTACACCAAATCAGAATGTATATCAGCTGCCTTGGGCTCGGTGAGCTGTTTACTGTAAAATGTTGCTGGGGAATGTGCCTGTGAGAGGGAAGTGTTTGCTACGCTCGTACTGTAAAGGACTTGTGCAGCCTTCACTGCTCATCTGGCAGGGGCAGTGTTTTAGGAGGCTGCTTGCTGGGCAACTGGTGTGCGTGCTAGCAGTGCTAGCTGGAACTTGCTGGTGAGAATTAGGCTGCTAATCCTTGTTCATCATTTCATGTGAATTTCAGCTTTTTCTGTGTGTGTGTGTGTGTGTGTGTGTGTGTGTGTGTGTGTTTGGGTGGATTGCAGCTGAGGCTGCTTTGTGTGCAGTTTTGCTGCCTTTGCTCCTCTCCTGGGACAGGTCACAGAGAGGCCAGCAGGTCGGCTGAGCAGCTCCCACTGCCTGCATCAGGAGAGAGAAAACCCAGTGTTCCTGTGCTGCGTGCACACAGCAGTGGTTATCCTGCAGGAAGGTGGCTTGTGTGCTTAGCAGTGATGGAGGAAATTTGCAGACTTGCATTTGCTGATGTTGGTATGCCTTTTCCTTTTTAATGAGAGCCAGTTGGAAGAGCTGGAAGGACTCAGTCCCCTTCAGTTGTGGTCTCTGTAGATGACAATGGACTGGTTTTTCTCAACTCAGTCATTTTTTTTTGCATGGTATGCATTTTCTTTTTAAAACATGCTTCCCTAAATGAAGAATTGTAACTTGTGCATTCTGTGTTTTAATTCCATCATCGATGTGTTTGAGCAATCAGACTTCTCCCTCTTTCCAGTTTTCAGCATTTCAGAACGGCTCTTAGGAAAACGAGGCGTTGATCGAGTGAAATCTGCCATCCCTTTGTCCCTGTTTGAGTTCAAGTCCTTGTCCTAGTTTACATAAGGACTCTCCATATTAATCTGTCCCAGCAGATGTATTAAAGCAGACAGGTACCAACACTTGTCACGCTTACCGCTGTCTGTATGCAATGCGAAGTGACGGAGCTCTGCAGGCAGAGTGCAGCAGATGAGTGCTCCAGCTCCGAGGGAGAGCCATCCTTCAGAGCCAGCCCCTCACTTATCATGGAATGATCACAGCATGGCCTGGGTTGCAAAGGAGCGCAGTGCTCATCCAGTTCCAACCCCTGCTGTGTGCAGGTCGCCAACCAGCAGCCCAGGCTGCCCAGAGCCACATCCAGCCTGGCCTTGAATGCCTGCAGGGATGGGGCATCCACAGCCTCCTTGAGCAACCTGTTCAGTGCCTCACCACCCTCTGGGGGAAAAACTTCCTTCTCATATCCAACGTAACCCCCCCTGTCGCAGTTTAAAACCATTCCCCTGTATCCCGTCCCATCCACCCTTCTGGCACACTGCAGCCAGTCGCCCACACAGCTGTGTTCTCCAGGTCTGTTCTCAGGTTCCCCTTTAGAAAAATTACATGGCCTTCTAAAGTACTGATCATCACCAGCATAGTGTGTTCTTGGCTTCTTCCTTCTTGGATTTAGTTTCTCTCTGCTGTTGCATTCTCTCCTCAAAATGAATGTCATGTTGGGAATAAGGGCTTTTCATGGGTGTGAGCAACTGGTGAAGAACATGTTTTAGAAATAGCTGCCTTAAATTAAACTTATTATGGAGTGACTTTGAAGAAAGCCTCCACATTCATCTGTTAAACCCAAAGGCATTTAATTCTGCACTTACAGCATCTTTCACATCCTGACCTTTAAATACTGAGTAAATGTCAAGTTGTATAAAATTACACAAGTGTTGGTCGTGCTTTCTTCATGGGGAGCAAAAGAAAGATAAGCTGTGCTTTATCTGTGATCAAACAGACAATGGATGCTGGTATCAGAAATCGTCCATCTCACAGCACTTTGATCTGATTGCTGGACAGTAGTTTCCCTCCCCAGGATGGCTTATGAGCAGTCTTTTCAGTTTCATGTGTTCTGTGTGTGATTTAGGATACAAATAACGATGTCTTTCAGTGCCAGCATAGGAAGCCCTGTGTTTTATCTGAAATATCATGGCAGGGGTTGTGAATGAATGAGGTGTGATAGCTGTGAGCTCTTCGTAGATTTAGTAACGCTGTGTGCAAATACCAGATCAGCTTCACTGCCGTGTATCACCTTATGTACTCAAAACTCATATAAAAATGAGTGTAATGCGTGGAAAGTCTTTGGTATTTTATAACCACATGCAGAGGTGTGCATCAGTTGTAATGCAGGAAAGAATTAGTTAAATAAATATAACCCTCTCTGAGACGCAGTGAGGGCAGCAAGAAAATTTGCCTAGCTGCTGTATAATTGGTGTCTTCAGAACTTGTCTAAGCTAGCAGCCCTTATGGGTGTGATTTACTGCCTTCAGTACTGCAAGCATTAGAGATCTGGGTGTTTTACCACAGTCCTCTTGCCCAGCAGTAACCTATAGTAGATGCAGGCTTTGAGCCTAATAGAGCAAAGTAAAATAGCTGAAATTCCAACCCACATTTTCCTTAGCTCAGATGGAAGGAAATAAAAGCTGTCCCTAGGAACAGATGGTGTTGCTGCAGGCTGCTTTTTGCATTTGACCCGAACTTATTTTCAGCTTTGAAACCTGAACCTGCTGTTCTTGGATGTCTTCGATAATTTTTCTTCATTCAAACAAGTTGTTCCATGAGCAGCAGAGTTGGTAAAACTTCATTTCCTCCCCATTTTGGTTGCTTGTCCTGCGTGCCCAGCCCATCCCTGCCATGTGCTGGCTTGGGGCAGCTGTGCGTAGGGATATGCTCCTGCTAAGGCTGCCTTCCAGCTAGGACCACCTTAGGCATTGCAAACTGGTTTGGGTGTGCTGGATGCATGGAGCAGAGAATGAGGAGCCTGAATGCCAGCCTGCTGGCCGCCCTTGCCTGGGGAGCACTGCTGCTCAGTGGAGTTGTGCTCTCACCCCTGCAGATGGAGCACAGTGCTGGGGCTTTTCTGTCTACAGATGATGGGTTTGGTAGTGCCCTCCTTGTGCAGGTGTGTGCTCTGGGGGTTGCAGCACTGCTAATGCCTGGGGGGGGAACACATGCCTAAATAACTTGTAGTGCTGCTGCCAGACACCCTGCTGCAGCCCGCGGTTCTCAATCCAGTTACAACCAAGGAGAAAATTCCGGAGTCATCTGGTGCAAATTAAGGCTTAGATCCAGCGCCAGTCCTGGGTGAGCCTGTGGCTGGGCTCTGGCTTTCCAAGAAAATGCTCATCAACGTGCAGCAGGGATCAGGGGGGAAGTGCAGAGGGGTTGCTCCCCATAGAAGCCCTAAGAGGAGCCCGGAAGTTCTGTCATGGCCGAGCTTTCTTTGCTGGGGATAGCAGTTAAGGTGTTTTACTGTGGTGTCAGTATTTACAGCATCTGTAAAGTTGGGTGAGAGTCATTGGACTGAAAGATTTCCCGGTCGATGTCCTTTGCAATCTTCAAGGCTTTACTATTTTTCACTTTGGTTATGGCCAGCCTAATGTTTGATTGAATCACAGCACTCCTATCACCATTTGCATGTGATAAACTCACAGACAGAGGAAGCCTCGGCGCTCCTTTCAGTTGCCTGACAATAATTCAGTGTGGTTTTCCTACAGCACCTTTGCTTGGAGTCACGGTTTTGTGCCATTTGGATGAGTAAGTCCAGGCTGAGTAGAGAAGGATGTTGGTTTGTAGACTGTTGCTTTGGATACCTCTTTGCTTCACCAGAACAAAAGGAAGGGCCCCGTGCCTGCCTGTGCTAGTGCAAGCATGCTGTCAGAGCCGGGCACAGGCTGCTTGGCAGTGCAGAGCTCTTGCTTAGTTTCCAGTCTGTGGCTGATCGGAGATGTATTTGTTCTCAGTCAGGTTGGAGAGCAGACAGGAACAGCCCTGGCTCTCCATTCAGTGCCTCTGCAGGTAGGGAAGGAGAGCAGTCATTCAGTGATCTCTTCCAGGAGCAAGTGGAGAAAATTGGCTTAAAACCTTGATTTACCTTTCCCATTTGATTGCACTTCATCTTTGGACGTATTTATGTTGTGAACGTGGAAGCCTTCTGTCCTTCGCCTCATTCCTGCTGGCTGAATGATAGGGCTGCTTATCTAAATAAAACAAAGCCACCATTTGAGATTGCCAAAGGAGTTTCCTCCTTGGAATGAGATCCTTTCAAGTGTTTGCTGTCTGGTTCACTCCTGAGAGCCATTAGTAGCAGCTCTTCAGATGAGGTAGCACTGCTCATCTGCAAAGGTCAGCCTGAGTTCTCTGTGCTTGCCATGCTGAGTGCATGCATGCGAACGGTGACCTTCGTGGAATTGCTCTTTGACTCCAGAAATAGCTTTGTGTTCATAGCCAGTGACCCACCTATGGGCCAGCCAGAATGTCAGAAATACTGATGGGACAATAAATTTCATATCCAAAACCAGTGTAGGAGGTTGAATTGAAACGCTGCTTCCTATTAGTCGAGCTCAGAGAGTGTGTGATGGAAAGAATGCGGGTTTCAGGGGTAGCTTGGGGTGGTGAGAGCTATAAAGCCCTTGGTTCCTTTGGGGCAGCTGTGGGAGCAGCAGTGGTGTTTGCTCTGACTACTTTGGTTCAGTATGAGCTGGGAACTGAAGCACTTGGCTCCTAATTAATGAGAGGTCCTCCTTTCCAAAAGCATGTGACTCCAGCAACAGAGTAGTAGCTGAACAAACACAGAACGGTATCCCAGCTGCTCAGGACAGAGAGTTTGTGTAACTGTTAAGCATTTAAATATGTAACTCCCCTCTCCTGAATACCTTTCCCTATAGAAACCCTGAGCCTGGCTAACTCAGGCTGCTGGGTTGGTGCTGCAGGAGCAGAGGCACTGCTTTCCTGCACTGCTCGCCATGTGCTCCAGCTGCCAGGGTTGGCAGCTCAGTTTGCCTTCAAAACGTGGCTGGGTTGTGGGCCATGCTCTGTGTTGTTTCACCCCAATTGAGTCACGGAGCAAAATCCCACCTCATCTGTAGCACTTGAATTCCAATCATTCACAGTAAAAAGGAGCATCTGTTACGGGAGGAGGAGGGCTCTGGGGGCAGGAGAGTGGGGTGGCGTTTTGCATTCGCTTGGAGGATGTGTCTGAGCCCCAGCAGCATGTGGACATAGGAACAGCAAGCAGGTGGAGGTGGAAGCTCGGTGTGGAAGGCGCAGCTGCTGCTTAGATCTCTCCTCTTTGTCCCAGCCTTTGATTCAGAAATCCTCCTTCAATGTGCGCCTGTGCTTTGTGCTGTATCACAAACACTCCTGTTCCTGTTGTGGAGGCCATGAGGCCACGTTACAACTCTGGTGGTGTTTTATGTTTGCTGTAGCTTGCTTCAAACGGATGGAGGACATCCCTGAAATGCCTCGGAGATGTCAGGTTGCTTTGGTGCTGTGAGGATGTCTGACTCGTGCTTTGAAGTTATTTTCTTAAGCTGTAATTCTAAAAAGGTAAAACTGCTGAGCCCCAAGGCGATTTTTAGCCGTGCTCAGGCTGCAACAACAACCTTTAGAGAAGGTTCTGGTAGGAATTCAGGGTGTATTGATGTGCAATTAGTAAAGAATCATTTTTCGGTTTTTCTTCAGATTGAATTAAGAAACCAAAAATATTTGAGTACAGAAAAAGAAGGGAAGAAATGCTGGGAATGCATGCATGGTTGGAGCTCACAAAACATTTGTATAATTTATTTTGTGACCATTAGCTGAATTACAGCATTTGCTTCTTGTTCTAAAGGAGCTGCTCCTGCACAGCGAATGGGGAAATGCATACTGACCTGTTGTTAAAGCCTTTCTTTTTTTCCTTTCACCTTTTCTAGGCTGGAGTGAAAGGGACGTTAGGAAGATTGGTGGGAATTTTTGAGGTAAGTTTCAGACACAGTTTGGTGCTGGAAAGTTTGGTTGAATAAAATCCTCTTGGAGCAATAGTCACTTCCCAGTTTGTTGTGAAGTAAGGTGGGTGGCTTGTTTGAAGAAAGGCTCAAAGTTCCTCATTTAATTTATATATGTGTGTGTGTATATGCTGATCTTTTTGGTGGCATTGCTCACCAGTGATTTCTGCTTCATTTGGAGTTAGCAGTGACAGGCCAGCACAACACTGAATCTCCTCAGTGCCTTCATCCCTTCCTCGGTGCCCCCAAAACACCAACCAGTCATGAGCAGCACCGTAACCATTTCCCAGAGTGATGTGGAGAGGTGTGAGTGCCCCCAGCAGGAGGGCAGAAACACAGGGGCACTGAGATGTGTGGGCAGGGGGTACCACAGAGAAACTGTTTCACACTTTAGGAACCAGGATATTTTTCTTGTCTTGCTGCCCCTGCAGGTAATTCCAGACCTTTCATTTAAGATGCAGTATTGTTAAGTGAGGGAAGCAGCCCATCAAGCACCATAGCATCCCAGCTGCAGCACACTGCTTGTGGCTGTGTGCCCTCTGCCTTTTCTCCTCTGCTCACTTTGTCATTGCTCTGTTCACTTTGCCTTCCAGAATCGGGACAGGAAACATAGGACATATGTTTACGTACTGATTGTCACAGAAGTGTTGGAAGACTGGGAGGACTCTGTCAATATTGGTAAGTTTGGTTGCTTGGGGGAAAAAAAAAAAAAGAATGGTGATCAAATAGTTGGCTCTGTGGCCTGGGAGAACTCATTTCAGCCATGCAGCTGCCTGTACAGCAGTGCTGTGTTTAATTCCTGCACCAGGCACAGAGCATGAAGAGCTTTCCTTCCTAAAATTAGAAGGAAATGTATGTGGGCAGTGTGGATTAATCATTTTCTATTTTCTTTTGAAATCTTTGCATTTAAATCAGGTTCATAAATGAAAATGAGTTGTTCCTCACAGTGTTTGCCAATAGCACTGTGGCACCTGTGGGCTGATCTCCTTAGGCTGTGTCCTTTCTGCCTTTACTGGAAGAGCAGGGAATGAGCACTGAGTTCACTTGCCAGTTCACCAAATCTGGCTGGTGGTTGAAGTGCTGTGGATCGTCCTAAAATGATTTCTGACTTGAACAGCAAATGCATCCTGGTGTCTTTTGCACTGCTGCTGTGTTACAGGCTGCAGCTGTTCTTGCAGCATGTGCACATGGCTGAAAGCTAATTCTTTCTTAAACAGAGAAAGGTAACATCATTTTGCTGCACCTACTGATCTTTCTTTTTTGCCTGCAGGAAGGAAAAGGGAATGGTTTAAGATAGAAGATGCCATCAAAGTTCTGCAGTATCACAAACCGGTGCAGGCCTCGTATTTTGAAACCTTGAGGCAAGGCTGCTTGGCAAACAACGGCACTCCAGTCATGACCACGACGTACTCTGAGGGCTCTGTGTCTGACATCAGATGACTGAGGACGTCCCTGTGAGAGAGATTTTGAAAAACAGACTGAAACATGGATTTCCCCCCCCTCCCCTCCCCTTTTTCACATGCCTCCTCTATCAAACAAGGCATGGGCAGCAGCCTGTGGCAGAGCAAGTGTTAAGAGTGCTGCAATTTAGTGCAAGGTGGGATTTTTTTTTGTTGTTGTTGGCTTTTTTTTTTCGTTGTTGTTGTTGTTTTTTGCTTTTTTTGGATATGTATTTTGTAAGATACATTTTGTGCATGAAGTGCCCCCTTCCCGTTACACCGCTTCCATTGCCTGGCGAGCGAGGCTGCCAGTTTTGCCTCTGCCTTGTGTTCTGAAGTGTCCCATTTGTGTCATCCCAGCCAGAGCCACTTTTTTTTTTTTTTAATTAAAAGACTTCAAATGTGAGATCAGCTCTTTAAGTCTTAGTCTGTACTGTAAGGTGCTGTTTGGACCTGCGTGGCGGTCACTTTCAGCACATGTATATAGACAACATTTTTTTTTGTTAGATGGAGAATCTAACATTTTAATTTTTTTTTAATCCTGGTCTGCTTTGAAAAGAAGGGTTCATAATTAATCTGTTTGCCTTTTGTTCTGTTTTTTTTTTCTCTAACAATACATGTTCTGTGACAGTGCTAGTGGCTGGGCCAGTTTACTCCCCATTCAGCAACTCCCCATTTGGTGCAGTGACTCTTGAAGTTGAGGGCAGAGTTTTGATCACCTGCAGACATCCCTGCTGCTCAGTCGCTTCTCCTGCAGCTTCTGCCGCCGTTTCTGCTTTTCACATCAAAATGAAACAAAAAGAGTTGGTCTTTTAGGGCTTGGCCAAAAATAAGTAGCCTCAGAAACGCTACGGTAGGAAACAAACGTCTGTGGTGGGGATTCAGAGGGGGCTCAAAGTCTGACAAACTGGAGTGTCAATCACCAATGCTGTTCTGCTGATCCTGCTGCATTCTGCTGATGTCTCTTCTTGTCCACATGCCTTACACCGTGCTGAACTGGATATCCTAACTTGTGCTGAAGCATCGGATTGTACTTAGTGAGTGTTGCTGCGCCGACCCTTGGCTGGATGACCACGAATATCCCTGAGAAGAAGCCCGGGGGGAAAAATTCAGGTGTTCAATCTCTTGCCCTGTGGTTCCGCAGCACTTGCAGTTGCACCATGGAGCACATTCAGAATGTTTAAGCTGTCCCTCCGTGAAAGGTACAGCTGACTCCTGAGCAGAGTTGCTGGTTGGAGGAGCGCACCGTTGGTAGGACGGCTTCCCCGATGCGTTGGCACGCTTCACTTTTTTTTGTTGTTCTGTTTTTATTGATGTAAGTTTCATGCTGTCTTGATTTGCCAACAGTGTTGTCTAGTTGGGAAATAAAATGGGAAGGGTTGGGGCTGGGGGTGGGTTGGGACAGGTACAACTTTTGGGAGGGGCATTAATTAATCCCTGGCTTGGGACAAGAAGCAGTTGCTGAATTCAGTAACTTCTCTTTTGTCAGAACATAGCCAAGATGTGAAATTAAATCTGCAGTACTCTTTTTTTTTTTTTTTTTTTTTCCTCCTCTTTATTTAACAAAAAAATATTCTAATAAATACTCACTGTTCGGAGTTTTCTCTCTTCCCAAGAAGCACTTAACATATGAAAATCTGATGGAAATATCCATGGAGCTTGGGACAAGGGGGAATGGTATCCTTGCTGCTTTGGCAAGAAGCTGTTCATCTTCAGATCCTATTCTGTTCCTGTCCTTGTTCCCCCTGCTTTCATCGATGTGGGGTAGCCAGGCCAAAAGCAGTGCCAGCGATTGCTGACATGAAAAACCACGCATAAGAAAAAGCTGAGAGGCATTATTCAAGGAGTAGCCTGGAATGGAGCCTGAATTACACCAGTTCAGTTCACTTCAACTTAGAGACGAATGTACAATGCTGTCCTGCTCTCTGTCTGAACCAAACTCTCACAAGGGCTCCAGTCTTGCCTTGGGGAGTGTACAAGGATTGCAGCAGTCTGCTGTTACCGAGCCCTGAGTGGCACCAAACACAGCCACCTACTGCCTTCAGCTGAGCTCTTGTCGTACTGTACGGATCAGTGTGTGGAGAATGCTTTGCAACAAAACAGCTGGTACTCCTGAAAGAGTAATTGCAGTTTTAATATCAACAGCATGCACACTTTTTGTTTATAAACTAAAAAATGTTTTTACAGGGCTGTTAAACTGACAATTTAGGGTAGAAAATTGTTAATGACTTGCTAATGGCTTATTTGTTTGGGTCAGAAAAATAAATTGTGCCAAGAAAGTGTTCTAATGTGGCATGAATTGATGCTGTTAACACAGTAACACGGAGTGGCTGATATTATGCCTTCTGAACTGCAATTAGCTCCTGGGGCAGAAAAAGCTTTTGTTCAACAGTTGTGGTTTCGGGAACGGAGCTTAGTCTTGTTCCACCTGCAAGTTCCCATCTTCCTCAGCATCTGAGATCTTCTGTAGTAAGTGGTGGAGCTGCATTGCATGCCAGGGAGGCTCTGCCTGGGTTGTGCTAAATTGATTTGGGATCCGCGGTCGAGCTGCCTTCCTCAGTGAGTTGTTCAGGAGCTGTTGGGAAAGCGGCTCCCTGGCTTTGGGGTGGAGATGGTGGAGGTGCCCAGGGCTGGTGTTGTGAGCACTGCTGAAACCCCACCACGTGCAGCCTGCAGGTCGGGCTCAGGCTCCCAGCCTTGCTAGAACTGGTGCTATTTTGAGCCAGCAGAATTGTTTTGTGTCGTGTCTGGACTGACCCCTTAAGCCTAGCACCATAAACCTGTCATTACAACGTGTCTCAGCTTCCTGTTCAAGAGTAATATTCTTTGCTTGGCTTTCTGCGTAGCCGTGGATGTTTGGCTGGTGTAGCTGTAGGTGTTCTCTAACAAAAGCAGACGCCTCCTTCAGACAACCTGCAAGTTTGCAGCAAATTCATCGAGTCGCCCCAAAGCTGCAGGATTCACATGCCTGGTTTGCTGAAGGCAGTGCTCAGGTAAATGCCAGCCCTGTTTGTGATGCAGCAGCTTCAGCTCGGAGTGGCTCCATCCATCATCACCTATGGCTGATGGGCTGCTGGAAATGAAACTTCCAGTGTCCTCTGCGGCTTCTTCACCACAACATTCCTTTCTCCCTCGTTGCTTTCTGTGCTGTACAAACGCGTTGTGCACGTGGGGATGCTTTGCACGCTGAGAGGCAAGGAAGAGGGGAGAATGTGAGCAAAATGCCTGGCTCTTGGGGTGCTTCAATACCGGGGTGCTCTGTGCCCTGAGTGACGCCTCGGCGTTGTGGGGTCAGTGATGCGCTGGCAGTGGAGGGGAGGTGTGCTGTGGAGAATAGAGGGCTTCTCTAGGGGACCAGTTCCCAATTTTGGCATTGAGTCGCTTCCTCCAGTCTCGTCAGAATTAAAGCCTGCTGTCAGTGACTTGCATCCTCCCATCTGGATTTACAGATGTGTTTGGGACCTTAATGGAGAAGGGAAGTGCAGTTGGCACTTAGAGACACCTCTGCTTAGCGTGATTATATCCCTTAAACCCCAAATACTAACACAGTGCTGGCTCATCTGACAGGGCAGCCTGGATTACTGCTGCTGCAGCAGCATGCAAGGCTAAGCTGATGCCCACCAATGGGTTTGCTGCTATTTGTATGGATTCCATCAGGAGAAAAAGGACACCTTCCAGCGCTGCTCGGTTCTTCCAGAAGGTGCTGGTCAGCCCCATTGCTGCTCTGATGGCTTCACCTGAGGCTTAACACACCAGAGGAGGTGCATGTCCCCGTGTGGAGGAGTTCCAAACGTAATTAAACTCATGGGGTTGAAACTGCCCCACTGTCGAGCTGTAGGAAACCTCTCTGATGGGGTTTTGGAATGGTGGGAGGGGGATTGCTGTGCTCGGATCAGTGGGAGTTTGGAAACGGTGGCAGATGTGCAGCGTGAGGCTCCTGGAGTTGTGGCTGTGAAATGATTTCTTGGTTTCAGATTTAGCTCTGTGGGGCCTTCCAAGGGCAAGTTTAAAAGGAAGGAGCTATTTCAATTGAAAACAACATGAGGGATGTTCTCTCTTCCATGGAGAACCCTCACCACGTGGGATGTGATAGATGTGCCCCATGGCTGAGGCTGCTGGAGTGTGAGAGAAGCTGAGGGCAAATGCCAAGACACCAGAGGGGGAGATGCTGCCTTGGAGGCGGCCAGGAAGGGGTTGAGTGAGGCTGGTTGTCCGTTGCAATCTGGCATTCAGTGCTGCTGGAGTACTTCTGGTTGCTGCACAAAGATGGACTGTTGGGTTTCACACAGTACTTCATTGGTGATGGAGAAGCTCAGTGCTGGCAGGGAGGTTTGCACCTCCTTTATCTGTGGTCGTGTCCTTAGCAGAGCTGTTCTGTGCTGTCCTGCGGGCAGCTGGAGCTCAGCAACGCCGTGCTGCTTTCCTTGGCATTGCAGCAGCTTCCAAACAGGGATGCTTGGCATTTGCCACCTGGCTGAGCGGTGCTCGGGGCTGCTCTCAACTTTGCAAGCTAAAATAATGTTGGTTGGGTCACCGTTAGCAAAAAGGTGGATGAGGAGTTCTGATGGGCAGCTAGCTAACTTCGTTTAATGCATTTAAACAGAGCTGCAGCTGTAGGCTGGCATTACTGATAAACCCAGTTCACCAGTAGCTAATTAAAACCTGATAGAAGGAGGGATAGAACACGACTTTTATGGAGAGGTACTTCATTATGGGTCTCTTAAAGCTGCTGCTGGGATCAGCTGGGAGGGAGAGCACCTGGCTTGTTGGAGCTTTGCTCTTTCCCTTCATCGTGCACCGTGAGTTTAAGGTGCAGGAAGAACTTGGGAGCGTCCTTGGGTTCTCTTGGTGGAAGACCTGCAGGGATTTCACGCAGCTGTTCTGCTCTGAGGAAGGATCGGATGCACAGAGAAATGGAGCCTCTTCAGGGCCGTCCTCACATCAAATCTCTCCTCTTGCTTTGCCACAGAACGGTGGCACAGACAGGTGACTGCATATCTGAGTCCTTGGGAGCTGTTTCTCTTCCGTTTGCAGTGTGTGGTTCCTTCTTACATCACTTTGATTCCAGCTTGGCAGCAGAGGGGCATCCTGTAAGAGCAGAAGAGAAGTGCTGCGTGATGTGGGCATGGCGCTGTGCAGCCAGCACCCACTGCAGTGCCGTGTTCCCCTTGCTGCAGGGGAAAGCAGGAGGGAAGGAACCACAGCCATGAACATTGGCTTTGCTGGCAGGCAGGAGCGCGCTGTGGGCTCTTTGCAGCAAGGTTCCTGTTGAGCAAGAAGGCAGTTCAGCTCAGTGTGACCTTGGATGTACCTTAAACTCCTTAAACTGAAAAATGCAAAGGAGGTGGAATCTGCTGGAGCGCGGCTTTTCCTCTAGCGCAGACCCGAAGCAGTGGCTAAAAATGTGGGCAGGGAATGCCAGGAATCCTCGCTTCCATTCCCAGCTCTGCTCCGCTCTCTCTGCTCCGTGGCACAGCATCATCTAGCGGCTCCGTGGGCCTTGGCTGCAGGTGAGCTGGCTGCTCTGTGTTCCCATCCCGTAACACCTGCATCTGTCCTCGGTTCTGTCGCTGCTGGGGTGAGACTGGGTGCAGTTGTGGCTCTGATGGTGGGAGGCGAATGGAAAGGTGGTGGCTGTGCTGCCCTGAGGTCTGTACGTAATTAAAAGGTGTAGCTGGGTGTGAAAGAACACTTACCTGGATTGAAGATGTCTTTTGGGGGTTTTATAAAACCTCTTCTTGGTGCCAGTGGGTCGGGGCTGGTTTTGATTTTGTTTTTCTTGGGGGGGAGGAAAATGGGGCATGTTGACATTGCGTTTGAGAAATGAGCTCAGAAAGGAATCTCAGGAGGTTCGGGAGTGTTTGCTGAGCATCTTGTGTGTCCTGTTTTGTATTCTTCGAGTTGGGAGGTTTGGAAGCATCGCCTTGCAGTTCCACTTTGCCTTCTGAGCTCTGCGCCCAGCGCTGGCAGCATCCCTGAGCAGGAGCAGAGCCCACAGCGCGGCAGTGGGAGCAATACAGGGAATGCCACTGTGCCACCTAGATGCCACTAAGTGAGAGCAGCTGTCAGCCTGTTCCATTGCCTCTGTAACCTCAAGGCTGCCTGCTCTCACCCAGCTCCTGGCCTCTCTGTTCCCAGGGGATGAGGTTTAAACGCTGCAGACACTTCCGACTCATTCGGGGCTCTGGGTCTGGGCTGGGGCTGCACAATTGCAGTGGCAGAGCGCAGTCAGCATGGCTCCAGGTGCTCCTGCTCCGTGCAGATCAGTGCTTTCAGCTGGGGGGTGCCAGTGAGCGGCTGTTGGCTTCAGGTGGGAATGTGGAACTGATGCAGGGAGCAAAGCAAGGAGAGCTGAAAGCAGCCTGACGTCTCCAGTGAATCATCAGCACCGCGTTCTCCATGAATCCCAGATGGATTTGGACATTTAATTCCCATCACCCACTGGCTTTTTCTCGCTGCAGAGTTTTGTTCCTCACCCCTGTGCTTTGTGTTTCTAAGTTTATGACATATTAAGCGAGAATGGTTTGCAAACACGCTTTCTGACTGCAAGGGCATTTTGGCAATCTCGCGTTTCTCTTTCTTACTGACTCGGACTCGTTCTTCTTACAACTAAAATTCTGGTTGGGTTTTCCTCGAGGGTCAGCTCTTAGTTGGAGCCTACCAATGACACAGATGTTCTCCTTCCATCCTGTCCAGAGCTGGCTAGCAAGTTTAGCATCAACCTATGTGATTTTGATCTTTCCATTTCCAGGGAGAGCACAGACCTCCGTGCACCCCATGCAACCCAGTGCTGCTTTTGGGGTGAGCTGTGTGCCGGGTGTTGGCTCTACCCAGCAGTGCCACACACGGCAGCTCAGCGCAGGGCTGCCTGCACCCCTGTGTGTGCTGGAGAAGAAAGGTAAAATCACGAAAAGCAAAACAAAGCTGGATGAGAGCTGGACGAGCGTCAGGCTGTAACTCAGTGCCAACCAATAAACACACCATACTGCACACAGCTCTGCTTGCTGCCTGGTCTCTTGTTTTCGTGTGCATCTGTGGGGATGGGGGTCAGGGAGCACGGGGAAGAGCCCTCCCTGCTGCCCCTTGCTGTGTCTGGGATTTGGGGGAGCAAATGCTGAACTGGGTGAGAGCCCTTCAGGTTCCATGCAGAGGGGACTGTGCTGTAGGACTGGGGTGAGCTGTAAGGCCTGGTCTCACACAGACATTTCCAGCCCTGATTTGTGGAGCAGGAATGATGGCAGTGCTCATAAGCCGCTCGCAGCTGTGCTGCAAAGCCCGCAGGTGGAAATGACCTTCTGCTTCTGCTGCAGGGGTGCAGAGCACCAGCAGTGCCCTGTATCCATCCTCACTGATGGTAATCACTGGCTGTGTCTGCCCAGGACTCTGCCAGGTGTGGCATCACGCTGCTGGTCCATCCGCAGCCCCAGCTGATGTACAGCACAACGATGGAGCTCCTTTGGGAAGCCAAAGGTGACTCTGGGTGATGTTAATTTTCTGACTTCAAACTCATCGCCCACTGCAGACAGGAGTTGCAGAGATGCTGTGAGCACAGTATGGGAGGGGTGAGGGTGGCTGCAGCAGGGAGGAGGGGCTGCTGTGCATTCTGCTGCACCTTTGGGAGCAGAGCAGCCTGTTGGCTCTGCTGCTGCTCTCTGCTGCAGGTCTGCTCGCTCTGCTGGTTCCCCTGGTCGCAAAGGATCTGTTTCCCCAAAGTTGGTGGTGATGCTCTCATTCCCGATGTTTCTGGGGGGGCATTAAGGGTGATTTCCTTGGGGCTGAGCAGCCCCTGTGCTCCCCCAGCCCTCCTGCTTGCTCACTGTCTCCAAGGAACTTTCCTAGAAACTGCAGATCTTATTTTTAGGTGTCAGGATGGGGGGTGTGTGGGGGGAAGCAATGAGCAGGAGGCTCCCATGGCTGCTGATGGGGGAGCGGGGCTGAGGCTGGTTTGGGAAAGACATGAGATGTGTGATTTGGGATGTAGGGGATGCAGAGGATGTATGGGGTATGGGGAATCCCATGGGGTGAGCTGTGCAGCAGCGTTTTGGGGGTGATGGTTTCCCTTCTCCTGAGCATCCTGTCCAGGTCCATTCCCTCTGTCCCCATTGGAGGGGACCTCTGGGGGCCAAGGGGAGGCAGCAGAGATGTTGGGACCAGTGAGGGCAACACGGCCACCAGCATTGCAAAGGACACTGGATGGCTGGGAATGGGGACAATGGGACACTGGGGGAGCCTCGCAGAGTGGGGACAAACCAGCCCTGCCCCTTCCCACTAAAACAAAGGGTTTTGGCATCCCAGAGCAGGGAGTGTCCCTAGGGAGGGCTGGAACCAACCCCCGCCCCAAGCTCCATGCTGTCCCTGTCCCCTCTTGGCTTATTTTTTTTCCTTCCTTTCCCCCTTCTTCCTTTTTTAAATTCTCTTCTATTTCACCCATCTCTCTCATTGCCCCCCCGGTCTCTGCTGCCCCCTAGCGGCCCTGAAGCTGCACTGCATCGCGTTCAGAGCCACGCCCCCTCCACGAAAAAGCCACGCCTACATGTAAGCCCCGCCCCCAACACAAAAAAGCCCCGCCCCGCTGTCACGCGCTGCTCGGGTTCCGGGTGCGGGCGGTGCGCGCAGGTGGGGCGGGGCGGGAGCGCGCGGGGGGGCGCGGGGGGGGCGCGGGGGGGGGGGGGGGGGGGGGGGGGAGGAAGGCATGGGAAGCGCGGGGGGGGGGGGCCCCGGGGGGGCCCCAGCCCCGGGGGGCCCCAGGGGGGGGGGGGGGGGCGGCACCGCGTGCGGGATCTGCAGCGCCGTGTCGTAGCGGGGAGGGCTGCGATGCGGCGTGGCGGTGCGTGGCCGGATTTCTTTGGGGGGGAGCGGCACAGCAGCCCCTGGGTGCTCACCCTCCCTCTCCCCCATCCCCGGCCCGTTCTTACCGTAGGGAGGGCGGACGGGGTGACGGCAACCCACCGGTGTCTCTTCCTGGTGCGTCCTCGTGGCTGAACGCTGCGTAGCCCCCCCCGCCCCCACCCCCACCCCCGGCGCACCCCACGCCGTCGTTACCGGGGCCGCTTCGTTCCCTCGTGCCACCCGTCCCCATGCCGGGAGCAGCCGTCACCGCACCGCCGCAGCCATGAGCAACGCGACGGCTCCCAGCGCTCCCGGCGCTGCGGGCGATTCGTTGGTGGGCTCCGTGCTCGGCCCCTTCGTGCTGCTCACACTGCTGGGCGCCGTCCTGGCTGCGGTGAGTGCGGGCAGACCCCAGCCCCGGCTCCGTCCCTGTCCCTCATCTCCCCAACCTCATCCCTTTCTCCATCCCCAGTCTCATCCTCAACCCCATTCCTGGCTCCATCCCCAAGTTTAAGTCCGTCCCCATCCCCAACTTCATCTCCATCCCCAATTCCAACCCTGTCCCCACCCCCATCTGTAACCCCAGCCCTGTCCCAGTTCTCAACCCTCTCCTACTCTTCAGCCCCAATCCTGTTCCCATCCCCAGGCCCAGCCCTGTCCCAGTTCTCAACCCTAACCTGTCCTCAATCTCATCTCCAATCTCAGCACCATCTCTATCTCCATCCTCGATCCCAACTCTTCCCATCCTCAGTGCCATCCCCAACCCCATCATCCCCACCCTTAACGCTCTCCCATCCTCAGTGCCAATCCTGTTCCCATCCCTAATCTCATCTCCAATCTCACCACTGTCCCTGTCCCCATTCTCAACACTCTCCCATCCTCAACCACAATTCTGTCCCCATCCACAACCCCAGCCCCAACCTTATCCCCAATCTTATCTCCATTCTCAACCCCAATCCCATCCCCAACCCCAACTCTGCCCCCATCCTCAACTCCATCCCCAATTCCAACTCATTCCCCAACCTCCTCCCATCCCCATCCCCACATCCCACTCACACCCATCCTGCTCTCCACACAGGTGATGTACGTCCAGAAGAAGCGAAGGTGAGTGACTGGGGGACCCCCATCCCATAAACCCCCGGTTCTGCACCCCATCCCTGCTCAGCCCCATCCCCACCCCAGGTCGGAGCGCCTGCGGCACCGCCTGCTGCCCATGTACAGCTATGACCCTGCTGAGGAGCTGCAGGAGTCGGAGCACGAGCTGCTGGTGGAGGCGGAGGAGCACCAGGTGAATTTTAGGGCTGTGAGCTTTGTTTTGGGGTGGGAGGCTGCGTTCTGGGGCCATGACCTGCATTTTGGGGTTGGGGGCTGTATTCTGGGGCCACCGGCTGCACTGTGGTGGCTCAAGGCTCTCCATCCCTCCCTGCAGATGGGTCCCACGTGGGGCTCCCGTGGGGGCTGGAGGGCTTGAGGCTGCCCTGGAGCAGGACTGGAACCCACAGCTCCCCCCAGCAGTGGCAGCACAGCACCGGGAGCAGCGCCAGCATCCCCATGAGCACGGATGGTAACGGGGCACCTGCCACCTTCCTGCACATTTTTCTGCTGCTTTTTCTTGAAACCACCCTAAAAAAAATGCACTGAGGATGGGGTGGGGAAATGCACTGGGGCTGTGAGACAGGTGCAGCCCCACGGAGCACCCATGGGCTCCTATTGGCCCTATATGGTGCTTGCGGGGTCAGGACACCCCAAGTTCCTTGAGGGGGGCAAATAAACGTTTCTCTGTAACAGCAATAGCAGTGGTGATGGGCAGACCCCACACGGGGCTCAACCCCAGACCCCATAGGAGGCTCAATCCCAGAGCAGAGCATCAAATGTTTTATTCCATAAAACGTTTTATTCAAGTAACTGCAAATAGGAAACCAGACGGTTGTTAACAGTGGAACAAAAAAATAAACAGTAATAAATCCCCCCTTATTTCCCCACACTGGCAGCACCCTGAACCCGACACCGAACCCCCCCTGGCCCCACTGCAGCCGTGGGGGTGGCACAGGGGGACCCCCAGTGTCCCCATGCCCCCACCCAGGAGCAGCAGTGACTGAACCTTGAAAGTTAACAGTAGAAAACAAAAATATATGAACAAACGGCTGAACTGGGGAGAATCCCCCAAACCCCGCTGCAACCCCCAGCAATGCAACCCCCCCAAAAAAAGAGAAAGATGATGATGACCCCAAGCAAAGGATGCCCGGCTGCCCCACACCGGCACAGCAGTGCTCCGTGAGCCAAGAGTGGAACTTAAATATCCAGAGGTAGTTGTGAATGAGAGGACAACCAAAAAAGGATTAAAAAAAAAAAAAAAAAAAAAACCAACCAAAACGAAACACAATAATATATATATATATAAAAATAATAAAATAAAAATTAACCAGAACCGATGGGGAAAGGGGTCACCCCGAACCGGGCACTGCAGGGATGCAGCGAGGGGGAGTGGGGCTGCCCCACTGTGCTGGGGGGAGGGGGGTGGGGGTTCCCCCCCCAACGGGTTGGGGGGTTAACCCTTTGTTCCAGTGCTGCTGTTGTTGGGGGGTGAGGAAGGAGCGGGGCAGGAGGAGGAGGAGGAGGAGGAAGAGGAGGAAGCTGGGTGCTGCCGGGGGGGGGCTGTGCCCCGTCCATCTCCCTCAGTCCTGGGGGGTGATGATGAGGTAGCGGCGGTTCAGGAGGGGTCACTGCTCCTCCTCAGATGACTCCTGGGAAATGTTCACCTCCTCCTCGTCCTGCTGCTGCAAAGCAAAGGAGAAACGTGGCGGGGGAGGAGAAACCGAGGGGGGAAACTGAGGCAAGAGTCACCGCGCAGGGTTCTGCCCCTCAATGCGGCTCTGCATGGCGCCCCGCGGAGCTGCTGCTGCTTCGACCCCGCGGTGTGCAGCACAGCACAGCACAGCACAGCACAGCACAGCCCTGTGTGCGCGGCCCGGTGCCCACAGCTGCGCCCCATGGGGGGGTCGGAGGGGGGCACACGGTGCTGACTCAGCGCTGAGTGTGAGCCATGACTCAGCGCTTCCCACGCTTCCTCCCGCTCCATTCATAAAAACGTTCTGCCAGCGCCG
>NW_024885000.1:837479-884141 GCF_019232065.1 Centrocercus urophasianus | reverse complement strand
CTTCCCTTCCCTTCCCTTCCCTTCCCTTCCCCTCCCTTCCCTTCCCCCTTTTCCCTTCTCCCTTCCCCTTCCTGTTGGTGCCAGACAGCACGCAGCAGATGATCCCCAGAGGCGTATGCTCAGCACACACAAACATGATGTTTACTGGCTCTGGGATGGATCAAGGAGGGATTTAGAGACTCTGAGCTTGGCTGCACAGCTCAGAGATCGCCCTGCAAGTAAGTTATCCTCTTTGCTGACACCGGCTTTCTCTTCAGGTCATGCTTCTAAACCTCTGGACCCCAAGATAAATCACTTCCTGCTGTAATTACAGAAACTCATTTATGGTGATTAAGTGGTTTGGTGGAAGGTGTTTGAAAGGTGGTAGCTGAGCTCTGCTGGGCTGTGCTGTAATTAGGATAAAAGGGCTTCCTTCTCCTCCTGCAAACCTCCCTGCACCTCCTTCCTTCTCCCTGCAGGTCTGACGAAGGCAAGTCACTGTCGGTCTGACCCATCCCTGACATGAAATGAGTTTGCTCAGCGCAGTGTGAGCTTTAGGATGTAAATATGCTTTAATTATCCAGCTCAGTGTTTGCACTGGCGTGACTCCCCTGTCTGTGGGGGCAGCAGTTCTCTGCAGGTCATCTCTCTGAGAATAGAGGAGGGTGTGAAGCAGCAGATGGAAGTGAAGAGACGTCTTCTGAAATGGAGTAAACCCTTCTGCAGGAGCCCTCCGTGGCCTTCCATGCAAACTGCGAGCAAACAGCTTCACAAGCAAGGAGCAAAACTCTCATTTCCTGCTATCTACAAACCAATCTGAATCAAAGAAGCAATCTGAGTTCCTGTGCTTGCACAGAGCACGTTCCTTTTAATATCCCACACCCCCCGATGGGAGCCCGCAGACGCTAATTGCTTGCGAAGGCTCTCTGAAGTGTTTCACTTGGTGGATGTATTTCGTGATCTCCAAGCAGCACTTGTGAGAAGCAGCAACGCGCGTCGCTGACGGGCCGCCTGATTCCTCCCCAGCTGCTTTCTGTCACTGCAGCCCCTGATTTTGTCAGAACGGGGAGAGGAGAGCTGTGAGGAGTTGAGACAGAGGGCAAAGCTCTCAGAAATCAATGCTCAAAGAGCTGGGAGAAAGTGTGGCATCACAGCAATCCCTCCGGGACAACCGACCTTTGTTTCTCTCTTTCCCCTCTCTTTGATCGATGCGACAGCTTGATGCACAAAAGGGCTGCCAACCTTGATTTATTTTTTTCCAGCAGATCTTCATGAGACTTCTTGGTGGGAAGAGCTCTGTGCAGGCTGGAGGAACTCCAGCTTGGGTAAAACAACACCTGTTCTTTGTGACCTGCTCAGCCATTTCGCAAGGATGTTAGCAGGGGTAGATGGGGTTTGGGTAAGAGCACAGCCCCAGCACAAATATCCACAGGACATAGAATCATTAAGGTTGGAAAAGACCTCTAAGATCATTCAGTCCAACCATCAACCCATCCCCACCATGCTCAGTAAGCCGTGTCCCCAAGCACCAAGGTTTGGGCACTAAGTTGGGTAATCTGAACTGAAAGAAGCCACAGGGGTGAGCAGAGTAGTGATCCTGTGGCTCCAAGCACCAGTAAGTCCCCTTTTCCCCTCTTTCTGATTCTTTTGCATTCAGTACTTCTGTCTGCCAGGGCTGAAGTCAGGGCTGAACGTGGCAATGGCTCCTCTTGGTGATCTCTTGAGGTCCCTTCTAACCCTTGCAATTCTATGATTCCATGATACCAGCTTGCATCTGGTCAGTGTGGGCAGATTTCCCTCAACTTCATTCTCCTGCACAACCATTCAATTTTTCCAGCTGCTAAAATCTGTGTGTTTTATTACCCACAGAAGGCAGCATGTCTTACCTCTTCCTGACTCCATCCTTCCCTTCCTCCCTATGCACTGGACAACAGTGCTTTGCCAACTCACAGGGGTGACCCTACCACCAAGCTCAGTCTGTAACCCAGATGGGGAGGGCTGAAGAGTTTGGGTTTGTACAGGGCTGTGAGGTGCTCCCCTGGTACATCCTCTTCAGCCTGACATAGGAAGCTACAGCCCTGGGATGTAAAGATGGGAGAGCAGGAGATTGGATGAGCCTCGATCAGCATACCAGGGCAAGGTCTTGTTTGTTGGCATCCAGGGTAATGCTTCAACCTCATTTCTCTTATATTTCCTTTGTCCTACACACTATATATGAACAGTGCTGCGTGTTAGGGACGGATTCATCCAGCACTTGAAAAGCCCTTGGGACTGCATACTCTTCTTCGGGGGACAAGAAGGTGACTGTATAAAAACAGACCCTTGTCACTTTGTCAGCTCCCCTGTCCCCGTGCCAGCAGGTCTGGTGCTTCTCTCCCCATGTCCCCACCGCCCCGCTGAGCAGCCCCTGCTGTCTGCTGCAAGCAGCAGAGTGCCTTGCCTTCTCTTGGCAGGATACCCCTTGCAGGCAGTTGATGGAAGCCAGCGGGATCAGCTCTTGGCTGTCAGATCCCAGCAGGAGTGCAGGGCTTGGGCAGCGGGGTTTACAAATGCAGGAGGGGTCTAAAGCAAATCTGATTTGTAATTGCCAAGGCAGAAATGCCCACGGTGGCTCTTGCAAAACCTATCCCCAAGGTTGGGCTGACTTTGAACACAAATTAGTCGGGACTGAAGTTGCTTACATCCCCTGATGTGGTTTTAACATTTTGTGATTTGCTCCTAATTCATCTAAAGCCAGAAAAGCTTCCTGGTGTGCCCTCTGAGTTTTCATTTGAGTCGAGCTGGATTGCCTTGGGCTGTTTCTTCAGGATTGGGAACTTTCTGTTCTCTCCTGGCTGATCACACAGGGTAAAAATCTCTGCAGGAGAGCATGAACTGTGAGCTGCTGCATGGGCTGCACAGCTGCTGTGGGTGTGGGGCTCTTGAGGACGGCCAGAAAGCCAGTAGGAACATTGCTCCCCTTCCTCTAAATGCATTTTCCTTTTTATCGTACTCACAGCTCAACTCCAGCAGCCTCAACAGCAGTGAGTCCTTCAGAACTGGAGCTAGCCATGCAGTGGGAGTGCATTCTTGGCAGATATGTGAGAGGCTCCATTTCATGTGGTCAGGGTGGGGAGGAGATGAGTAGAAGGGAACAACAGATCACTGACAGTCAGAAGGTGACCCCAGGATGTTTCGGACCAGTTCTGCTTCCCCCTACCTGCAGGTGGAATGCAGGATGGCATTCTGCTAATGCCATCCAGATGCCAGGGTGGAGATCTCTTCCTTGCAAGCTCAATCTGATGTTAAGCTTTATTTTCTGCCTGCAATTCTGACCTCATTCAATCTTGCCCAGAAGAAAAACCCTTTGAATAGTGCATGTGCCTGTGCTGCTGTGGCGTGTTCACGCTGTCAGCGAGGCGAGAGTCCCTTTGGCTCTGGAGTGGAAACAGACCTCATTTTGTGTGGCTGCATCACTGCTGTCACCCTGAGCACCCTTCTGCCCTGCTGCTGACCCAACCCAAGCAGCTGCCGGGTGAGCAATGGGGCACAGACCTGCCTGGGGGTGTGGGTGTTGGTGCTGCTGCCCTGAGGGTCATTGCTCAGCCAGTGAGACAACAGATAGACACACATTTTCCTGCTGTTCCCTGAGGCTGACTTCATTTACCATCAGAATTTTTCCAAAAACAAAGCTGAACCCTAAAACAAGTGAGCAGCAGAGTAAAACAGGACATATGAGGCACTCATAAACCTCCATGCTATCAGGATTCTTTTCTGAGCCTTCTTTTTCTCCAGTAAGGATTATATCACAGCAGATGGGCAGCATTCACTGGAACATCAGTCATCAGCCACTGGAGAAAGGCAGGGTTGTGATGCATACCTCCAAGTTGAAGTCTGTATCCGAGTAGGTCTGTATTTGCACATTTGCTCATTTTACTTAGGACTTCCTAAGCCAATCCTGGCAGGTTCAAGGGGTTGGAAGAGGAAATCTGCAGTAGGGAAAAGCTCTTGCTGAGGCTGTGGCTGGACCTGGGGCAGTAGGATACTTGCAGGACTGTGTAGCACTCTCCTGAAGCAGCAGCCTGGTTCATGCGTGCTGCACGCCTGCTTCGTGCTTCCATGTCAGCATGGTAGGATCTGGGGCAACAAAGATGGGGGGTTTGTCTCTGCTTTTCAGAGATGGCAGCTTTTGGCCAGTCCTGTTGGGTTGGGATGAGCAGAAAGGCTGCAGGAGGTGGAGGTGGTATTCCCTCCCCTGCGTATCCATCACTGCCTCTTTCGCAGGTTCAGCCGCAGGATGCGACTGGTGTGAAAGCACACAGCAAATCCTCAGGCCTGGGGCTCTTGTTCCTGTCAGCCCCTTGCCTCTGGCTTCATTTTCCCTTGCAGCTCTTTGGCACTTGCATTGCAGCAGAGGGGAAGACGCTTTGGCAGCCAGGATCCAAGCTCATCCCTGAAACCGCAGGGAGCCGCAGCCGCAGATTGAAACCACAGCTCGCCAGCAAATGCAAAACAATGTGCAAACATGTTTTAATGTCAGGTTTTTATTAAAAGTGGACTAAGAGATTAAGATGTTCATCTGCCTTGCAGGGAGCAACTTTATAAATCTCAGCTTGCATGCTCTCGCCGAGCGTTGCTAATCACCAGGCTGGATCCACATCACGTGCGCATGGACTGCTTGCTCGTGGAAGGCTCTCTTTATCCAGGCAATGGGAGCTGGAGCTCAGTGAGACCTCCTGGGGCTTAATGAGGTTCCCGCTGACACAGAGTTATTGGGTTCCTTTCCCCCTTTAAGCATTCTGCTCTTCAGGCCTGCTGCGTGTTGGTGACTCTGTGCTTTGAGGACTCTGTGTGGAGCATCACGGCGGCAGCAGGGACCCATGGCTGGCATGAGATGCCCTACTGGACACGTTAGAAGGTACTTTGCCACAGAGGTGGCTCTTGCGAGTGACTGGGGGTGTTAAACTCTCTGACACAGTGAGCTACAGTGGTGGAAGTGATGTAGGAGCACTGGAAAATCTTGTCCTTGACCTCTTCAGCTTGTCATAGCCACAGGATTGGAGCAGCTTTGGAAAGAAATGATTTGGTTCCTGGCTTTTTTTCCTCCCTCTCTGCTTGTTTTATTCTCCTATAAGCATTCATCCAGAAATTCCCCTTTTCTGTGCTGGATTGATGGCTCTGGGACAATCAGCAGTATTCTGTTGCTGTTAGGAGTTCTAAAGGCAGTAAAGTTGGGTCCTTGAAGTGCTGTCAGTAATCATTTTTATGGTGGTCAGATTGCTCATTAGCACACTTGTTTTCAGATATTTAAGCTGGAAAGAAATCTATAGTCCTTGCATTTTTAACTTGATAACCACTCAATAGAACAAATAGAGTTGGAAATTAGAGCAGAACTGGGCTGGAAGAAATAGTCCTGAATGCTCACCTTTTACCCCAAAGGTCTATGGAGACAATTGCTTTCAGAACACAGCTTGGGGGAGCACATACATTCCCAGCCTACCGAGAGGTAATAACAGCTCAGGTTTACAGCTGTGATTAGCTGGTAGGATGGGACCTGGAGGTAGCCCTAAAATAGGTATATTGAAAGCTTCTGCTCTGAGTCTGGGTGAAAAACAAGGACTGGCTTGGAGCATTTGTTTGCAGGACACGAAGCAAAAGAAACAGCTCAAGAAATCCTTAACGATGGTTCCCAGAACCTGAATGCAACTGGGTGGATTTAGAGCAGTGCTGGCTGGAGGGGCTTTTCTTGAAGTCCCATTTCTCCAGGCAGGGCTGAGAATGGCTCTTGTGCACATGCTGGGATCTGGGGTCTGGGCAGCTGGTTGAGAACTGCTCTGAGTCCTGGTGCACAATGTGGGAGGTGTCCTGGGGGGGTCTGCATTTCCTGCTGGCAGAAAGAGGGAGGAAAGCCATAGGGAAGAGGAAGAGTTGAAGTAGGCAGCTGTGGTGGGAAAATAATGCTGCCTTCCTGAAACAGTGACCCATTCCTGGACCATGGCCTTTCTGCCCTGGACTACCAGTGACGTGTTTGGGGACATCCATCAGAGAAGCAGCAGCCTGGCACCTGGTGCTCACCTCCATCTCCCAGAGTGTTCCCTTCTGTGCAGAGCACAGATCAGCAGCTGTATCCCCCACCACAACTTTAGTTTAGGAAATAAAGCAGCAAAAAGTTGGAGGGTTGGTTGGGATTTTTTTTGTTTTTGTAAAGCATTTTGGGATTCAGTCAAAGGGAAGGTGCTGTGCAGATGTAAGCTCGTTAGAAGGTCATTATCATTATTCACCTGCTGTGTCTGTCTGTCTCTCTAAATGGCTTTAGCCATCAGCCTATTTATCCACATTCCCCTCTTACTATTATATGGTAAAACACCAGATTGCCCCTGCTCCTAGCTGCCCTACACCCCTCCTTCCCCATTTCCCATGCCAGCAGCACTGTGCTTTGTCTGATGGGAGTTCAAGGAGCCCAAAGCCAGACTGCCCCGTGCTCCATCCATCCTGTGCTGCTGGGGAAACTGGAGGTGTTCTTGCAGCCCTGGGTGCAAAGAAGGTGCCCAGAGTGTGCTCCCCCCACAGCCAGCCTTCATCCGTCCTGCGTGCTCTGGTGCTGCTGTGTAGCAGCGTTGATCAGTGGAGATAATTAATATGAGGAAGTAGAAAATTTTGTCTTGGGCTTATTACAGACTCTAACCCTATTAGGCAGGCCATTTGGAGTCCAGGGAGGGCTGTTTCTTTCCAGAAGAGATTGCAAGTGGATTGAGTTCCATTATGTTCCTAATTAAAAGGAATGAAATAAAAAAAAAAAAAAGAAGAAATAAAGAAGGGGAGGAAAAGAAGCGGTGGAGCTCTGTGACAGTTTGGAAGGAAATTAAAGCCTCTCAGGTGTTTTCCACTGACACACTCACGTGCATTGCCTTGGTGCTTTCTGCTTCCCTCTTCCATCGCCACCCCATATGCAGTTATCGTGGCCCAAGAGTCGAGGGCCAGGATAGGGGCTGAGGGTCGGGATGACGCGATTGGAGCCGGGCAGGGATGGATGCTGGGCAGAGGCAGCGAGCCGCAGGCTGGGAGAGCCGTGGTGCACAGCGGGGTGCTGGGTGCATGGCTCTGCAAGGGATTCTACATCAAGGAGAGATCCTACATCAAGGCACTGCCGTCAGGCTCCCATGAGCGCTATCGCTTGCCCAAAGCGCTCGGAGCACTTACTTATTTTGTAACGCGGCCCCGCAGCCTGTGATGTGCCAGACGTGGCGTGTCTAAGAAGCCGAGCTGTTCCTTATCAGCCTCTCGCACTGTCTCAGAACCCTTCTGCTAAGTGTCTTTTGTCCCCCTAATAAACTGATAAGCTGCTGGTAATCCGCTGATCGCTGATAGGCGGGGCGGCCCTGCTCTCCCTCCCTGCACAGATAAGGCAGCTCTTTGCCAGCGGGCAGCGGGTGATGCAGCTCAGCCCACAGCAAGGAGCAGGTGGGCTTTGGGAGTGTGTGCACCCCACCCCTGGCTCGTGTGAGGAGAGAAAACAGGACAGGGTTGGACTCTCCTGGGGTTTCTGCATCTCTTGGGCGGGCAGATCCCGCATCCATCCTGCAGAGCTTGGACATGTCCTGACCCTGCTGTTGGCTGCACACCTGTGCCAGGCTGGGGCAGGGAGTCCTGTGGCTGCCTGTGCTCCCTGAGAGAGACTGGAAAGAAAGGGGAGGTGGGAGGGAAGAGGAAAAAAACACGTGTTTCTTTCTTTTCCCTCTTTGTTGCAGCACTCTAGCTCTCTGCTGTCAGGAGATGGGCAGGAGGGAGCAGCGTGTCAGGCATTTGGTGTTAATTATCTACGAAGCCATGCAGCTGTGGTGCACACAGCTCCAGTGCCAGGGATGCTGGCCACCTCTGCATCTGTCCTGTGCTGCGTAGGAGCAAAGCCCTCTCCCACCCCCCTGCACTTAAAGCAGCGCAGGGCTGCGATGCAGCACCGCTTCCCTTGGGCTCCCCTTTCCAGCAAACAGCTGTGAGCCTGCAAGAGCCATGGGTCTGTGGACAGCCCAGCTCCAGAGGAGGATCACTTCCTTCCCAGCACTCACATCACTGCTATTTAATTTGCCAAGCGATACGGTGGAAGGGAATGAAGTGGTGCATTTTGTATTTTTACCTCCTCACCAACGTTCTCCCTGGGGGAAGCTGATCTTTGGCCTGTTGCGGCCACAGCCCTTGTTTAGCAAAGTTTGGTTTTGTTCTAACTATTTCTTGCTGTGGAAAACAACTCATTAGCACGAGGAATGCCAGAGCTCAGGAGACTCTCCTATTTTCCTGTTGTTTTTTTGCACAGCACAAGGACGGTGTGAGCATCTCCCTCCTGGCACCAGGCAGCATTTTGGGCTTGCCCCTGTGTCCTTCTCCCCTGATCACGTGTTCTAGTGCTAACACTGCCTACTCTGTAACATAAACTATTGAGCTGGGGGCATAAAATCCAAAGCAGGATCCATTTCTCCTCCCTGTCTTCTCCCCCTAATTGCGTGCATTTATGTGTCTGTTTGCTGCTGCTGGAACAAGTGGGCTCAGCCCAGCAACCTGCTGTGTGTGGGGACTGGAAATGAAGGATCAGGAAGATGCTGACAGCCTGCTCGCGAAGGCTTGATCAATCAGTATGTAATAGAAAAACGGCTCTGGCTCTACAGGGAGAAGGAAGCAAAGGATTTGATTAAAAAGCCAGACTGCGGCTGGTTGGAAAGGACATCTCTTGGAGGCGGATGAATCATCAGGTAGTTACAGCACAGGAGTTTGGCTTGAGAGCAAAGTGGGGGTAACTGCCTTCCTCCCCCTGCTCAGCATCCTGAATTGATACAGAGTGGCCATGGGGTTCTGCTGCTGCCCGTGAGCCGTGTGGGATGGAGCAGTGCCAGGTTCCTTGCTCAGGCAGCACCGTGCCTGCCCCGCTGGCATTTGACATGGGTGAACATGCACTAAATAATCGGCAGCCTATCGATCTGAGGTCACCCATGCCAAAGCGTGATCGATGGAAACAGACAGCTGAGTGGTTCTGTAATGAAGTGCCTTCACCTTAGTGGATTTGGGAGAGAGAAAGGGTATGGGAGATTAAATCCTCCTGCCATCGACAGCTCATCAAGCAAAAGATGTATTAGTGAAGAGAAGTCATGCTTCCTGAGCCCTGATGGGAGGAATGGAAGTGCTGGGAGTTGTTTGTGCTCTTTAGGGGAACATCAGCCAGGAGTGCTGCCCCACTGCCTCCCAGCACCCTGCTCATGGCTGCAGCTGGCAGGGGGTGTCCCAGGCAGCAGTAAAGCTTTGAGGGCTTTGGAGGAATTAGGGAATCGAGCAATGCGCTCAGAATACAGTTGGCTTTCTGTGCTGTGAGGGCACAGTGCTGGCTCATGCCCAGCTGCTGCTCGTCAGAACCCCCAGGTGCTTTTCAGCAGGGCTGTGCTCCACCCTTACACCCCCAGCTTGTACTGACAGTGTGGTTGCCACGATCCAGGTGCAGACCTTGCACTTGACTCTGATGAACCTCATGAAGTTCTCCTCACTGCTGTGCCTGTCTAGGTCTCTCTGGATGGTATGCAGAATTTGCCTTGGCTGCTGCAGCCCTGCTGGCTGAAGGGCTGATGTGGGTCTGACAACCAGCAGCCACCAGTGGGCTGTGGCTGGCAATGAGGGGCATCAACTGTGACCTGATGGCACTGAGGAGCCCTGGAGCTGCTGGGAGTTGTGCCATGCTCCCAGACACCATAGCCCTATGCGCAGAGGAAGGCGATGGGAGCTCAGGTGGGAGCTATCTGCTGCCACGTGAAGTGTACTGAAGCTGTGGAGTGGAGAAAAGAAAGGCAGGGGCTTCGATCCTGCATCTCCAGCCAACTCTATTGCCTGGCAAGCAGCACAGAAAGTGAATAACACTTAAACCCATGCAGGCCTGGGGTGACAGCAGTGCTCCGACATCCCCTCCACCCATTTTTCAAGACAAACTTTCCTCTGTGATCCACACGCAGCTTTATTGAGCTCTATTTCCTCCAGTCTAACTACAGAAAGAAATTGGCAGCAAGCGCTCTCACGGGCAGCGTGGAACGGCAGCAGCGGCTGTCAGGGCTCCGGGGGCTTTATTGCCCTGCCAAACACCTACATCATGGTGACACTTACATAATTACATATCGGACCGGCGAGGATGAAGCGCCCGGCACCTCCTAAACGTGTCAACATGATTTGAGAGGTTTGGGTTCGGCTGGACTTCGTAGGCATTAGATTTCAGACTCCAATCACACGGGCATCCGGAGGATCAATAGCTGAGCACCGCGTGGCAGCTGGCTGCAAGGTGAGGGGGAGCAGCTCCGCGTGTCAGCGCGGCCGGTTAAGGTGATGGATGAGTTGGGTTTGGGTTTGGTCTCTCCGCCTCCTGCTGGCTCTTGTTCTGCCCTGCTGCAAAAAGGAAATCTCACGGGCAGACTCTGCATCCTCGCTCCGTGCTGGTGGTGCAGTTTGATCGCGGATGCTCCGTGACCCTCATTATGCAGCAGAGCACTTCCCAGCTTTACCAGTAATCCCACTCTCGGCTCCAGCCACGTCACTCCGTGCTGACAGCAAATAGGTTTTGGGAGGAGAAAGCCGCTGTGACGCAGGTGTCTGCGGGCTGAGCTCCCTCTGACAGCACACGTGGAGGCTCTGACGGTGCTGCACCGCTGTTGGTGTGGGAATGGGATTTGGGGCCCTTCTGTGGGTTCTCACTGACGTTGCATGGGATGGAGATGCTCTGCTCTGGGCAAATCTGCCCTTGCTACGTTCTGTATGAGTGCCCTTGTAAAACGTGGGGGAAATCACAGCAATTTGGACGATTGAGGTCGGGTGGGTCAGGAAAGAACATCGGAATGCCTCAGACCAAAGCTGAAATTGGGGATTTTCTTGCAGACTCATTGACTTGAACTCCTTTTGTGAAGAGCTGAGGTTGCTGCACTTGTTGGCACCCTCAGCTCTATCCAGTGACATGTGACGCATGGGACTTTCTAGTAACTGCATTTAATTAAGTCAATTTAATTTAGTTAATTAAAACATCCACTGGTTCTTGTTAACCCTGCACACTCAGCTCCTGGACAGCCCTGCTGCCAGCTCCTTTGGCCCTGTCTGTCATTGGAGCTTTGTCCTCTCCTGTCCCTCAGATGATGACATCCAGCCCTGACTTTGCCATCATGAGTCTCCTCCTTGCAGCCTCCAAAGGGCCGTGGCCCCTTTTTCCATTGGGAAAGCAGTGTGTGCACACAGGTGACCCGGCTCTGTCCTGGCCACATCTCACCCAGCTCTTTCAAATTAATTTCCATGATGGAGAAGCTCATCATCACGCTGTCATGTCTTTCAATTCACACTCATATCAGCACAGTGCTGGACCCACTTTGCAGCACCGGCCCGCATTACCCAGTGTAACTTAAGGGGAAAACACCTGCAAACAAATTGAACGTTCCTAAGTGCAAATTGGTTTTACAATTGCTCGAGATTTAAAGTGCCACTGCAGCAAAATAATGTTATTTTTTTTCGGGCGGGTGTTTTTGGAATACAGATTGGTTGGATTTGTCCTGTTGGAAGAGTTGGGTTCATTCCACGTCTTGGTGGGTCAGGTTCATTGGGATGTGCTGGGCTGCGGGACATGGGCTGACCCCAGAACTGACCCCAGTGGAGATAACCTGACGGCAGCGACGCTGCAGCTCTGTGCGAGGCTCTGTGCAGAGTTCAGCACTGCTCCAAACTTCCCCTTCTACTCCGCCTGCTCTCTGCAGTCTTCATTTCCACTAAATCACCTCAATTGGTTTCGCTCAGCGGTCGGAAAGCCATGCTTGGAATATAATGGTTGATCTTTTATGACATTTACCGCCACTCATATCAGCACACGCGCCTGTTTAATTCACTTGTTGCTGTGCCATCCATCAATCACCGTAAATGTTATAACAGCAACCTGTCACCGGGGGGGCACGCGTGGGGAGGTGTGCGGGGTGCATTGGATGGGGCTTGGGAAATGAGTGACCCTTCCATCTACTGGGGGGGAGTTGCCTCCATCTGAGCAATGCTGCATGCTGCCTGCCCCAGTGCTGGGGCGGTGGGTTTGTGCTGCAGCATGGAGCTCTTGCAGCTCATTCTGCTGCTCGTCCCCTCACCCAACAAGCTGTCCCCATTCTTTTGGGGGCAGGGGCTTTGTATGAGACTTCAGACGGTGAAAGTCAGCGTGGCTTAGTGGCAGTTTGTATTCCCAACAGCCCGTGTAACAGCAGCCATCAACAGCTACGAGCCTGGCAGCAAAGCAGATGAAGACAAAGTAGCCTCAGGTCTCACTTGTTGCCCTTTGCAAGTAATTATATTAATTCACCTGTGAGCTCATGTAATAACAGAGATGAGATCTCCTGTTTGGGTGAAGGCGGGCTTGCGGGAGATGTCTGAGATTGCTTTCCCTGTGAAGAAACAGCATTTTGATTGATCTCTCAGCAAAGATATGAAAACGCCCCGACTCGGTGCCACGTTTCGCTGTGACATTTTGCAGGAAGGAACGAATGGCACGCAGCCATTCCCACGGTCGGGGTGACATTACCAACAGCTGTGTGCAGCTCAGCATCTCCTGCAGCACCAGCCGTGCTGGAGGGCAGATCCCCAATGGATGCTGGGCAGGGATGGACCTGGCTGTGGGTGATGGCAGATGAGCTGCTGGAGATGGGTCAAAGCTTGCGTCAGAGCACAGCGTGGCAGGTACCCCCCTGCGTCTGCTCCTCGTGACTTCAACACCGAAAGTGTTTTAGATGCTCCCTGCATGGAGTGGATGGCAACTCTGGTTAAAAGCTGAGATGCTCATGAAATACTTATCGCCCCAAAGCTGTGTCTGCACTGCAGGTGAAGGGATGGGATCTCTTTGGGCGCTGTGCTTTGGGAACCAGCAGGCGCTCTCCTTCCTCCACCAACCCATGCGTGTGATTTTGGCCTCAATGGATCCCAAATTCCACGTCTGTAAAATGGAGTGACATTTTCCTCCCATGCGCTGAGGCTGTGCTTGCCCCTCTGGTCCCACTTGGCTTTTGTTCTCCTCCCTGTAGAAGTGCTCAAAGGTGCTGGCCCACATCAGGAGCTAATGGGCAGCATGCTCTTCCTTTTAAACCACAACCATGTAGGCAGCTCTCCACTCCCCCGTTCCTCCCCCATAATCCCTCCTCCTCGCTTCCCTGTCCGCCATCCCAAGTGATGCTCGGCTCCAAACACCATCACAGCTGTGAGCAAAAGAAGCAGCAGTTCTGGGAACAGATCCCACGAGCTCAGCTCTGTGTTCCCACTCTGCACCCCTACACTGCCCTCGCAAGCTGGGCAGCTGGGATCTGAGCATTGCCCTGGGAGGTGCTGGTTGGGCCCTAAGTGTAGACATGCAGCTTTGGGGCAGGATGAGGTGCTGTTTGCACTGCAGGTGTTCAAAGCAAATCTGCAGCGCTCGCATCTGAGCACTTGTCACCTGGTGAGAGAGAGGTGGTGGTGGGCTCCAATCTGGGGAGTCCATCTGGGGCTGGTTGCCCAAAGCCCCCACCATGAAGATTTGTAGCAGAAAGGCTGCTGGAGCAGGAGCCTAGAGCAGAGTGAATGGAGCTGCTCTAATGGATATTAAGTGATTTGCGAGCCCGCTGCCTGCAAACACAGCCGTAAATAGAACAAAGGGAGGGGGTAGCACATGAAAGAGGCTCAGGCTCTTTAGCGGAGCAGTGTGAAAAATGGGGAAAGGTTCCCGTGCAGGGCTCGGGCAGCGAGAGAAACAAAAGCCCCGGCATCTATTTTCATATCTTTTATGTCTTCCTTGCACTTAATCTTGTTTAGCTCTGCAATTAAATTTTAAGACGCATAAGAGTGTTCGCTTACACACTTGGATTCTTCGCAGATTGAATTATTTAATAGAGTGTGGAGCGGCTCCATGATCTCGGAGCTGTGGCACCAAAGGCAGCCAAGCAGAAAATTAATAAACACTGCCTGCCGTCTCCGCGCCTCCCGCGCTCCCCTCTCCATCCTCCCTCTTCCTCTCCTGCTGCAGCCACCCCTCTGCTCCATCCCTCTCTGTTGGGGTTTCCTCTTTCCATCCCACTGCCGTCTCCTCCATCAGTTTTGCTACCCGCCCTCCCGCTGCTGCTGGGTCGATGCTCTGTGCATCTCATCCATGCAGCTCAATTCCTGGGCACGTGTTCACTGTGATTTGGGTCACGTTGGGGAACACCCCTTGCCAGCACGGGGTTGGGTGGGACTGGGTTGTGCCATTTTGTAATTGCATCCCTCGGCCCAGAATAAATTGCATCTCAAATGCTGCTGAAATTCTCTCTATCCTCCTTCATTCTCCAGCCACCAAAGTTGATCTTCTTTCCCCTCCTTTTTTTTTTTTTTCTTTTTTTTTTTTTTTTTTTTTTTTTTTTCCTGGTAACCTTTCCAGGCAACAAATCGCAGGGGGCAATTACACTGTTTGCTAAAGAGAGCATTAAGCCAGCCACAATTTCCATAGAGGATATTGTGCAGCAAACAGCGATACAAAGGCAGTCTATGAAATTCAT
Source organism: Centrocercus urophasianus (assembly GCF_019232065.1). Taxonomy (NCBI): domain Eukaryota; kingdom Metazoa; phylum Chordata; class Aves; order Galliformes; family Phasianidae; genus Centrocercus; species Centrocercus urophasianus. The sequence goes on along the minus strand of NW_024885000.1, from coordinate 869,646 downwards.
CAAATTGCCTGTTGGATAAAGGCATGCATTTACAATGCACTCGGAGCCCTTGTGAATTATCTGAAGAGAAATCCGTTTGTTATTTTTCTTCCTCTAAAGAATCCCCATTTTAAGGGGAACCAAATAAAAAGGCTGGAAAATTACTGCTATAGGAAAAGATCGGCCACTCCTTTGTGGGAGGTGATGGTGGTTTTCCCCCGTTGATTATTGGAGATAATGTGCTTTGAGTTTGATGGCTTTCAGTGCAAGTCTCCATTGGTATCTGTGTAGAATCATAGAATCATAGAATGTTTGGGTTGGAAGGGTCCTTAAAGATCATAGCTCCATGGAGTGGTTGGGTTGGAAAGGGAGATCACAGACCTTAGAGATCACAGAACCATGGGATGGTTGGGTTGGAAGGGACCTTAAAGATCACAGAACCATGGGATGGTTGGGTTGGAAGGGACCTTAAAGCCCAACCAGCCCCACCTCTGCTGTAAAATGGGTGCCCTCCCAACCAATCAGGCTGTCCAGGGTCCGACCCAGCCTGGCCTCAGGTACCTCCAGGGATGGGACACCCACAGCTTCTCTGGGTAATCTGTTCCACAGAGGCTCCTCTCCTGGTTGCTGCTCTTCATGCTGTGTGGGACGGCTATTGATACAACACTTATGGGGCAAACCAAAGCTCTGGATGTTAAACACTGTGAGTTGAGCAGACTCCTACACCCCAACCCTGTGCCCAAAATATTCCAAGCCATCCACCTCCTCCTGCCTCAAATCAAGATTATTTTTCATCCTTTTCAGGGTTTTCTATTTTTTCCAAAGCTGGACCCCCACTCCACCCCAAAGCTTTTAGCAGCAGGGAGTGTTTGGAGCTGTGGGGTTGGGCAACGATTCTCGCCTGGCTCCGCTGCAGGATGGAAATAGTACTCATGGAATTGAAATTCTGGAGGGAATGACAGGGACACAGCAGAGAAGCAGCTAAAACACCTCTCTAATTGCTAATCAATACCTTAAAGAAATGTTGCCCTAGCTGAAACCTGCTCCCAGGGAAAAAAATAAAAATCTACACGATTTGTTCCGTGATTGGAATGAGATTTTATTTGTCTGGTTTCTGCTGGTTTTTTGGGGCTCTCTTTTTCTTTTTTTGTTTGTTTGTTTGTTTTTCTTGTCCCTCCACCCCGCTATGCTCAGGTTTTATGAAGTCATCACCCGTTCCTCGGTTCAAAACCTCCATGAGAAACTTTTGGCTCCACACACAGACCAACACTAATCTTCTGTGTAATTGAATCATCATTGTGGATATTATTTGGCTGCTTCGAAACAGTTCTGTTTCTCGAGTAATGCTTTTATTAGCTTTTGGTGCTGTTGTGTGTTGTTTTTTTTTTTTTCTTCTTTCCTGTAGTAATAGTATTTTCTTGCTTTCAAATGCTGTCTACAGCGTGGCTCTTTATTGATGTGTTACGAGGATTTCTGTCTCACTTTAAAAAAGAAAACAAAAAATCCAGCACAGGCGCACAGAGCAGAGGTTGCTGTCTCTCCAAGGATGAACAATTAAGGAACATGACCAAGGGGAATTTCCTTGGGCTTGGCTGTTCTCAATCTCTTCAACCACACATTTGCAGTTCAGCTGGTCGATGACCATTCCTCGGGCTTCACTCCACCCCTCCGTGATGGGAAGGAGAACACGTGGCTGCCCTCTTGTGAAGGGTCTTTGACGTGGTCTGACACCTCACCCTGAGTTGGAGAGAGATGGATTTGAAGGCTGGACTCTTGATTGGAGAAGGAGTTGGTTGGGTGGTCATAACCAGAGAGTTGTTGTCAGTGGTTCTATGTGTAGGTGGAGGTTGTTGAGCAGAGGTGTCCCCCAGGGGTCCATCCTGGGACTTGTGCTCTTCAATGACGTAACAGGGGGATCAAGTCCACCCACAGCAACTTTCTGATGACACCAAGCTGAGTGGTGCAGTTGATACAACAGAGGGAAGGGATGAGGGAAGGGATGCCATCCAAAAGGACCTGGACAGGCTTGAGAAGTGGGTCTTGGAAAGAGTCCAGCGGAGGGCCACAAAGATGGTGAAGGGCCTGGAGCATCTCCCCTATGAAGAAAGGCTGAGTGAACTGGGTCTGTTCAGCCTTGAGAAAAGACGGCTGAGAGGGGACCTGATCCAGGTCTATCAGTATCTGAGGTGTGGGGGCCACAGTGGTGAGGCCAGTCTCTTTTAAGTGGTATACATGGAGACAGGACGAGGGGGAACGGACACAAGCTGCAGCATAGGAAGTTTCTCATGAATGTGCGTAAGAACTTCTTTACAGTGAGGTGACGGAGCACTGGAGCAGGCTGCCCAGGGGGGTTGTGAAGTCTCCTTCTCTGGAGATATTCAAGTCTTGCCTGGATGCCTACCTTGTGACCTGGTGTAGGGAACTGCTTTGGCAGGGGGGTTGGACTCGATGATCTCTGGAGGTCCCTTCCAACCCCTACAATTCATTGATTCTGTGAAGGTGTTGTGCTCGGTTGGGGCAATCCCAGATGTCTTTAGGTGCTAGGAAAAAAAATCTTTACTCAGAGGGGTTGAGGTGCTGGCACTGCTGCCCAGAGAAGCTGTGGGTTCCCCATCCCTGGAAGTGCACAAGGGCATCCGTGGGCTGATGTTGTGAGGGGCATCCAGCAGGGGCTTGAAATGCAATGGTTGTAGAGGTCCCTTCCAACCCAAACCATTCCACGATTCTATGATTCCCACCCCCTGTGACTCCCATAAACCTCTGCTAAAACACAGCTGCAAACCAGAGCAGGGCTTGTCCAGGACTGGGTGATGCCAACACCAACACTCCTGCTGTTGGGACTGCTTCTGTGTGAGAAGGAAGCCAAGATCCCTGTGATGTGCTGGGGCACACAGATGGTTTGTGACGGCTTGGAGAGAAGAGTGAGGAAAGGGCAGGGGGTCGGGCTGAGCTGGGGCCCCAGGAGGTATTTGTGGGATCCTGCAATTGCCTGAATTCATTTCAATTATTGTCGCTGCTTCTCTACAGCACTAAATAAAGTAAAATAAATACAGAAAGCAGAAGGCAATATAAAGCAGTTAGAGAGGATCAGTGGTGAATTGAATAATTCATTCAGGAGAGAAAAAGAGCTATTTGCTATGTCAGTCTTATCTTGATTGTATTTATAGACAAGAACTTTTGACAAGGAAATTACCTGTAAATTCTTCTTTTATTTATTTTTTTATCCATCCATCCATCCATCCCAGCAAATAACCAGCGGTGAGACTTATTGCAGGTTTTATTCTTTTTTCTTCCCAAGGCGGTTTGATGGATTTCTGTGAAGAACACGAAATCTCGTGACCTCACTGTGAGCCCAGGGGAAGCTGCTGCTCTGATAGAAAGCGAGATAACATTGGATGGAAACTCAGCAGGGAGAGCAGCAGCGTTCCTCAGTGCCTCCAAGCGGGGATGGAAGACACACATTTGTGTTTCCTAAGCTGTTGTGTACTGTGTTCAGAGCAAAGGTTGAAACTACGATGCTGCTCTGAGCTTCTGCCTCTCACCAGTGTTGATTTTGGGTCTGTCCTTGCAAATGGGTGTTCTGCAGCTATGGGGACGATGAGCGACAGGAGGAGGACACACTGACTGCCCCTGTAAGCATGGCTTCAGCGCCTGCCAGAAGTGTCACTTTATTCCTCAAGACTTTATTTGGAGTGAAAGATGGCTCAAGAAAAATATATCCCTACTGAGTTTATTTGGCAGAGGGACACCCGGGGGCTATAGAAGTTTATTTACTGCTCTCACGCTGCCTATTTGCTCTTTGTTCTATTGATGGGGAGAGAGAGGGGGTCACAGAAGTGGGCTTTGCCCCCCGGTCCTTGCCAGAGTGGGGTAAGGGGAGTCAGCCCCCCAAGAACTGCCCACGTGCTGAGATCTGCTCCTGCTGCTGCTGCTTCAATAGCATCCATCAAACCCACGGTGCAGTGGGCTGAGTTCTGTGTGGAGCAGCAGGGTTGGCTCTGCTGTCCTGGAGACTCTTTGGGGTCACTCTCTGCTTTCTCACCCTACAACACAACCCTGGAGAGACCTCAGAGAAATCCACCCTGGGGCAGCCACTGTTCCTACAGAAGCCCTGCTTCTGCTTCCTAATAGACATCGATGTAATTTGTTTTCGAGCAGCACTGGGGAAATGTGCGCTGCTCGCCGAACCTCCCATTTGCATTGAAGGAAGTCATAATTTGAGCGAAGCGTGAAATACTCACGGCAAACTTCTTGTCTCTGTGAGCGCACTGGAGCTCAGCCTCGTGTATAATTGAGTTGTTATAATGAAGTCTGGGTTTGGTTCTTCAAGAAGGAATTTGTTTAGAAAAGAGACTCTCAACTTAATTTAGATTTCACGCTGTTTCTGAGCTGTTGCTATCAGCTCTGTAGTCTGGTGGGCCAATTTGTCCCTGGGGTAATTTTGGGCATGTTGAGTGGTGCTGGATTGGGATGTGGCTCTCTGAGGAGCTTTAATATCCAGAATTGGTCCCTGTGCAGCAGTCGCAGTGCTGCGGATGATCCAAGTGGAGATGGCATCAGCCCCGAGCAGCGGTACGCCGGGCTCTGACCCTGCCAAGTGCCAGGACCTTGGTGATCTACTGCAAACACCGCACAGCAACAGCCCTGGGGCTTTTCTGCATGACAGACACAGGGCTGGGGAAGGGCAAATCCATCCCTGTTGGGCTAATTCTGAGGTTCATGGGAGAAATATAGGGGCGGAAGACTCTATCTCATCAGCTTCATCCTATCACATCAGTCCCATTATCTCTATCTATCTATCTATCTATCTATCTATCTATCTATCTGTCTATCTATCTATCTATCTATCTATCTATCCCATCACCACCATCTCAACATCTCCATCCCATCATGTGCATCCCAACACCTTCATCCTATCACCTCCGTCCCATCACCTTCATCCTATCACCTTCATCCCATCGCATGCATCCCAACATCTCCATCCCACCACCTCTGTCCCAACTCGTCCATCTCATCACCTGCATCCCATCACCTCCATCCCATCATCTCCATTCCATCACCTCCGCTCTACCGCATCAGTCCCATCCTCTCTGTCCCATCATCTCTGTCCATCCTCTCTGTCCCATCGCCTCCATCCCATCATCTCCATCCTATCACCTTTTTTTTGCTTTTTTTGCTCTGCTCCCTTCTAAGGCAGTCTCCACTCCCCACCCCCCTGAAGAGCTGCTGGTAAATACCTTATGGGCTCCAGAACTCATTAACATCTCTGAGCAAATATAACAGCAACAAGCAAACAAGATCCCTTTCCTTCGTCTGTGCGTTTTGGTTTTAAATATTACGTTTCCAGGGATAAACGTTGGCAACACTTGAAATAAGACGTATTAATTAATGAACGAAGCACTTAATTTAATAGGATAATCCTTTGCTGCATGTAACATAAATAGTAATTGAATATTAAGAATGCATTGAGTGAGAATTACCAACAGTGGGAGAGAGAGCTGCGTTTCATTGCGCTCTTGTTAAACGCGTGGCCCAGCCTGGGTCCCTGGTGTAGGAGAGTTGGATTCAAAGGCTCTGAAAGTCAATGGAGAAACTGCTCTGAAATGGGTTTGCAAAGCAGGGTGAGAAAATCGGGATTAGGCTTTTGTTCTTGACATATCCACTGCCTGACCTGGAGCTCAGCAGAACAGAGGGACCTGCTTGCATCGACTTCCAGAGCAGCTGGATCATTCAGCAGCTGAAATCTAGCCATCATCCTAAACACAGCTTTAGGAGAAATATAATAATCACCAGTGTGGGGAACTGGCAGGTCGGGAGGCAAGGGGCTGCTTTGTTCCTTACCCAGGCAGTGCTGAGTATTTGTTCCCTCTCTGCTGCTGGGAGATAGCAGAGCTCTGGCTGGCTGCAGGACGCGGACAGCCAGGCAGGGAGGTGCTGGGGGCTGTGCTGCAAAAAGGAAAAATAAAGAAAAAAGAGTGAGAAAAAGTGGACTTTTAACCCATCTGGAGTCTTTGCAACAAGCTATGGGGCTCTCTGTTATGCTAGGTTTGGAAAGCAGCAGACCAAGCAAGGAGCCACCAGCACTGCACAGGAGGGGATGCTGGCATCTCAGCTGTGCAGCGGAGCTGGAGTAGCACTCCATGGGCTGTAAGTCCCCCCAGACCACCCCTTCTCCTGTACCCCTGGCTGTGACAGCTGCAAGCAGTGCAGTCTTGCATCCTGGCTCGTGCTCTGAGTTGAATCTGCCACCTTTCTTTCATTCTGGGATTTATTTGTTGCCGCTCGCTCAATTACATTATTGCAAATTGTGAGTGATAAAACCCTTAAATTACTTATAGCTCATCCTTGTTTAAGAGAATAATTAGTGTATTTCTAAACAGGGAGCAATTCTTCTCAATGGGAAACTTAGACTTAAAGGATGCTTTCCCTGTAACTTACGCTACATAAATAATTGATCATTGATTACACAAGAGTTTTATGCTGTCTAGCCCAAAGAGTCTCCCTCCTTCTCACGCTAAGCTGCAGCTCTCCTTGTGCTGAGGATCTCTGCTGGCTGGAATTGCTGCAGATTCCATCTGGAGGTCTGCTCAGGGCTGTCCCCATGGCAGGGCAGAGAGCAACATAGTGTCCTCTACATTCTGGTTCCTAAATGCTGGCAGCAAACCTCAGATGCTCCCACCATGTTCCTGTGCTGTGACCCACCTGCATGGAAACCCTGAGCCCACATTCCTCCAACCAAACCCCAGCCTGACAGCCTCATTGGAATTCTGGAGTTGATCACAGAGTTTCTCTAGCTCTTATTTTAATTATTTTTTCCCCTGGCCAGAAAAACTGCCTCAAACCTCCACCGTTTGCCCGTGTCACTGAAACCCATACGAGTGATTTATGCAGCCAGCAGCAGGGAGGTTATTTAGCTATTGTTTTAAAAGCAGGTGCAAGGGAGCAGGAATGGAGACATATTTCATCCGTGCATCAGCCCCTGCCACCTGGGAGAGGCTGGGAGACACGTAGGGAGAGCTGCTCCCATCCATCTCCTGGGCTGGGAAGAGCTGACAGCAAATCTCATGGCAGGGTTTGGACCATCTCTGTGGCACTGGGGATGATGTGCTGCACAAGGGTTTGGGTGGGAGGGAGCTGAGGGCCCCACAGCTGTGGGTCCCAGCAGGAGGAGCCTCTGCCCCTACCCTCGCAGGAAACCCAAGGCTGCTTTCCGTGCTGTGTTGTGAGGCAGAGAGCTGTGATTTCCAGCACACAACCCAGTTCTCCCTCTATGTTAATTAAACAGGACAGGAACACGGACCTGGCTTCTCTAAACAAGAAATCAACTGGAAGGTGGCTCCTTTCCCGAGCACTGCTGCTTCAGCAACCCGAGCGGGGGAGACAGGAGGAGGAGAAGATCCCTGGATTAAATATAATGAAAATAAATACATCAGCTCTGCTGGCAGCAGACGGGGCCCTGTTTAGGGGACAGCGAGTCCGGCTCATTCTTCAGGAGCTGTAACTCCATGCTGGCTCAGAGCCCGATCAGTGGCTTTGCACAAAGTGCTTCTGGAGGTTTGGGGAAGATGCCCGGGAGGTGAGACAGCCCACAGGACAGTGATAGATGGAGTAATGCTTCACCAAGCTGGCATGTCGTGCTGGATGTTAAATACCAAATGGAGATTAAACGGTGGTGGTGCGGTAGGGCGGAGGGTGGAGAGTTCGACCTCTCTGCTCCCTAAGGTTTTGCTCAGCAGAACTTGCTCCAGAGTTACACAGAGGTGTGGGGGCTTCGGGGGGTCAGTTTGTTCTTTGGTTTTTCTATAAGCGTATTTTTGATCTGCCCCCTGCCTCACTGCTGCACCAAACCAGGTGTTTCCACTAGTAAGTGATGTGCTCCCCTGCTGAGCTCTCACAGATTTGGTTTCCTTTGCATCCCGTAGCACATCTGGCACAGATTCCTGACCGTGGTGTGGATATCAGCTTGTATCTGCCTTCTTCCTCCAAAAACTGCTTCTACACAACACAATCATGGAGTATCTCGGAGCCTCTTGCCACACATGCTTAAAATCAGCCCACAGCTCCTGGAGTCCCCAGGGAGACGGGGACCCAACAGATTGGGCAGGCAGCAAAGAGAGCTGCATAACTGCATTCAGTCCCGTTTCCTTGGGAAATCGGGCTGGAAAGGGTGAGTGAGCCAGCACCTCAGCAGCAGGGAAGGACGGGGTGGGATGTGGGAAGAGGAATAGCTGCTGTCAGAGGCAGAGCTGTGAGAGGGGCTGGGGGCTGATGATCACCCCCAGCATGGAGTGAGCTGTGCCCAGCTCCCAGGGCTGTCCCTTCTTGGCAATGTTAATGAGAGGTTTGCTTGTGTCCTGTAGTGATCTGCAGGGCTTTGTTTGCTTAGCTGATCTTCTCCAAAGCTCTGGGCTGTTTGTGTTCAGGGATTTGATTTCAGGTCCATCTCGAACCCTCGCCGTGCCTTGTGGTGACATTTCACTTGCTAAAATATCAGAATGAGGATATCTGAAAGCCAGAGCGAGGAAGGGCAGAGCGAGAGATGCGGGATGAAGGACAGCAAAGGGCTGGAGGAGAGGATTAGGGCTACAGTAATAGGAAGTGAAAGGCAAACAAAGTCCAAATCAGGCCCCGTCGAGGAGTAAACACCAGGATGGTTGGGTGGGCAGGCATGGCTCTTGCAGAGGCTGTGGGATCATTCAAAAAAGCAATTAAATGCTTTCCTGGGGGAACCAGCTTATGGGAAAGAAGGAGACAGCTTGGACCTTCTCCAGTCCCTGCTATCTTTAATAATCTTCCAGCAACTCGAGCCAGCTGGTGGCTAAAGGCAACAGCCTGGAGTCTGTAGGGGAGGTGGACCAAGGTGAAGTGTGGGGCTGCAGCTGAGCAGTTCGGTTGCATTGCTCTGCAGTGCTGTGGTGCTGCATAGGAGGAGTCCCTTGTGGTCCTTTGCTCCGGTTCTCAAGTGCCCCAAACCCCTGACCCTGCAAAGCCTCAGGGAGAGCGATGGGTTCTGGGCTTTCCCACTGCTCTACAGCAACAGTGAGCCAAATCCACAAGATCCTGGTCCTGAAGGCTTTGTTGCAACCCTGCCGTGGCACATGAGTGTGTCTACTATTCCATGGCACCTGCCTTGGTCATTTTTCTCTTGAATTTAGTTGTTTTGTTCCTATTGGAAGAAAAAAATCATCTTTTCAAATGTCACCCTGCTATGGCTGCACCGTGAAGCTCCTCTGGGTGCTGCCCCCCCCCCCCCCCCCACCCCAGCAGTGGGGTGATGGCACAAGGCCATCAGAATGTGGGATTCTCAGGGCTGCAATGCAGCCGACGACGTGCGGGAGGCAGCCGGCTTGACATGCAATTTGCATTTTAATCAAGAAAGTCGTATTTTTCCATCATTTGCATTTAAATCAAGCGTGTTTCATAACTGAGCATCCCTCTTAAAGGCGTGCTCAGTGCTTTGGCTGAATCTGAGGAGGTCAGGGGAGGCTCTGCTCTGCTCCTGGGGCAGATGGTGCCATGCTTTGCTCACAGGTGGTTCCTGCTGTCTCCTGGGTCAGCTGCTGGAGCATCCCAGAGCCTTGCACGGTGCATGGCACCAGCAGGCAGAGGGGAGGCAGAGGTGTGCACAGGCATAAGGGAGGGGGTAAACATTTGTAAGTGCAGAGATGCAAGGCAGTTATACTTTTTTCAAACTGTTTTGGATAAACTCAAGTGCTGCTTTTTTGAATGTGCTTTTTTCCTGTTTGGTTTTTATTTTTTTATTTTTTAAACAAATATGAAGCTTTTCTGCTTTTGACTCCCTTTTGTCCTAAAACCATTCATGCTCCAGCACAAAGTGCAGCATCTTGATGAGAAATGCCACCAACAAGATGCTATATTTCGAGCAGCATGCTGATAAGCTCCTCCCCTTCCCAGTGCAATCAACATTTGTTGCTATTCCTATATTGAGAACTTCCTATAAGAAAGGTCATTTTCTAAGGGGAAAAACCTTTGCTTTAATGGGGCTGTTTGATGGGCTCTCCAGGCACTGGGGCTGGGATGACCAGCTGCTCTGGCTGCAGGATCACACCCCTTCTCCATAGCAGATGAAGATGGGCTGCACACACATCTCACTTCAGGCTCAAGCCTGCCTGGGACTAAATCCCATCCAATGCATACACAGCCCTGCATCCCTTCAGGAGCCCAAGGAGCTGCAGATCTCTGTCCCAGAGCCACCACCCGGCTGTCCCCAACCCACTGCTGAGCATTTGGACACCCAGATGCCAACACAGGGCTGTGCCACCGCTGCTCCTTTGGGGAAGCATCAGAGAGGGACGAGGCGGAGGCTGAGTAACAGTGGGAATAATTCAGGTTGATTTCTTCCCAGACTCCTCATTTGCTGAACGTGTCACCAGCCGTGTTGTATGCAGGGAGTTTCGTATCAATTTTCTGCAATGCCAGGCCATAAATAAAGAAAACAAATGTCGTGTTGTTAATCAGCGGCTGCTCACCCAAATGAGTTCCCTGCACATTTCCCTGTTCTATAATTACTTGTCTCCTGCTGCTAGTTTGTAACTTCTCAGGCTGTGGCTCTGTTCCGTGGCTTTTCCCCTTTCCTTTGGCAGGATTAATCTGTTGGTTGTTGGGTTGGTTGTAGGTTTGCTTTTTTTTTTTTTTTCTATTTATTCCAGGCAGGGGGAAGTGAAGAACCTATTGATTTGTAGTGGAGGTTTCTCACAGGGAAAACACTCCCCAGTCTGAGCGTGGTTCACAGTGCTGTGAGGCCCTGGGTGGATTTCAGCCATCGCTGGGAGGGGGCTGCAGTGGGGTTAGGAAATGCAGGGCTGAGTGCTGTCTCCTTATTCTGCTTCCTGCAGTTCTGAAAGCACTGTCAGTTCTCCCTGTCAGTTCTCCTTCTCCTCCGAGCCCAGCTGGATTTGGGGTTGGTTGCCTCATTTTTCAGGTGGGGAAACTGAGACAAGGAGCTGTGCAGCAATTCATTCTCCAGGAGCAGAACCTGAGCTCACCACCCAGCACAGCAGGGCAGGAGCTGGAAGAAATACCCCTTTTATTTCTAGGGAGGAAAGCTTCAAGAAGATAAGATTAGCAGACGAGGAACAGCTGCGAAAACACAATGTAATTTCCCAGCCCAGCCCTCCAAACTGATCTAACTTCATCTTCCTTCCCCTCGCACTGAAAATAATTGTAATTTACACACCGAGGGGACAGACAACACTCATGGCAGGAAAAGCATTCACTGCAGCCATCATGTGGATCTGCTCCTGGGGAATGGTGCATGAGGAGGGAGGCTGAGAGATGGGTTTTTTGGGAGCAGCAGAAAAAATGCATCCCTCGTGCCTCCCTGGGCTGCCTGCTGCACGCAGCAATGCTGTGTGCTTAATGTCCATTGAAGCTTTCCTGGATGCTCATTTCCCCGTCAGCCTCTGCTTTGAAGGAAGAATAAAGGACTTGCTTTCTAATGCAGCAAAAGAGAAAGCACACTGGGGAAGCTGGTCTGCTCTATGGGAGGAATAATAGGTCTATTAGGTGAATACATTTGCTGTACACCCAGCCAAAACGTTTCATTAAAACAACGGGGCTCCTCCCTCCCCTGCTAATAAATTAACCTCTGCACAGGGGATGGAGCTGCAGAAAGGAGTTATTTATTGGAGCCAAGCACTGCAGCTCCTGCTGGAGCCCCATAGCCAACAACAGGTGATGGAGGAGATTCCTTCTTGGCCTCCTGGCACCACGCAGGGGGCTGCAGGCCTCCCTGAGCCTGCCAGCTCACCTCATGGGGATGTCAGCCTTCCTCTGCCACTTTATAACCTCACAGGGTTTGGGGATGACAGCGTGGATTTGGGGCCTCCCGTGAGGTCTGGGAGGACAGAGGCCAACATCCATCTGGCTGTGAGCTCAATGCCGTCACACAGCCCTCTGAACGCCTCTGGGCCTTGGCACCTCTGAAAGGACAGCATGCTGTGTTGGGTGAGAAGTGGTTGTTTGTGTTGTTGTGTGCTGCAGATCAGATGCTCTGAGCCATGAAGCTGCCTCACTGCATGGGCACTGCAGAAGCATCTGCTGAAAGCACCCAGAAAGCTCTCGTGGGAGCTTCGTGGTGGGTATGGCAGTGCTACACCAGCTCACCCGACCCCAGAGGAACCAATAAAGGAGGGCTGTGCTAACACTCCAAGCTCCCTGCACTCACGTGTCCCTTTTGGGGGGCATGAGGGACCGAGTGCTTCAGCATCACACGTCAGTCAGAGACCTTGTGTTCCTCCCCAGGTTATTTATTGGGATAAATAATGGTAGGTTAGGAGCGTGGTGGATGCAAATGATATAATTAATAATATGCCCTTCAAGAGTAATTTGCAATTTAAAGTGCTGTATGAAAGCCTGGTATTAGCAATACTTATTTTTATTTATTAATTGCTGTCTCTCAAAACCTCCACGGTGAATAATTTCCCATCTTTTCCATTTTTTCATCTATTTCTGTGGCTTTGGGAGAGAAAAGGTGGTGACCTGTTCAGGAGGGAGAGGCCCTGGTACATCCTTGGCTGTAGCTTCGGTGTTTGATCTTTGTTTCTGAACACTACTGCTTCTGTGGGTTGGGGTCTGTGATCACATTCGTAGGTTCTGTTCTCTTTTTTGGCTTGTATCTGTCACCTGGGGGCACCTTGCTGCTTTTTGGAGCTGAGCATTTGGCCAATGCTTGGTGAAAAGTGTTTCCAAAAGAGGTGTGTGTTGCTTGTGCTAATTCCTTCAACGCAACAAAACTGACCCCTGCATGGGATTTATGGACTCCTGATGTCTCACAAGAAGAAAAACATCTCTGCTTTTCCCTTAAGTGAGTGTCTCCAAGACACAGAGACCACAAACCTAAACTCCAAACTTTCCTGCTCTGGGAAGTACACCCTTCTCCCAGTATTACATCTCCCTTTGCAACTGAAAAGGGCTGAACTGATTTCCTTACAGAAGAACAGAGGGATGACAGTTCCCTTTGCAACACGGGCAAGGCTGTGCTGAGCATTCAAATGCTCATCAAATAGCTCAGGGGAAAATCCATGGTGAAATATTTTCCTTTTGCTCACCGCTGCCCTACAAACCCTTGGGCAATGCAATGGAGACGCATCCCTGCCCTCATTCCTGCAGCGCTGAGTGCCTGAAATGAAGTTATCCCCATCCGCCTTCCCCTGGGTGAGAAATACAGCGCACTGCAGCCTCAGAAATGTGAGCAGATCTCCTCCTGCCTGTCAAAGTGTGAACCCAGCGAGCAGAGCAGATGAGGAGGAGGAGGGGAGGAAGGAGAGTGTGGCCATGTGCATGCAGGAAGCCGGCACCGTGCACCCCAAGGAGACGCGCGCCGGCTTCGCCCACTCTCTGCTGTCGAAGCACTCGGTGCAATGTGTTCATCCTGACACTTCGCTGCCTGTTTCTCGAAACCCGTCAGAACCGGGTGGGTGCTCAGATGGGTGGCATATGGTCTGAGTCGCTCTGAGCTCACCCAGCGAAAACAGGAGCGGGAAATGGGTCGGGGAGAGTGGGAGGGAGGAAGCGCTGCTATCGAGGAGCCGTCCTGCTGGCAGCTGCCTCGAAGTGAGCGTAGTGGTGATCCGGCTGCGGGGGGAGGCTGTGGGGAGCTGCTCAGTGAGGCTGTCCTGCGGGGTGGAACAGCCTGTCTGTGCTCTTCTGTGAGTTTCAGGTGTGGGAATGCACACTGGGTGCCATCCTGATGCTGGTGGGGCTCTGCGGTTGGCACCCGGCGTTGAGGATGAGTCTGCACATCCTGCCCCAGTGTGAGATGATATTGCAAGCGGAGCGGTGCGCATGCAACTGAAAGCCAAAAAAGCCAGATCTGGGCACTCGCTGTGCCTCCAAGCCCCATGGGCTCTGAGCAGCCATCTCTGCAGGAGCTGTAGCTGCAGTGGTGCTGAGGTTTGGTGCTGAGGGAGCCCAGCAGGACGGGGACACCAGCGGGTCCGTGCTGAGTGTGGCGGGGACACATCTGCCGGCCCATCTGGCACAGCAGCTGCTGGTGGGAGCTGGGGCTGTGTGTGCTGAGTGCGGGCAGCTGGAAGTAACTACTGGGAGAGAGGAGCAACCTGCAGCGTGAGGTTGGTGTGGGAGCAGCAGAGCAGAGGGCTGCATCTGGGTTGAATGCTGATGTGTGCTGGTGGGAGCTGCGTGACACCAAGGAAAGCAATAGCGAAACTCTCCTAGGGTTTGGCAGAGCACGGTGCAACCCGTTTGTTGGCTTTGTGGTCCCCCTTTGCATCCCATAGCACTATGGTCTATGGGATGCAAGTGTGGGAGGGGACAATGCTCTGTGCAGGATCATGAGAAGTGGGTGGTGTGGACCTGGGGCACAACTCCATTTGGCACGGGGTTTGGGGGGGAGCTGGACCATGCAAGGAGGACGTGGAGGGCTTAATGAACCTGATCTGTGGGCAAGGGCATCAGCACCTGAAGCATGGTGTCGCCTTGCACGTGATGTTTGGTCTTGTTGATGGAGCCCACAGGGACAGGTTGGTCCGAAACCCACTGAGAGCTCCAAGAATCCTGAGTCCATCCCCAGCCACCTGTGGTACAACGCAGAACATGATTCACCTCCAGATGCTCTACGGAAGCTGGAGATCGAGAGTTTCTCTTTAAAAGCAAGCTGGCTTTGCCCATCCCACTTTTTCAAAGCCAGAATTCTGCAGAGATTTGTCTTCTGGGCTCTGGGTTCTCCTGGTTGGATCCTTCTGGCAATTCATCATCACGAGTATCACCCTCCAACGTCATGTTTTGCTTTTAATCAGCCTCCACCATTCAGGCACGCTGCAGCTCCCTCGACAGCAAAGCATTATCCTTCATAATGAACAGGACTTGGGGGATATGGGGGAGCAGAGAGCCCATTGCTCTTCATCAGCGCCAATGGATCAGAGCAGATCACTTTTGCAACAACTTTAATAAATTGATTCAATTTGGCAAGCATAAGAAGATAAAAATAAGAGAGAGAGATTAAAAAGTAAAGGAGGGAATAATGCAAGATGCTCTCAGCAATTGTGGTGGATGGTAAATCTCTTTTTTATTACTCCTTTATTATTTCCAGAATCTGAAGTTTAAATAATTAAGCAGAATAAATGGTGGATGAATATTATTTTCAAGTTTTATTTATTGATTCTCAAAGGACAGATGTGCACAGAGACCCAGGCATAAAGGAAACTAATTTCTCCACTGGTGTAAATCAGCATAGCATCATTAGCATGAATGCCATTTAAAGGAGATTTACACAAGCTGAGAATCCAGCCTCCTAATTTTGGAAAGAAAATATGAAAGACTACGTTGGGTTTAATATTTTTTTTTTTGTTCTGTCCCCTGTGCGATTCATTTATTTTCCAATTTAAAAGCACACTGGGTATATTTCCTTGTGTAATTTAAACACGCTTCTTGACGGCGCTGCTCACTCCGAAGGTCCTTTTTGGAGCTGGAGATGGGTGCATTGTGTGCTCACAGCTTGCTGAGGCCGCCGGTAGCTGGGAGGGGATGGTGTGAATGGTGGAAACGCTGAGGCTGCTGCAGGGAGGTCTGGGCTGGGAGCACTGTGGGCATTCACAGCCCCTGGGTGAGGGTGTCCCAGTGCCAAAGGCTGAGCTCCCGCCGTGCACCCTGCCCTCGGTCACAGCCCCCTGAGCAGCAGGTTTAGAACACGCGCAAGCTGTTGGGAGTGCGCCCTCTGAGCGCCCCGGGTGCCTGGTTCTCCCCACACTGCGTTGCGACATGGGATGGACACCTCAATCCTTGGCTGCTCCTCGTTGCAGCTCTCATCTCCCGCCGGCGCCCCAGGGCTCCCATCTTCCAGAGGAAAACTCCAGTGCTGCGATATTTTCGGCACTGCGGAGGAGAGCGAAGCGGCGGCTGCTGCAATGAGAGCAACAGAGGCCACGGAGAAGGAGAGGGATGCGATCTGATATTAGCAGTGGGGCCAATTAAGGACGCCAGGAATTAAGGACATCCGACACCTGTAAGTAAATTAACCCAAAGGCAGTGCGCTGGTAGACGAATTTCTGCTACACGGGGAGTGACATACAGAGGAAGCAGCCCTGTGAACAGACAAAGAGGTGGTTCCCTTTGTTATACAACCTTGCCTGTGTGCTAAAACCAATTAGGGCACATCATCACCGTTCAGTGATGGAAGCACTGACAGGTTTCAGGAGTCCCTAACTCCGCTCTTCGTGCAAAGACAAAGCGAAAAGGTGTCATAAGGAGGAGTTTCTGGTACTTGAGTCGATCCTGAAATGCAAATATGGGGAACACGGGGCTGGGTGGGAGATTCTGACTTGTACGGTGTCATTCTGCACTGATGAGCTTGGATGTGGCTGCGGGAAATTGGTTTGATGTGAAGTCTGGGGCGGCGGGAGCTTGCGTCCCTCTTATCCATTACCAACCTGGAAATGAGAAATCTGGCTGAGATTTGTAGCAGTTGCGGGGGTGCAGAAAAGCTGTTGACGCCTCAGATCCATCAAAATCTCTTTTTTTCTGTGCTCCATGATAGGATGGCAATTGGTGGTTGGGAAGAGAGCTGTGCTGGTGTCACTCCCAGCTCTCCAGCAGCACTCGCGCCGCGGTGTTCCATGATGTTTGCAAGGACTTCGTGCAGCCTGAAGGAAAACTGGGGAATTTCAAAGGTGTTCCACTGGAAAAAGCATGATGACACCAAATACCCCCGTGGGATCCTGCCTTAGCAGGGTGATCCTTACAGCTATCCTGGCTCTGTCGGGGCAGAAGGCCCAGAATTGTCCTTGGAGATCTTATCTCGCTGTGTTCCTGCCTCTGCCAAAATGCGTTGTGCTCATCCACTTATCCAGCATCTTTCCCACAAAGCACGTCTGCCTGGCTCTGACAATGGGGCAGCCATCACCTGCCTGTGCATGTGCCTGGGAGGAACCATGCGTGGGACTGAGCTCTGGCTCCCACGCTCTCAGCAGGAGCGAGATTTGGTCCTTCGAAATGTCATTTGCTAAACAACAAGTAATGATAAACACTTATTGTTATTCTCCTATTTTTTTTCTCCCTCCTCTGTGGGAGTAGATGCTATTGCTAAGTGACCGAACACTCACTTGACCCTTGAAAATGCAAGAGTCATGTTTAATTCATGTCTTTTATTTATAGGTTTGGGGCTCCTCTGGTTGCTGTCCTGAGCTGTGCTCTCTCCAGGAACAGCCAACAGGACTGCGCTGCAGCAGTGCTGGGCTCAGCTGCTGTGTCAGCTCCATTCACGCTGATGAGGGCTTGGGAAAAAAAAATATATAAAAATCGAGGGGGAAAAAAAAAAAAAAAGGAAGTTTTGCAGTCAGAGCACATGGATGGATGTTTTCAGAGCAGCTGCAGCTCACTGCCCACCTGCCCGCCATCACATCAAAGGTTTTCCAGTGGTATCAGCATCAAGCAAGCTCCTGCAAGAGAGCAGCCTGGCAGAGTAAGGGGGGAGGGAGCTATGTCTGTGTGTTGCTTGTCCCCAGCCCCACTGTGCCCCCTGAGCCCCAGGGTTGGAGCGGGCAGTGCTGGGAGGAAGCTCTGCCCCATGGCACGGTGCAGCCACGCATTGCATGAACAAGGGTATGAGCCAGGATTGAGTGAGTGGTGCTGGGTAGAAAGAATGCAGTAATGTGAACTCCAGGATGAACTCCTGTTAGCAGGTAAGTGCAGTCCTGGGATGTGTGACCAAATAGAAGGACAGGGACATCATCCTTTGTCCCAGCGCAGGGCTGGTTAAACCACTTGTAACACAGAATGCTTTGGGCAAAGCATCACAGAAAGGAAACCGAGGAGCAGCAAAGGGATGGAATTGCAGTCTGGAGTAAGATAAAGGTTTTAGAGAGGATGGCTGTGAAGAAAGCAATTAGAGGAAATTAAACATGGGCAGGCTGGAGATGGAGGCTGGGGAGAGAGGGAGCATCTGGTGCTGCTGGTGTGAGGATACTTTGCAGAGCAGGGAAACTGTGCTCGGCACTGAGCGGTGCTGGAGAGGGGAAGAAAGAGTGGCCTCAACCACAGCAGGAGGTTTATGTGCATCGATGGCCAGCCAGGCAGTCCTGGTGCCAAGGCCAGTTCTGGACTGCAACCAAGCAGCACAAAACGGGAGGGTTGGATGTGGCAGGAAGATGTTCATTCCCACCCAGTGAATCCCTCATGCAGAGTTTGTGAACCCAGAGGAGCTTTTGGTAGAATTCTGTCTCTGTTTTTATCAATCTAGTGATCAAATGGCCAGCATGGGAATGGCCCTTCTCTTGCCCCTTGCAAGGGGCACACAACCAGAGGTTGAGCTTGGTGGCTTCTGCTGGGGGGTGCCATGGCAGATGGACGTGTTGTCCCTGGGATTTTGATGCATTGGCTTTTGAAGATGCTGGAGAACAATCCTTGTGGTGCAAGCACTGAGGGCAAGACCAGGATCTGGGAATACATGTCCCAGTGCTGCTGTCAAATGCACTGATGTTGAGAAGCTCTCCATGAGCCTTATCCAAAAAGGATGCTGCTGGGTCATGGTTTGGACCCATGGTTTTCCTCTCCCACTGCCCCTTTTCTTCTTAAAGAATAGGAAGGAATTATATCCCATCAGTGGCTTTTAAAAGCCAACTGAAAATGTCCTTTATTAAATTACCACCCTATTGATCTAGCAGTCATCCGAAAGGGGATTGATTGAGGACTTAAACAGACGCGCAGCCGGGCCAGACGCTCAATTAATGTGCATAAACGGGCAGTGAAGAAGCAATTTTCAGAGTAAGTCAAGCAAAAGATCAATCCTGTTTTGCCTCCTATGCCAAAGTTGCTTGTGTATTTATTTTTACATTATTCCATCTTGGGGGTTTTTGGTCCCTCTTAAGATGAGCACGCTGTTGAGAGGCGGCACTCAGAGCCATCGCTCCTTTCCTGCAGGCCTTGGAGAGCACACCTTCCCGGGAGGGCTGGGGAAAGCCTTGTCATCTCGGTGAACCCACACCTAAGGGTGCTTTTAGCAGTGCAGTTCCTGGGTTCTGCACTGAAGTTCCGTGCGTCTGTTGAGCTTTGGGTTGCTCTTCCAAGCAAGGGGAAGATTTGGGGGAATAAAACATCCTCTTTTCTAGTTCTACTCCATGATGATAACTCCAGGTGATAACGCAGCCATGATGGGCCTGCAGCTCTTTAGCTTTGCTCTAGATTTTCTTACAGATGCAGACCCTGTGAAAATGGCTGAAAAATGAGCCAGAGGAAAGCATTTGAAGGCAAATCACCACTCCATGTCTGCTTGTTCTGCTTGTGAGCAAGCTGCATGAAACACTGTTTTCCTTCCTTTTCCTTCTTCATTTTTCTTTAGACATAAAAAGAATCCTGGTAAGAAATTCTGGTCTCTGAAGGCTGCCAGCCCAGCTCTACTAGCTTGGAGGCTTTCCTCCCAGTCTCTCTGAAGCCAGATGTAGGTGGCTTCACCCTATTCATGTAAAGGGGTCACTCATGGTTTGCAGTGGCTGGAGAAGAGTGCAGAGACAGGCTGCTGAGCTAAGGGGGAGGGCTGAGCTAAGTAATGTGTTGGCACAGTCTGCCAAGGGAGGTGGTGGGGTCACTGTTCCTGGAGGTGTTCAAAACAGTGGAGATGCGGCACTTAGGGACCATGGGCAGTGGGCACGGTGGGTTGGGGTTGGACTCGAGGATCTCAGAGGTCTTTTCCAGCCTGAATGTTTCTATGACTCAATGATTCAGTGTCATTTCACGGCCTCAGGCAGCTCAGCCACAGAGCCAGTGATGGAGAAGCCATATGCACCTCTGGTGCAAACCCACCAGGTCTCTACTGAGGGGCCGACATGACTGCACAGCAGAGACACTGCAGGTTCTGTGCTCCTGAGTATGCACAACTGGACCCAATTCCCTGATTTTCTCCTCATTCAGCATCTTCTAAACAACAGCCAAATCCCCTTCACCTCCTCCAAGGGGTAAAATGAGAATTTTCTGAGGTGAAGGACCCCTGTTCTGCCACGCTTATGGAATATAGGCTCAAAAACACCCGTTTGAGCTCTTCCATCTCCCCTTCTGTCTTGTTGTCCTTGTGGGTGTAAGATCCATTTTGGGGCACATGGAGAAGAACTCCTGCCCAATGCTTAGCCACCTCCTTCTGTCCCACCAACCTCAGGCGTCCCTTCATGCTGCTGCTTCGTGGACAACGTGGCTTTGTGCATCTCCTGCCTGAACACGGAGCCCACATCCTGACCTGGCATCACTGCTGAGTCACTGCAGCAGGCAGCCTCTTCTCACAACAGCAGGCAGGAGGCAACATGCTTGGAGCTACAGCAATAATTAGCAGGAGATCATTGCAAAGGCTGAGGCTGAGGGCTTTCCCTGCCTGTTACATCTCAAGAAACCTGTCATTATGTGGATGGAGAAGCTTTATTCCTCTTTCACTTTGCACAGCAAGGGAGTTCCTCTCCCATGTAGGCTGTGCTGCTAGGAGGGCTGGGATGTGATGGGGGTGAGGGTGGCCTGGGTTTAGCTGGGAAAAAGGGGCTGGAGCTGCTTGGGGAGGGGGACAGGAGGAAGGGATGAGAGGAATCGTGGGATGGGGGAGAGCTGGAGAGGTTTGTTCAGTTTGCAGTTGTTCAGTCCAGTGCCTTAGGAGACAAAGCCAGGGATGGTGAGAGGGAGGAGTGCAGCCCCTCTCACAGATTTTGGGAGTAGGGTCTTGGGGGGTCCTGACCCACCTCCCCTCTGAGCTCCTTTGGGAGTGACAGAGAAGAACAGAAGCCAGAGGCTCCTTTCCCCTCTCTCATCTTTGTGATGCAGTCGCTTTTAAGGAGAATAAATTATTGAATGGGTGAAATCTTCTGTGCAGAGTAATAAAAATGAATCTTCAATTAGAATGGGCTGAGGCTTTTTTTTTTTTTTTTACAGCACCTGAATGGGGGCAGCTCCTGTAGCAGATAGAGACCTCTCACCTCTTTTTCTGTGTTTTTTTTAACCAAGGTTGGCTGTGCTGGAAAGGGTGTGCAGCCCAGCAGCAGGATCGTGTCAGCAGGAGGGATCTCGTGATCTCCTTTAGTCCAAGAGCTGGTCAACAATGAAAGGGAATCTTTGTTTGTTTGTTTGTAAATTTTTAATAGCGCTGCTCTTTGAGTTTCAGAGACAATATTTCATTTCTGCGCGTTCCTTTGCCCCTGGTAGTACAAGCTGTAATTTAATGTGGTCTGTGTTAATAAAGGAATGTTCCTTCTTTTCTCTCTCGTTCCTCCTTGAGTTGCAATCGAATAAGTGGTGCATGGCATTAATGGGCTGTGAGCATCAGGGTGTGCCTGGGTGCAATGGGGTGCATGGGGCAGGGGGGGAAGGGAGCCCCATAGCATTAGGATAATTAGGACAAAGGCAGAGGAGCACCAAGCAAAGCCACTGCCACGAGCAAACCCCTCTGGTGGGTCTCCCTGGGGTGCTGAGATCTCCCAGCTGCTCCTACAATGGGAAACAACCAAAGTGCTTCCCTTCCTGAGGGCAAGTCGCTGAAACTCACATAGAGCATCGCCACAGCTGTAAATGGCTGTAAATTTGGGGGGCTGGGGGAAGGAGTGATTTATATGTATAGTTGGGATTTTATTTGCATTTTAAATCACATTTTTCGGCTAAACTAATGGACCCCCTATTTATAGATGACTTCAACATAAAGTGACTGCTAATTACTACAATTAATATAGCGTTAAAGGCTTGCCAGCCAACTCCGCTGCAACTTGTATCGCCTACTCATTTTCAATTAAGGCACATTGACAAGTAAAATACGCAGTTATTAAGAGCAGAGCCCTGTTGTGTAATTACATTTTTCTAAGGTCATTTATCTCCTGCAATATACAGCTGTGTGCCCAGTGGCTGCAGTGGGGCAGTTTGGAGGGACAGCCCACGGGAGGGATGGTGGCAGCACTCAGGGAAGGCGAGTGAGGTGAGATTCTTCCCATTGTGCCCCCAGTCTGTGGATGCACTTCCCATGCACCCCCATCCAAGGGCATGCTCACTGTCACATAAAAACCCTGTGTTTACCTTAATCAAGTTTTCATCATTTATCTGACAGTCCTTATGGGTCCCTTCCTACCTGGAATACTCCATGATTCTATCCCTAGATTTATTTTTATTTCTCAAGCTCTTTGAGCACATCCAGGCTGGGCTGCCCACTGAACAGGGCTTTTTCCTCCCCCATGACCAAAAGAGGGCAGAAAGTGGGAAGGGCTCTGGGCTCTGCACTTTTTGGGACCAGAGGGAGAGCAGAAGATCTGGGGAGATGAAGACCCCCTCTGCTTCCCACACTGAGTTAATGTAGCAAGGATGGAAACAGCCCCTGCATACCAAGGCTGGGGAGGGGATTATGGACAGTGCTAATAACAAGGCTGAAAACTCTCACTACGCCTGTGCACGTTAACTCAGCAGAACCCTGAGTCATCCTCTCCCTGGGCCCAAGCTTTGCTTGTCCGATGCTCTGAGCATTTTTTGGTTGAGTGTTGGTAAAGGCGCTACCAGGCATGGAGGGAAGGGGGGACAGCCGCTCTGTAAAGCAAAAGGAAATAAAATAAAGAGAAGCAAGTGTAAAGAGAGGCTTAACTGCAAGCAAGCACACAAACACCTGGAGCAGAGAAGGAGCATCAGCTCCCTAATGCCTGTAGCAGCAGCTGGTGAAATCATGCGCGAAACATTGCAGCGTTAGGGCACGCGTGGTGACAAGGTGTAGTGCTGTGATTATAATAAAGACAGACACGGGCCTTTAACACGTTCAAGCTGATGCTTTGATTGACTGCCTGAGAGCCGGTGCTGGCAAAGGGGCTGAAGCCTGTCCACTCCTCCAGGGCTTGAGCACCCAGCGTGGCCCTCAGCACTGAGCTGTGCTAAATCTGCAGGTCCTTGAGTGCCTACTGACCAGGTGCAAGGGCTGAAGGAGTTTGAGGAGCTCTGTGCAGGGGGATGGCCATCAACACATGCTTTGCTGCTCTGTGGGACAGCCTCCCCAGAAGGGAATGGTTTTGCCTCTGGACCATGGCTGCAGGAGGAAGGCCTCACTAAGCCCTGGCACGTAGATGGGTGGTCTGGGTTTGGATTTGCAGTTTAAGGGCTGATCCCTGCCAAAGAACGCAGCACACTGCTCCCACCCACTGTCACTCTGACCACTGGGAGCTGTTTTGAGTTATGGATGAGCAGAATTGAGGAGCAGGCATTCATCATGGCTGGTCAGGCTCCTGGCTTGTTGATTCCCTTGGCAGTAATCCCCTTGATGCCCTGTACTGTGCCTTCATACATCAGCAATCCATGCTCTTCCCCAGGTGAGAGCAGAGTCCCTGTACAGGCAGTAGCACCTGCACAGGGTGTAGCAGCCCATGGGTTGTAACACCCTGCACCAGCAGACAGCAGTACCCTGATGGCAGTGGCAATGCAGAGTGAGGTGTGATGAGGTGCCCCATCCATCTCCTCCCTCCTGTCTCCTTCCTTTCTCCTTGCTTTGTGGTTATGAATTAGGTTTACTCAGATTTAAGGTGCTTCTGAGGAGGTTTCTAGGAAGAGATGCCTTCTGCCCACTAAATTACCAGCACTGCTCTCTCTGCTCACCCCAGAGATCAGATCCGTGCCTTGACTGCCATGAAAACTTCCCAGCATTGGAGACTGAAAGAGACAAATGAGCAATTTGCCAAGAAATTATCCTCTGGGTTTCCTCCTCCCTGCGCTCTGTTTAATTGGGTGAGCTCAGGGTGGCTTTAATTGCCGTGTGCAGGGCACAGCTTCAGTCCCTCCTCTGAATTTTTGGCTCCAGCCTTCCTCCTTTCCTCCTCCTCCTCATCTTTCCCAGCACCATTTATCTTCCCCTTCCTACAACATCTCCCCTTAATTTTTCCCCTGTCTCTTTTGGAAACAGTGACAAGCCAAAGCACAAAGCCTGGAGGATGCTCCCTTATCCCTGTTCCTGCTTCTCATTTCCAAAAGGTTGGAGACCACACTGGGTTCGTGGTCATCGCATTTGCGTACGGCAGCTGTGGTGCAAACCTTACTCCCACCTCAGTTCTTTTGTCTTTTGCTCGGCCTTATCCCAGAGTTAGCATTTCTGAGTTGTGTCATCAGTGCTGTGAATCACAAGCAGGGTGTTGTGCTCCCAGAGAGGTGCCTGGTACCCAAGGGTGGTCCCACAAATGGCTCTGAGAGGCTCTCAGAGGGCTACAAGAAATGAGGGATGTTCAAAGCCCACCTCCACCTGGCTTGAGTTACTCCATCCTTATAATGTCTCCTTCCTCTCTCCCCCTTTCCAGAAGAGCTCTGTGGTGTATTTCATGCTGAATTTTATTTCCATGTCTCATGAAAACATGAGAGAATGCGTAAGTCCTCTCCTTGGCCGGCAATGACAGATTTGTGGCTTGGTTGTGGTCCCCAAGGACACAGCACAGGCACGTGCAGAGCTGTGATGAATGAGGGATAATTTAAAATGGCACCCGCCGTCCAAATTCTGTTTGTAATAAATACATGAACCAGTTAAAAATAAATTGATTAGCCAAGGATATCCTCTTAACACTCTTTAAACTCTAACATCTGTTTGTAATAAATAATTCAGGCGGTAGGTATTAATGAGGAGGCCAGGCACGCTGGGAGGGGAGGCTGTTCAGAAGCTCTGCAGAGATGCAGCCTGCCAAGAAGCAAGAGATGGAGAAGCATGGCAGTTACGTTGAGCCCACTCCTGCACACAGACCACTGCACAGTGGAGAAGCTTCAAAATGACGTGCATGCAAGGGGGGTGCACCAGTCAGCTGCACGCTCACAGCCTGTGCGTGGTGGAACCTGCAGCCTTGCTGTGTGCCCGTAAGTATAACAGCATGTGCAGCCACACATCATTACACTATGGAACCTGTTGCATTTGGTGCATGCACACTGTGACCTCATGCAGACACTATGTAACAGAATATGCTGCATTTGCTGTATACACATCGTGGCCACATGCAGGCTCTGTGCAATAGAACCTGTTGCATTTGCTGCATGCACACTGCGATCGCATGCATGAAGGGTGGAGTGCCATCCATGCACATGTGTTCTGTGTATTGGCATCCCAGGGAGGAAGCAGGAGGATGGAGGTGGGTGCACAGCCTGGGCTTGGGCAGCAGATCTGGCTGTCACAGACTGATAATTGTTGGGTTTCTCCTTTTTTAATCAGCGCTAACAGCTGCTGTGCCCAATCCACGAGGGGCTGCTTCTGGCACTTGTACTGAGCCATGAAGCCCAGGACTTTCTCCCTGCTCAGATGCCAGAGCCAGCTGGAGTCAGACCAAAGTTGAGGGTGAGTAATGAGCCATGGGGACATGGGGGCCACCCAGCAGCTCCAGGCGGGGAATGGGGACAAGGGATGTGTCTGCTGGTACCCAGCCAGGCTGCTTGCAGTCCTCCAGCATCATCACTCTGTCTGAATCACAGAATCACAGGATGGCCCAGGTTGGAAGGGACCTCAAGGATCACGAAGCTCCAAACCCCTGCCACAGGCAGGGCCACCAACCTCCCCATTTCATAACAGCCCAGGCTGCCCAGGGCCCCATCCAACTGGCCTTGAACACCTCCAGGGATGCACGGGGCATCACAGCCTCTCTGGGCAGCTGTTCCAGCACCTCACCACTCTCACAGCAAAGAACTTCCCCTTGACATCCAACCTCAATCTTCCCTCCCTCAACTTCAAACCATTTCCCCTTGTCCTGCTGTTATCTCCCCTTCCCAAGAGTTGATTCCCCTCCTGTCTGTGGGCTCCCTTTAGGTACTGCAGGCTACAATGAGGTCACCCCACAGCCTTCTTTTCTCCAGGCTGAACAAGCCCAGCTCCCTCAGCCTGTCTTTTTGGGGAGGTGCTGCAGCCCCCTGATCATCTCTGTGGCTCCTCTGGACCCTCTCCAACAGCTCTCTGACTTACTTGTACTGGGGGCTCCAGACCTGGACACAGTGCTGCAGATGGGGCCTCAGAAGAGCAGAGCAGAGGGGGACGATCACCTTCCTGTCCCTGCTGGCCACCCCTCTGCTGATGGAGTCCAGGATCCCATTTGCTTTCCAAGCTGCAAAAGCACACTGCTAAATAGCAGAGCATCAGCCCAGGTGAGGAGTTGTGCATGAGAGAGCAGTGACGGGGTGTCTGGCACAACCCATCCTGCTACAGCTTTGTCAGGGAGGTGGTCAGAGGGACTGAGAAGACAGGAGGGGTTTGGATGTGTGTGGCTGTCATCTTGTGTCCCCAGCTGCAAGGACGGGCCCTAACTCAGCTCCAAGTCTGCACCTGCGAGCACCGCTCCGTGCTGCTTCATCCTGTGCCAAAACAGCTCACTGTGCACCCGAGGCCACGCCGAGGTGCTCTTCCCATTAATCACCCCCTCCGATTGGTGTCTGCTGAGGAATTAAATCCATTTGTCATTTCTGCTCTGTTCCCACCCACCCCTATCCTACTGCTCTTGCCTTGCAGAGCTGGCAGCTTGTGGCTGCCCCAGCACTGTGCCTCCATGGCTTCGGGCACCACAGGGTTGGTCCTGTATCCATCAGTTTGCAAAGATCCCAGGTGTGCCTGGGTGAACCCTGTGGCCGTCCTCTCTGCAGCCCGATACAAGTTGGGACCCCTCTGACATGGCTGCAAGTGGGGCTCAATGGTGCCAGAGCCCCAGAGAAACGTCCCCACTGGGACCCATTTACTCCACCAAAAAGCAAAGCATCTACCATCCTCCCTTTCCCCCAATGACCAGCAGCAATTTGGCTGAGTTGCTCTGAGCAACTCAGCTCCTTGCAGCACCAGGAACACTGCTGGTAGAGCAACAGGTTCATCCCAACCCTCCTCCATCCCCAGTGCTGCGCTGTCTCGACACGCTTCCTAAAACCCGCTCTGGCTGCCAGCACAGCCCCTGGGATCATTCCCCTGGCAGCAAGCAGGAGCTGCTCATTAATTAGCCTCCCGTTCCTCCCAAGCATCCCCTGCAATAACACGCAGCTCCTGCTTTTTAACTACCTATAAGTAATCGCTCAGCCTCCAATAAAGAAAGAAGGAACAAGCCCCTGGTTGTGCTGTTGGCAATCGTTTTCCTGGCTGTTAACCTGCTCCTGTACTCTTGTTTTTCCCTGAGTAGCCCCACTTGTGGTGGGGAAGGACAGCAGCACCAACCCTACCACCCTCAGCCCCACACTTACAGGGTGTTGTGCCTCTCCCAACCTCTCCCTCTTGCCCCCTATGCTGGTTTAATGAATGGAGGATGCACCCTTATGGTTCAAGCCTTCCTCTGCTGGGTGCTTATCTGTCTTCTGGCAGTTAGCTTGGAGAACTGTAAATCGTTGTGGCACTTCATGGCTGTAGGAAGTTTGGGATTTAAGTCAGGGCAGCTTGCAGGAATGGTTGCAGGGAAAGGCATAGGGGGCAAGATAGGGAAAGGGAGGTAGGGGGATTGGGGAAAGGCTACAGATCTGCGAGAAAACAGGCTAAAAATGTGAATGACTGTAACTGGGGGGTTTTGCATTCATCCCAGCAGCCCTGTGTCAGCCTTGGGAAGGCAGTCTGCCCCTCAGCACCTTCCAGCAGCAGTGAAATACGGCCCTGTCTGAGACGCCAGCCTTGCAGGGCTATTCCCAAGGAGCTGCCTGTTTTCTTCTCTTGTTGCCCGTAAATCCCCGACACACTTAAAGCCTTTCTGCTGATAGGGAGCCTAACGCTGAGCCCTGAATAAACCTGCTGAAACTCTCTGGCTTAGCATGCTGAATGTAATGTTCTTAGTCAGCTTCATCATGGCAAATCTCCATATTTCTCAGGGATAAACACTCACTTCTCCTCCCTCTGTCTTTTGCTTTATGACCGAGTTCCCACTGTAATTGCTGCAGGGATGCCCCCTGTTCCCTGCTCCTTGCCAGGACAGTGGTGCTTTCTGCTCCCCAGCCCCTTTCTCAGTGCAGTGCATGAGTGGATGAGGGAGGAAAGAGGTTGGGGAGCTGATGGGAGGAGGAGAGAGTCAGTCAGAGATGGCTCCTACGGCACTGGGGGGAAATGAGGATGTAGATCACCAGAATTGGCCGTGGACAGGCTATAAAACAAAAATAAAAAGGTATTATAATTTATGATGCACAGTAAAAATATCCTAGGAACTGGGTTATGAAGAATAATTCATTCTCTCGCCAACTCCACGTATTTTTAAAGATGATAAATGACATTATGTGTCTTGTTGGTATCTGCGAGGGCTGGAACATTCAGCCCTGTCCACGTCCCCCAGCAGCACGCATTAGCCCCCACCATGCAACACTGCAGGAACCCAGCATCATCTTGGCTCTGCTCTGCAGGCACAGATCCTCCTGCCCATCTCGAGCAGCTTTTGTCCTCTGCATGGTGCCTGAGCACCTCAGGATGCTGCGGCAGAGTTGGAGGGATGAACCCCTGGATTGCAGTTCCAGGCAGGGTGTGTGGTTCGTTGGAATGGCAGAAATTCCTGTAGGGATGGAATTTCTTGGGTGCATGCTGGGCTGACCCCTCGTGCTGGCGCTGCTGGAGAAGCTGGGCTTCACCCAGCTGAGTGCTGCAGAGCGCTGTATAAATGGGGATTAGTTGTTCACAAGGTGGATTTGAAGCGTTAGGAAAGGAGAATGGAGCCAAAACTTTCTTTAAACCTGCACGGAGCCTTGGCATTTTTTCCCTCCCCTCTGCACAAAGCCAGCCCGCTGGGTTTCTTCTTTGATGAGAGTCCTTGATGCATTCGTGCCTCCAGGCGCCGAATAAAAGGCTTTAATTACCCACTGCCAGGCACGGCAGTGCTGCTGACAACAGGGAGATGCCTCCTGCCCACACCTCGGGGAGGAAAAGCTTCCTGCAGGAACAGCCGCTCCCTGTTTGTGTGCTCCTCCAGCCCATGGGCAGAGTGCAGGATTTGCTCCCAGGGAGGGACGCTTACCTTCGTGCTGCATTGCTTCCTGCATCTGCGTGGATGATTTTGGGGCAGGATGAAGTGTGATGGAGCCTGCACCCAGGGATTGCACCACCCCAGTGCTCCCAATGCCCAGGCTTAGGGAACAGGGAGTTGTGCGTGGCAGTGAATATACCAGAGCTTGGGGACTCCCATCTTTCACCAATATTTGCATTAAGAATGAGATAACAAGCCTGAATTTTGTTACTTCAGCCAAGTGCTGCAAAGGGCACGAACTGCGAGCTGCCAGCCAGCCAATTGCACCCATTGCACGGGCAGCACGGTGGGTGTTGGTGCCTGGATGCTTCCAGCGCAGTAAGCTCTCCTGGGAGCTCCAGCTCCAGTTGTGCTGCTGCTGCGGTCCCATCCTCACAGGGTGAGGCATCTGCTCCAAGCAGCAAATCCTACAGGGAACCGGCTGCTTCCCAGCACCTGCTCCCTGCCCGGTCCCCTCCTCTGCATATACAAAACCTATTAAGCGCAGACAAGCCTCAAGTATTCCCCAAATGAGTCATTAACCAGGTCCTGGTAACAGGTGTTCCTTTAAAAAGCCCTCTGAAGCCTTCAGAAACAAGGGAAGCGGGAGTGCTTGGCTTTCATCATGCACCAAAAGCAGATTTATTTTCGCAGCAGGATGGCAGGCTGCCGCGTCCGATAAAAGCACGCGGTGCCGCCGGGAGGGGCGCGCAGCCCCAGCTGCAGGGGGACCGCGCCGTGCCCAGCGCTGCCTTCCCCACTTGTAATTTCTTAATCTGGTTTGGAATATTTTATTACTCCCGGCTCTCATCTGCTTTTTGTTCGGCGCGGCGCTCCTCGTTGCCTCCTCCCTTCTTGCTCCAATTAAATTATGCGCTGCAACCGATTGCTTTCACCCGGGGCTGCTCCACCTTCTGCTCCGCTGTTTGCCGTCTCGGCACGCAATGCTGAGCGGTGCGGCTGAGTGCTCAGAACAAGAGGCAGTGCTGTTCCCTCCGGGCCGTGGTCCCTTACAGGGATGCTCTTCGCATGCATTTAAAGCCAGGAGCGCTGCGGTGCTGTGCATGCATCCCTGCATCCTAGTGCCTGCTCTGCTGGGTGCCTGCACAAACCTCCGTGCCCCCTGTGCCTGAGCTCAGCCCTTCCAAAGGAGAAATGTGGGACTCCAAGAGTAGAATTGGTGTTTTCTAAGAGGATCTGCTCTTTCTTTGTGTTTTCCACTGAAGAAGCCTTACATTCCAGGCAAGTGATGGATGTGACAGCAGGATCCCCCCTCCTTGCTGCCCAGCTCTGCCTTCCCTGCCCCAGGGCTTCTGTGTGCCTTTTGTCCATCTGTTCTCCCGAGGACACTGCTGGGGAAGCCCATGATGCTGCAGTGCTGGGGCTTGGCTGTGCATCCAGAGCTCAGGACTGTAGCACACAGAGCACCATGGGCCGAGCTGTGCCAGCACTGAATGCACATCGCAGAAACGCCTGAGAAACCAGTGCTGTGAGGACAGGTTTAGGAAGAGCAGGTGGAAAAGGGAGTGAGTCGCTTGGGCAGATTTGAGGGATTCATCCCTCTGCAAGGAGCTGGTGGAACTGAGCTGTGCCCTGAGCCATTTGGGGCTGTGCCGGACCCATGGGAGCTGCCCCCTCCAACCCCCTGCCAGCCCCATTGCTCTCGACTCAGCTTTGTTTCCACTTGGCTTCTCTCTTTGTTTACGTGCATGTTGATGTAGCCATCGATTTATTGACGGCCGCGCATCACTCACAGCCCTGCTCGCTCCAGCTGCAAGGAGCACAGTGTTCCCATGCAGCTGAGGTGGAGGAGCCCTTGTGAGCACCTCTGTGATCCCCTGCCTCCCTTTGCTGCCCTGGGGTGCAACTCATGGGGGCTGATTTAAAAACCCTGGGGCTGGAAGCTATGGAAGTTATGAAGGAGCTGCCCAAAGCCACACATCTCCTGCAGCATGCCAGCCGGTGCCTGCCCCAGATTTGGGTGCCCCATTCCAGGGGTGGTGGAGGATCTCAGGTGCATGGAGAGCAGCTGAAATCCATGTTTATGGCAGCACAACAGCAGAGGGAGGGAGGAGAGGGAGGATTTCGTGCTGCACTGGTTGGTTTGGGGAATAGGTTGCATTTCTGCAACCATGCGGTCCTGGGCAGCAACAAAAGGGATGTGGCTGCTATCTAAAAACAAACACAGCGAAACCTGAGAGAATTTAGGGGAAAATTCTATGGTTTTACAAAATCAAATGTTAACTTAAGGAATGAGAGGAGGGCAGGCAGTGAGGACGCTTGGCAGCTGAGCGTCCACCCCTTCCCACCTCCTGATGGCTTCGCAGCCACGGGGATGTGAGTGCATGATTTCATTTTGCTGCCACCAATAGAACTGGTGTCAAAGGGATGAGGGAGGGAGGGGATCATCTCGGGATGGGAACAGGTGTGAAAAGGAGGGTGGGATCAGGTCCTATCAGTGATGGTTAAAGGGGGAGTGAATAGCAAACAGAGGTGGTGTGTATTTGGCAAGATAAACGGCACCCAGAAAATATGCTCCTTGCAAACTTTGTGGGGATAAAAATGATTTAAAGAGGCACTGTCAAGATAAAAATCATATCTATTCAAGGAAAACTCCTCACAAGTGTTATTAATAGTACCCAAGATTGTTACGCTTGGAAGTGCCTTGAAATATTACATTTGCTTTTCGCTGTTGATGCTGCCCAGTTTAATTTCTGCAGGGTGCTCAGCCAAAGGGCACAAAAAGGAGTCAAGCCTCAGAGCTGCACAAAGCCTGGCTGCCCTCACTCCGGCTCCTCAGCATCCATGGGGACAGAATTTTGGGGTGCGTTTCTCCACCGCATGCCCAGAATGGGAGCATCACCCTGCTTTGCTGTCGTGCTGAAGGCAGGAGGGAGCAGTTGGTGCTGCTGGATGCCTGCACTGAGCTCATGTTTGTGCCCCATAACCAGAGGCAGGATCAGGTGAGGCTTCAGCAACGCTGCCTTGCCTGTGTCCCTTGGGAAGCTTTGACTGCAAGATTAAAGGCTTCTGTGGCATCACAGACCTCCTCCCTGGGTGTTTAATTACAGGCTGTAATCCACTTGTCTCCTAATCTTCTCTTCGCTCACATCAAGGCACCACTGGTCCCCATGGATGGGGCTATTTCCATGGAAAGATATCACTCCCCTCTCCAGGCTCACTGTTGGGAATGAAGTTTCCCAGTTTTTCTTTCCCAATTCTTTTTCCTTTTCCTCTCCCCCCCCTGTATCCCCCTTCCCTTCCCTTCCCTTCCCTTCCCTTCCCTTCCCTTCCCTTCCCTTCCCTTCCCTTCCCTTCCCCTC
>NW_024885000.1:813442-837379 GCF_019232065.1 Centrocercus urophasianus | reverse complement strand
TATTTCTTCCCTTCCCTTCCCTTCCCTTCCCTTCCCTTCCCTTCCCTTCCCACCTTTCCTCTTTCCTCCTCTCTCAACCCAATCTCAGGGTTAGGAGGGAGCATCCATCTCATCATGCTCAGTCCCTCTGCCACCCTCAATGGCCACAGCTTTGCTATTTCTTTCCTTCCCTCTCACTTTGCAGCCTCTAACCACCTCTCTTGCTCTCTCTGGGCTCTTTCCAAGCACTTGACATCTTTCAGCCTCATGAAGATTCATTTTGCTGCCTGGCCTGCAGGTACATTGGGAAGAACGGGGCTGCTGCTGTATTTTAAGCCACCTGGTTTGAAAGCTGTGAAAGCAGAACGGAGGATTTAATGGCACGTTAAATATACGGCTGATTGTTAGGTCCAATTCTGATTCCAAGGCAAATACGGCTCTGGGAATTAAGGATGAAGATGAGCTTCACTACGAGGTAAATAAAAATTAACTGATGTTGGTATAAACATACCTGCATATTAGAAATGGGAACGCATCTTTGAAATGCGCTCAATTAGAGAAGTGAGAGATGTTTGGTGATTTTTTTTATTATTAAAACCTTCATAAACATGGCAAAATTTCAATGCCTTACAAACAATAAAACCACCCCCATCTCCAGCTCTGCCTCCGCAGCTTTACAGCTCTTGAGTGCTCCTCACCTATCACAAAAGCACCACCACAAATTACAGCATTTTCTCCAAAGTGGGTGTCCAGAACCCGTGTCCATGGGGTGGTGGCAAGGAGTGACATCCCCAGGGCTGGTGGCCGGTTCCACTGGATCATTTTCCCTTTGGTTTTGGGAATGTTGGCTCTTGGAGGTGATGGAGGGAGACCTGCCTCAGCTTTTGGTACCACAGTGGGAGTTGAGTCCTCCAAACGTGGCCCCAGAAGTTTGGTTTGAGGCTCATGGGGTGTTGCTGAAAGCCCTCTCCAGAAGAAATCCCTAACGTGAAGCAGGAGAGAGGGAGAGAAAAAGAAAAACCCCTGTTTCAGGCAGGGGTTGCTTCCAATGGTTACAAAACTTTTTGCAAACACAGAACAACAAAGAAGCGAAACGTGGGAATAATTAAGGATGTAATTGTACACAGGCAACTGCTTAATTAAGCTTTTCCACTTTAAACCTGACAGGATCCACGTGCAAAGGGCGGCTGCCCATCTGTAGGGCCATCTGTGGAGCCGGCGGGGCGAATGATGGAGCAGGCACTGAGCCTGGAGGAGGAGGACAACCTGCACTGGGTTTGGGGGTGGGACAGACGGAGGAGAGGAGCTCAGAGAAGCATGGAGCCATGCCCATGGGTGATGGTTGGACCGTGGAACTGCCCCAGCTCCCAGCCCTGCAGCATCCTTCATGGGAGGTGGGTGGTGAGAACAAGCAGAGAGCAAATGCTGCCAAGTGGAAGAAAACGGGAGGGGGACACCCAACACAAACCCCTTCTTTTGCATATTCAAATTAAGTCGTAATGTTGCTAGGGACGTGATTCAGCTTGCGAGCACATTGTTTGTGTTTATTTATCCCCACAGCCATCAAGACTTCTTGAAAACAATAAGTATTGACACTGCCAAAGCTGGAGCTCAGTTTTGACGCTACATAATGAAAATCGCACGCGTTGGCTCTGCTTCACCGACGAGATGCACTGAAGGAAGCAGCCTGCAGCCTGCACAGCACCTTCAGGTCACCCTGCAGCCAGCACAGTGCGTGGCCATGGCACATGGTGGCTGAAACCCCAACCCATGCTCATGCTACCCCAGCCCCACTCAGTGCAGGATCTGGCTGTGGCTATGCCAGACGCTGCTGCCTTTTCTCTCTCTTGTACAGTAGTTATATTAACTCATTTCTTTATCCTTAACACGGCCTATAACACAACAGAACGCTTTTATAGGTCTAGGAAAATTTATTATGTCCAGGGCCAGGTTACATGGCTCCTGTGCACATACTCTCCCCACTGGGGTGATTTCTGCTGGAAGTGGCCCCCCAGGGACAGCCCCTCTGCCCCTCAGGATGGAGAGGGGCTGAGCTGATTTCTCCAGCACAGGATACTCTCAATCAAGCTGCTCAGTTTTTATAAATCCCCATCCATCAGCAGGGCAGATAGCATTTTTCCAGCTTAGGGCTATCAGCTTTTTTCATCACAGCTTTTAGAAGTGTGCCTCTTGCCACAGCTCAGCCCCTGTGCCTTGTCCCCATGCTTGAGAAGCCCGGCAGAGTGCCCAGGAATGATGCCAGGAGCCAACCTGGGTACCGCAGGGACAGAGCATCACGAGTCACCATGCTGTGCGTGGAGAAGTTGGAGGCATCCAGGGAGAAATTCAATCAGGTGTCCAACAAGGCAAGTATTTCTACTTGACAGGCTGAGGCTGCACCGGGGACACGTTCAGAGAGGCAGAGCCTCTCACAATGGAGCCCAAATCCTGGGAATGGGCATCTTGAGCATTGGTAAGTGACAGTGGAGTGACATGCCTCCATAACTGCATGGAAATGCAGCGTGAAGCTGCCAGGTGGTGGGAAAGAGAGCTGGAAAGGGAATGAGACCCAGATGGGGACGTGTGCAGCCTCCTTGCCTTTAATAACAGGCTGCTTGGGCCACGGGAAGGCTCTGTAGGAGCCCTGTGGCTGGTGGGATGTACTCTGGGCTTTAGCAGAGCCAGTTTGGTATCTGTGCTGATCTCTAAGCCGGGGTAGGCACCCGAGCAGCGGCGATGAGGAGTGATCTCAGCTTAAAAGCCACCATCAAAATTTGCAAAGCCAGCATTGGGACAGGCCGTTGTGTTGGATGTTCTGGTGCAAGGTTTTGGGGTGGTATTTTGGAGCTGAACTCTGCTCCAGAAGTCGGCTTAATTACACGCCCCGCTCGGTGCCATCCCTGCGCGCAGCGCTGTCGGCAGAGCCATCGCTCATCTCGCCCAGGTTCGCTGCGTCCCCCTCTTGCTCTGGCTCTTATCTCCCTGTTTATTGCTGTAAATTATTGAAGTCAGAAAGGCTGACTCAGCAACGGAGGCTGGAGGAAATTTCTACCCATCTATCAAAGTGACGAGTCCCACTCCCGTCTGCGCTCAGCGTGAGCTGTGTCACCTTGCGGCACGCTCGCCTTTGGGCTGGCACTGGTGGCAGCACACGCGCCTTGTGCCTGTCCCACCTGCTCAAAACAGACCGTGAGCATGGCACAGAGCTGGTATCAGGTGCCAGATCCCAGTGTGCTGTGCAGGAGGCTGGGTGTGATGCATCTGGGCAGGTGGTGGTCCCCTGCTGTGCCAGGGGCTACCAGCAATGATGGGATGGTGAGCTGGAGTCACTGATAAACACGTTATCTAAACAAGAATGCATCCATATGCACAGGGAGCAATGCTGGAGCACCCTGCATGACTTGCTTTGGGGCTGCCCAGTTCTTGGAGGTACCCACTGACCTGGGGAGATGGGGCTTGTCCCCTGCCCCATAGTGCCACTCTGTCACCCACTCCAGTGGCCTTCCCATCCCCATGGTGAAAGTGCTATGGTGGCTGAGCACTCAGGGAGGAGGAGAAAGCTTTGTTTGTATGTTTATCCCTCATTAATTTATTGAAGTGGCACAAGGACCTGCTAATGAAGTCTCAAAGATGGATCATGGCTGGGTTGTGTTACATGGGGCTCATAGGATAGTTAATTACCTTGGGAAGCTAGAATGCAATGAATACTTCATAAAGCCAAAGCCAACAGTGAATTATTCATTATCCATTTATCAGGGGTGGCTATGATAAACCCTCTGGGGCCAGGGGCTGCACGTGGGCTCTCCTTTCTGGCTCTCAGCAGACGCAGACACCGACTTTCTCCCTGGCTGAGATCCATCCGGATCTCTGAGTCATGCTGATGGAGTGAACCCTGGGGGAAAGGAGCCACGAGATGGAAAACTCACCAGACCGTGGGCAGAACGAAGGACTGGACTGCCGTTAAATACCGCTGCAGTGCGTGGCTCGATGGTGATGGAGCAGCGACGAGGCTGTCACATCCTGGCTGCCGCAAGAAACAGGCTTTGCTGCCATCTACCTCTGCTGGGCTCCCCCGCAGCTGGCTCAGCTCCGTGGGGATGCTGTGTTCAGGGGGCTGCCCCACAGCTCCTGGGAGCCCCAGCACCTCCTGACTGGGGACTGAAGTCTGGATGGAGTCTTGTAATGGCAGCACTTGGGCTTCTTGGTCATCCCCTCTGTTTCTGTTCTTCTGCTCTCCTTTGGTCACCTGGCAATGGCTCTTGCACCATGGTCATCAGGCAGCACCACCCCAAAGGCTGCCTGCTCCTCTCCAGTGCATGAGGTTGATGCACTCTAACTTCTGTGCCTCAGGGGGGGTAAACCATTCCCCAGACATCCTGCTTTACCCAGCACCTGCCACCAAACCAGGTGTTGTTCCAGCAGGGCATCCAAGGGCAGCAGGTTGTTCCCTCTGTGCTCCCCATTTCACTGTTTTTTGGCTGGCACACCTGGCAGAGCACATCTGGGTTGGTTTTTCTCCTATACCCGCAACCAAACCGGCTCCCAGCTCTCAATCCTGCCCATGGCACAGGGGGTAGAAGTCCTTTAAGATCCCTTCCAACCCAAGCCATTCTCCGGTCCCTGCTGGGTGGCAATGCAGCAGCAGTGGGGTGGCCCTGTCCTTTCCCTCCCATGGCTCTGCCCTCCTGCTGCCCCTATCCTACTGCTGTTTTGCAGCCACCAGCTGACAGCAATGCTTCAGGCCACTTCCCTCCCACCTCATCCGCCCAATTTGCAGTTTTGTGTTATCCCCTGAAATCCGTGCTCCCACCGATGTTCTCTGCACCTTAAGGAATATTTAACCACCTGTTAAATTATTTATCCCTCCAAGGTTCCGTGCACCCAGGGCGGCTCGCAGGGCTCCTGGAGAATTAACGAGAGCCATAAATCAAAGAGACATTTGAGAAATTTCCCATTGCTCGTGCTGATGGCAACCTGGCCCCTGAAATGCCACTTGCAGGTTGGGAGCTGGGCGCTGCCACTTGCTGCTATTACTTGTTTAGGAGCTTGTTAGATTTAGAAGTTAAATACACTCCAGGAAAAGGATGCAATACGCCAAGGGCTGGAATTGGGTGGCTGCCACCCCCTAACGCTGCTGCTCACAGTGAGGGTTATCAGGCTTTGCAAAGCACTGACATTGATTCAGTCTGAGGGTGACAGCAGCTGAGAGCAGCTCGTGGGTGGCTGTGCTGTGGGACAAGGGGACAGCAGCATTCCTGGCTGCAACGTACTTGGGTCTGAATGGATCTGGAGGTTGATGCTTGATCCTGCAGCTCCCAGACCACAGCTGGGCCAGAAGTGATGGTGAGCTCTCCTGCTCCTTTTCCAGTGCAAGGGTGAAGAAGAGTGCAGAGCAGGTGATGGTGCTCTCCTGATGTTCCCCAAAGGAGGCTCTGTCCTATGCTGAAAAGACCCAAATTAAAGCAGCAAGCTTGCTTCAGAGGGAACTCGAAGCACCATTTCCTGCTTGCACTTTTCATCTGCATTAGGGTGGCACAAGGAGCAGTGCCAGTAATGAGGATGTGTATTGATCTCTGAGGTCACAGCCAGCCCGAAGCAGTGCTTTACTAAAATCCCCTCTGCAGCCCGTGGGCAGCAGCAGCAGCTTTTCCTGGTGTTTGCTGCTCTGACCACGTTTGCCTGTTCCCTACAGACCAGCAGGGACAAGGATGGGGTGAGGTGAGGTCTCTGCTCTGCTGCAGTGCTCAGTTCTGCGATGGCAGCAGCTCTCCTGACTTCTCCCCCTGCAGAAGTGGGATCTGTGGGAGCTCGAGGCAGCCCAGCATGGGAGGAGGGTTGCAGAGTGACAAATCCCTGTGCCCTGCACAGTCCAGTGGAGCTGGACATGGCTGCTCCAGTGCAGATCCAGCTCATCATTTGTAGCCCCTATACCAAGAATGCCTCTCCTTTGAGTCCCCCAGTTTTTCCTCATGCTGGGAGCCTTCTGCAGGGGTGGCAGAGGATTCCATCTTTCCCAACACACCACGATTTTCTGCCATCAGCCCTTTTTCCAGCAGGAGCCACCTGCACCACATCTATTCCCTAGCAGAGAGGCAGCACCAGAAGCCTGCTGCTCGCTGCTGACCGAAGAGCAAATCACTTCAGCGAGGGGTTTCCCACTGCTGCCCAACCTTTCTGCTCCCACTGCGACATCTTGGTGAGGCTGTGCATGGTTTGATTCCCTCCATTAGCTCTTATACCCACCATAAGGTGTATGGGGTGCTTGGGACAAGATCTACAGCGTCAGGGCACCCTCAGACCCAGGTGGATTTCTGGAGAAAGGACAAATCCCAGTCCCATTTTCCATACACATTGAACCACTGGGCTCCCCACGCTGCAGGCACCCAAGGGAAGGGTTTCCTCCTGCCCTGAGCCTTTTGCATCCTTCCTGCTTCCCACCATAGAAATTTGAGTTTCAGTGCATCACGTCTGCCTGGCGGGCAGTGAGCCCACAGCAGCCAGCAGAGAGCTGGGGAAAGCACGAAGTAATAGAGGTATTTATTAAAGGAGGGAGGAAATTTATATGCCATTTTTGCTTCTTCAGCTCTCAGTCATTGCCGAGGGGAGAGGAGGAGTGGGCAGCCTGCTCAGGAAATAGCCAGGAGTCTGTTTTCTGCCCATTTGTCAGTCTGATGAACAAGAAAAATATAGGCGGCCTTGATAAAGGGGAAATAAAGAGTCTGGAGGAGGCTGGCATGTGTCTGCAGGGCTGCTCAAAGCTGAGAACAGCCCTGGATCCATGGGGAAGGCATTCTGCAGAGGGGCTGGTGCCATCCCATGGGGTCAGGCAGAAGGAGAGCCCAGGGTGGAGATGGGGATGATGATGAGGATGGAGATGAGGAAAGGGGATGGGGATGAAGAAGGGGATGAAGATGGAGATGGGAATGAAGAAAGGGATAGGGATGGGGATGAGATTGGAGATGACAATGAGGATGAGGATGGGATGGGGATGAGATTGGAGAGGAGGATGGGGATGGGAATGAGGAAAGGGATAGGGGTGGGGTTGAAATTGGGAATGACAATGAGGATGAGGACAGGGATGGGGATGAGAAAGGGGATGGGGATGGGGATGGTGAAGGCAATGGGGATAGGGATGAGGATGAGGATGGAGATGGGGATTGTGTTGGTGCCTGGAGCTGTCACCGTGAAGCTGCCACTGCCTCTTTGCAGAGCTGAGCCAGCCTCCCTGCCTGTTAGCTTATCTGAAGTGCCTGGCATCTACCAGAGAAAAGCACTAGGGAGTAAAAAACCCACCAAGTATTAAGTGCTAATAATTCCCTGCTTTTATTTGCGGTTATCCACCTACATGAAAGAGGCTGGATTTTTGCTGACACTTTCTTGCTGGCAATTGAATGCTGCCTGAATCATCCATCCAGGGCCATTTGTTCATAAAAGTAAGGAATTGCTGCTCGAATCCTTTTATTGCTGCTAACGTGACACATGCAGCAGCGACGGATCTGGAGAGGCTTCGTGCAGGCAGGGATGTCCATGCAGGCGTGCAGCAGCAGTGTGGGTGCTCATGCACCTCCTTTGGGCTCAGCCTTGGGAAGGAGAGGCTGCAGGGCCGTACACAAGCAGAGGGGAATCTGGACCTTACCAAGCTCCACTATCTGCAGCTATTCCAAAAACGCTGTTTGAAGTGGTGTGGCTGCAACTTCTCCCCGTAGGGATTGGGGTCTGTGCCACCAGGAGTGGGGTGGGGGTGGGATCTGAACCCCCTCTGAATGGGACAGTGCAGAGGGAAGGAGGGATTCTTATTCTTGCAGCCCCCAGAGCTGCTGGCTCATCTGGACAAGGAGATGCTTTCCTCTGGCAGAGACAAATGGATGAGGCCGTACCCTCTGACATCCCAGCTTCAGCTTCTGCACTCCGATGTGATAAATCCACCCTGGGAGGAGCCCAAGTCAGCCCTAGGGTAGGATGGGACCCGGATGGGTCCTGCTCTCACACCCCACAGCCTCCCGTCTGTCCTCACTGCTGCTGGAACCTCCCTCAGCCATGAGGATGCCTCCAAATTAGGGATGTTATTAACTACAAGCTGCTTCTCCCCTGGCTGCTGCTTGCACAAACGATAACCGATTTCAAATGAATTGAGCCAATTACTGCAGTTTTCCTAAAACAGATGACGGCAATACTCCGGTAAGGAGGAGCAATTCCAGCTGCAGCGTGGATAAGAGTTAAGATGCTGAAATGCCCTTTGGGCCCAAATTTCCAGCTGTCACAGTTTTCTGGTCTATGTCTGGCTGCTTTTCTCAATTGCGTGTGGATTCAGGCAGCAGTAGCCAGGGGCTGAGCCACCGCGGGCTGCAGGAGGTGTCTGCTCCACAAGCAATTATTTGCTGTCAGTGAGGGAGACTACAACAATCCTTGCTGTTTGCAAGCAAGCAGGCCCTGAAAGTATAGATGCATTTATGGAAAAGGAGAAAGAAATAAATTGTGAGTGATTTTTGGGGGGGTTGGGGCTGGCAGCTCCCTGGGACGTGTGGGGAGGGGCAGCTCCTGCCCCAGCTGTTCAACCACGTGCTGATTCCATGGCTACGCCAGCCCAGTGTGCTGGTTTCAGATACGATCTGCACATGAGCTTCATCAGACTTCAAAGGACAAAAAGTCTGCCACTGGATGCCTTGTCCTTGCAATGGGAGGCACTTCAGTGAAAAGGAAACCTAATGAAGATGAATTAAGCTGAGCTGCGTGAAAATGAGTTAAGGAATCTTGAAATCAGCTTCCCGTTTGTCTGCCTTCCCAAATCCTCAGAAATACTCGTGTACTTACATCAGCAAACCACAGTTCCAGCATGAGAAGCTCCCATCCAGAGGAATGGGGCCACCCTGCACTGCTGTTCTGCCCCATGCTTGGAGCTGCCTCCAGTTCTCTGGGGCTTTTCCTGGACTCTCAGACCCCAGGATGGTCCCCATCCATGCAACCCATGCACAGCCTCTGGAATTCAGGCTGGAGCTGCTGCACCATCAGTTAGCGACAACCCCCTCAGGGCAATGCATGCAAGTGCACCATTTTGTCATGCTGCCACCTGAGCAGCAAAAATACATAGATACACATCCGAACCAATCTGAAACACGGGGTCAGGAATGTGGGCTACTGCTGCTTCTCCTTTATAATCTCCTCTTAAGTGTTACACCTTCTGATTGCTTTTGTCAGCTCTCTAAATTTAATAAGTGAACTAACCATCTTCTCCTATTGTTCACATATAAATAAGTGCTGGATCAATAAAGAACATCTCCAAGAGCCCCTGGATCTGATGAATGAGGGGAGCATGGCTGCGGGAAAATTATGAGTTCACACCTCCAATGGTGTTTAAAACAAAGTGTGGGGAAGGAGAAATGGAGACCTGCTCTCATTTGGATGCTTTCAGGCACTGAGATTGGATCCACGAAGGCTATAGGGGAGGCCTTGCTTTCTTGGGGCAGGCTGTGTGGTTGCTGCACTCCGAGCCAAATTGCCATGCCCTGGGGAAAGCAAAGCTGCAGGTTGGATGCTTGGAGTGTTTGCAGGGATTTTCTGAGGGAGAGCTGAGCAGTGGGCTGGGTGCACTAAGGAGGCACAGCTATTGCTAAGGAGATCTCCCACTGCCAAGCACCTCTTTGGTTGCAGGGATGGGCCACGTGCTTGTGACCTCTGCTGGCTTTGCAGGGTTTGAAAACAAAACAGAACTACAAAGTGAGAACCTAACTTTTTGCAAAGCTTTTGCCCATCTGGTAAAGCAGCTGGAGAGAGGAGGCATTGCTGCAAGCATCTGCTGCTGCCCAGCCAGCTGCAGCACCGTGAGCAGAACCACTGCAGGGTGATCCGTTCTTCCCCTTCTGCACACCCTCAGACCACCACAGCAGTGTCCCTGCTCCGTGGGCTGCTCTCCCTCCCCAGTTCCCATCCTCCCAGCATCACTGCACAAAGAAACGGTCACCGATAGATGCAGTGTTTTATACAAAGCAAGACATGAGAGCCCAGGAGCAAAGGGCTGTGTGCCTACACAGAGCTGTGTTCCCAAGCACGTTGCTTGCAGAAGTCCACATGCCAAGTGGGCTTCCTTTGCATGCCACGTGTAAAACAGTTGCCGTGCTTCCACCCCTCCTCCCTCACCTCACAGAAGAAAATGGTGCTGTGGTGGTGCAATGAAAGAGGGTCCCAACAGCCAGGACAGAGAGATGAGCCATTCAGCACAGCTATCAGTGCTGAGACCCACTGCTGCAGCATTCCCTGTGCTGCGTCCTGGATGCTGGGCTGATGCAGACAGGGTCCTGCTGGGTGCAGGGGGAGCTGAGGCTGGGGGCACAGCTGTGCTCAGAGCTTCTATTCCTGCATCCGTGCCCAGGGGACAAGCTTGGGGCTTCCCACGGGTTTGGGTTAATTTGGACCAAAGGAAAAGGAAAAATGCGTGGGAAGGGGCATGATGAAAGGAGGGGGTGGACGCGGGCAGCAGGTGCAGTTGGCATCACCCGTGGTTACAAATTCCCTGACAAAGGGAACACTTTCTCCCTGTCTGCCCATTTGTTAATGTTGCTGACTCTAAGAGCCCTGAGGAGAGGGGAACTGAACTCTGCAGAAAGCACCCCAATGAGGCTTTATTTAAAGGCCATGTGGGGGATGCTTAAACACGAAAGGGAAAAAATTGATGGCTGTTGCTGGACTGGGCAGTGAGCAGCTCTGCTCCCAGCTGTGATACAGCTGCTCTCTGCCCTCCCCATGCCTCTCATTGCCTTCAAACCTTTTGGTGCTAATAGAACCATTACATTAGTGGGGATGATCACTGGTCTCAGCTCTGTGACCTGGGCTCAGTACCCCACAGATCCCCATTTCCTGGCTTTTGGGAGAGCTCCAGGCTCATCTCCAGCAGCAGCACAGCGACTTGCTGGCCAGACATCAACATCTCATCAGTGCAGCCCAAAGAGAAAAGACGAGGACTGAGCATCTTTATTTTTCTCCGTGCTGCTTCTGTTTATTTCCTATTTTTTTTTAATCCCTACTTCTCAGCTGTAGAAGTCCTTGTGCTGACACGATGTTATTTATTTATAAAATATGTACAGGAAAGCAGTTGGGGATTGGTGCCACCCTCCAAGGCTGGCGGTGCGTGTCCAGCTGCAGCCAAGGTGAGAGACAGTTTCTGTGCCTCAGAGCTGGGAGAAGGAAAGGGCCAAGAAAGATAGAGACTTCAAAGGATGTGAGCAAATATTTACAGGTTCCAAGATAAAAATATATATATCTACAGTGTTGTCTTGGGGATACAGGGAGTCGGGCTTGAAGCAGAGCCCTCTCACAGCTCCATTTGTTATATTGATTTATAAAGACCGCGGGTATCGATCGCTGCCG
The DNA here is from genome assembly GCF_019232065.1 of Centrocercus urophasianus. Classification (NCBI taxonomy): domain Eukaryota; kingdom Metazoa; phylum Chordata; class Aves; order Galliformes; family Phasianidae; genus Centrocercus; species Centrocercus urophasianus. The sequence goes on along the minus strand of NW_024885000.1, from coordinate 826,039 downwards.
GCGGTGCTGTCAGTGGGATGTGCAGCCCCGCAGGGATGGATCCTCTGGTGCTGGGATGGGGCAGCTGGGAGCACTGTGGGCACAGAGTCGTGCTGCTGGGGTTTGCGGTGGTGCTGTCTTTGTATGCTTTGTATTTTTTGGAAATGAGACTCTCCCTTGGGCACCAGGGGGAGGGGGACTCTAACAGGGGAGCAGGGGGGAGAACATTCAAGTTCAGGTTTTCCCACTGCTGTTGCAGTGTGATGTGAACAAGCAGGGACCTCTGCTGGCACTTGGGGTGGGTAGGGACTATCCCCAAATGCGGAGCAGCTCCCAGGAGCTGGAGAAGGGATCTGGCTGGGTTTTGGTGCTGCAGAGATGCTATAGAGGGTGAAGAACATGGGATGGATGTGGTGCCCTGGTGGGAGAAGTATTGCTCCTCCTTGCTGCCCACCCTGCAGCTCTGCATGTGTGTGTGGGAACCCTGGGAGAGGTGTTTGCATACACAGCCTGGGCCAGAGACCCAGTTCTCCCCTCTGGACCAGCAGGTGCTACAAAGGCACTCCCCATTCTCCCCATAACAACCTGGGATTTCTCTTTCCCCCTTCCCATGCTCTTGTGCCAGGATGGGTTTAGCACGATGCCAATGAGCAGGGTGTGCAGTGCTCAGGGGAAGGGCTGTGGGAGAGCTCAAAGGGCCATGTTTGCACCAGGGGGACAACACAGGTGGGGACAAGAGATGTAGCAGCAGCAGCACATGCACAGCTGCTTTGCCAGGCAGGAGCATGCAGGACAGCGGGGGAGGGCTGCAGCGTACAGGGGAGAGACTGAGTGGGACGTGGTAGTGGGTGTGGGGATGTCTCGGTCCCCGAGCTCGGCCGTCACCCAGTTCAAACTGTCCATGGTCTATGCAGGTGAAACTTGGCTGGAGGAGACGGAGGAGACCTCAGTCTTGCTCTGGGATACAGTGGAGGAGACATCTTCGTCACCAAAAGGGTTCTTGCCACAGCAGATGGTGGTGATCATGCAATTACGGAACTGGGAAGATAGAAGGAGAATGTCAGCACTCGAGGATTGTGAGGGTGTGCTGTGGGGCTGAGAACTGCCAGCGGTCCTGAGCTCTGCTGTAACCCAGGCTGAGATGCAGCTGGTGGGGATTGAGGTGCCCATGGGCACAAGAGCCCAGGGCAGGGGAGGGGCCGTGCCCCAGCACATCTCACCTGCTTGTTCATGAGGACGTAGATGATGGGGTTGTAGAGAGAGGAGCTCTTGGAGAAGAAGGCAGGCACTGCCATCAGCGTGGCGGTGAAGTCTGCTCCCTTGTTGGTGAAGATCCAAAATGCCACTACAGCATAGGGCGTCCAGGCCAGCATAAAGCCCAGCACCATCAGGATCACCATCCGCGTCACCTCCTTCTCTGCCTTCTGGGTGGTGGCTGACTCCTGCTGCTGTGCAGCTGCCTGCAGGTGTGGGGCAGTGAGGGGCAGCCCTCCTGTTTACTCCCCCATGGCTCCACACAACCATCCCTGCTCGCTCTGCCCACCCTTTCCCCATCCACCTCTCTGCCCCCGGCTCCAGGTTTTACCTCTCGGACTTTGCAAATGAGGCGCCCATAGGAGAAGAAGATAACCACGACTGGGATGATGAAGTGGATGACAAACATGTAGATGACATAGGACTCGTTGTGGTAGTCAGGGTTGTGAGTGTAATAGTCGGGGCCACAGGAGCACTGCATCCCCTCCGGCATGTACCTGCCAGCAAGAAATGTTCAGACCATCACCAGGATCCTCCCTGGGGACAACAAAAGGTTTCTACCCTGGGACCACCTGCCCCAGGGATGAGGTTGCTCCCAGAATGACGCATGTGGGAGCTGCTCTCTGGCTTCTTCTCTGCACCCTGCTCATTGTCCCATGCTCCTGCCCTTGCTGGCTTTGCAGCACAGATCCCATGGCTTGAACCACTCTGACACACTGCGCTTGGGTGCGCAGCATCGTTTTGTTGTGACACTGCTTCCTCCCACAGGCAGCAGGCTATTTATTTCCTTCCTACGTGGCTGAGCACTTGCCTGCCAGGAGCCACCTGCTCTCTCCCTCTGCAGATGGAGGGATGCTGAGCAGGGATGGGAGCTGCTGGCTCACTGGGGTGAGCTCTCAGGAGCTCAATCCCTGCAGTTGTGTTGGGCTCATGTCATTGTAGCCCTGGCTTAAGGGTACACTGCAATTCAGCCAAGGACCTGCCTGGCCAGGGATGCCGACCCAAGGCTGGGTAGGGGCTGTCTGCCTCTGTCCCATCATAGGCCAGTGGTGGTGGGACTTTGCTGCCCCAAAGCTACCTCCTGCCCATGCCCAAGAAAGTAGAAGGGGCTCATTATGTCCTGCAGGGAGCTCTGCTGTAGAGTACTGGTTGGGGCTGGAGCTGCAGCATTAGAGTAATCACCTCCAACTTATTCCTCTCCTGTGCACTGAGTGATGCATCCTGGCAGGGGATGTGGGTGCCTGAAGGAGTCAGATGTGTGCAAGTGTGAGTGAAATTCACTGCAATGCTGGGAGAAGGATGGATGGGATGCAGGGAAAGCACAGCAGAAATAATGAGAAAAGTCCTGTGGAGCTCCCAGCAGCAATGCTGGGGCAGCAGGATGAATCAGGTTTGCTCAGAACTGTCTTGTCCACTGGGCTGGTCACTCAAACACCCTTTAGGATCCGCATGGAGAAATGGACACTTCACAGCATGGGTGGGATGAGCAGCGCCTAGAGAAGCCCTTCAGGGCAGGGCATGGGGGGCTGCTGCAGCTGGAGATTCCGAGCCCTCATGAGTCTCACGTCTGAGCTCACACTTCCCTGTCACACTCCATTGCCGTTTGGGTGAAGCCTGGGGAGTCCATAAGCACACCTCCTGTCCCACCAAGGTGGTTGTGTACCCCGACTCACCTGGACCAGCCAAAGAGGGGTGGAGCAGCACAGGAGAAGGCCATGACCCAGGTGAAAGCGATGCCCATCATGGCATGGGTGGCAGAGAAGCGGAAGTTTCCCATGGGCTTGCAGACAACGATGTAACGCTCTATGGCCAAGACCACCAGGGACCAGAGGGCAACCTGGCCTGCAGGAGAGGTGGAAAGAAAGAGGGCTTGGTGATGGTGAGAGCTCCTCCAGCCTTGGTCTTCCCTTCGCAGGCACAGTAAAGAGAGGAGGAGATTGGGATCAGATAACCAGCATCCTATTAGATAACTGAGAATCTATTGCAAACGTGCAGAAGGTTGGGAGCTGAGAGGAGTATCTGCTCCTCAGTGGGATGCTGGTGATGGAGGAGGGGATCACTGCGGTGTTTTAATCATTTAAAAAATCAACAGAGAGAGAATTCCACCTGGGTGTAAGGAAGTGTAATTTCCGGTAAAGGCACCAGATGTGTCCAAACCTGTTGGTGCCTTTCGATGTGTATTTCATGAGTCTTCCACCAGTGCTGAACCAGGGGGTGGTTGTGTGGGTAGGCATGCATGCACATGTATTTATAAGGGATAATTAAACTTCAGGGGATTGGAAGCATTTAGTCGGTGCTGTAAGCCTGCTAATGCCCCCAGCTGTGATAATCTGCTGATAACTACACCCTGTGCTAGGATTCGCTGGAGACCTGCTGCTCAGTGACTGCTTCCCATCAAGCTTTCCTCCCTATGCTTAGGAGCCTCCTCTTTACTAGCTAGGAAAATTGGAAGTGTAAGTAATGCAGGATTTCACAACTGGAGATGGTGCAGACCCATATGCTCTCCTGCATCCAAGACAAACCACTCCCTGGTCCTTGGCTTTGATCAGGACACCTTGCTTTGTTTTGCCTAACAGAATATCCATCTTTTGTTCAGACCAGCATCGTTGCAGGAAATATCCCATTTAGGGGAAAAAAAAGTTAAGTTAAGGCTGTGAGTCTCTGCACAAAGATTTGCAGCTGTCAGATAAATTAGAAGGTGTTGTGTGGGCCCGGATGGCTGTGTGGGCTGGGGGTGCAAAGTGAATCTTTTCTGTTTTGCAGAGGGGCTTTCTGAAGGAAGAAGCGGTAGCTACACTCGTGTCCCTGAGAGAACAAGGAAGCTCCCAAGAGCAACTAAATCAAATGCAAGTGGTGCTGAGCTGAGCAGCTGTTGCTAAACCTGGAATCCTCTTGCCCTCTGTGCTGCTGCTCTCCTCTTCTGGTAGGGGCTGCCTCAGCTTCTTTTTGCCCTGAGATGAGCTGTCACCACTCTCCTTGTCCTGCAGTCCTGCTCTCCACACCCATTCCCTTGTGGTCCCTTTCCCACTCTGGGATATCTCTTTCCCCTTGGAATCCTACCACATGCTTCACCTTGGAACAAGGCGGTAAAGATGCACGATGTTGACTCCAGGACATTGGCTGGTCATCCCCAGCAGGTCTTTGCTAGCAACTTAGATCCAAGACCCCTGGATTCATGCTGGGCAGCTTGGCCAAACAACCCCAGCTTCAATTCTGCAAATCAGGACCCCTCCCATTTCCTTGCAGTGATCGTGCAATAGTGGTGAGATGGGTGCTTCTCGACATCAAGATCAAGCTTGCATGAATCTTTTTTCCTTTCCATCTTCTAGCCATAGGGAAGAAGCACCTTGCATGAGGAGCTCTGCCCCATGCAGCCAAGGCCATCTCATCAGCCCCACGAGGTACGGGATTGGGTTCCTAAAGCCCTATAAAGAAGCAAGACCACCCTTTGCCCAGCCTCACTCCCACACCCCACTCTGCAGCCATTACCTCCCAGCGTGGCGAAGAAGCCTTCCACGGCACAGCCAATGGGACCGAAGACAAAATATCCATTCCAGGCTGTGTAGAAAGTGACGGTGAAGCCAAAGCAGGCCATGAAGAGGTCGGCCACCGCCAGGTTGACCAGGATGTAGTTGAGAGGCTGCCGGAGCTTCTTGTGTTTGAAGGTGACCAGGAGGGTGAGGAGGTTGATGGGCAGACCGGTGGAGATGAGGAAGAAGATGTAGCAACACACAAGGCGGTATTTCCAGGGCTCGGCAAGGTAATACTGGGGGTACTCAAAGGGGCTTCGCACCACCCCTGTCTTGTTGGACATAGGCACGTAAAAATTGATACCTTCTGTCCCATTCATCCTGCCAGTATTATGGCAGCTGCTTTGCGTTTAAGGGTATTTTTTTAATCAGGTGCTCTATGGTAATGAATTTTGTTTCAACCCCAATTACTGGAGAAAAAAAAAAAAAAAAGGGGGGAAAAAAAAAAAAAAAAGGGAGGGAATCCTCAAACTAATGGTAATAAATAAATAAGCAAACACCCCACCAAAAGATCCCTCCCAGAGCTCCGAAATTTAATTAATGACTAAGAACACCAGTAAATCCCAGGGGAAGGAGAGGTGGTGCGTTGGCCCCGCGCCGTGCTGAGGGCCGTTGGTGCCGCGTGCCCAGGGAGGTTTTATACCTTTGGGCCTCCTTGAGGGAGGAGGGGGGAGGCCGGATTAGGGGCTAGGCTAAGTTTGTATGACAAGGGCAACGGGATTGAGAGGGGCTGATGGTTTAAGCACCCTCTAAGTAGCCAGTTGGCCCCAAAACCTGCATTAAAGCGTATTAATTGGCAATAAGTGTTTAACGTTGTTTAAGGAGTTGTGGGGAGGAAGGGAAGGGCTTGGGGAGACCTTTGGAAGAGGGGCAATGGCAGGAGGAGAGGTGGCGAGTTGGGGAGCAGGTCCTTTGGATGACTGACGGGAGAAATGGGTCTCTGCTTGAGCCCATGTTGGATCACAGCCTCTGGGGCATCCCTGAGTGGCTGAAGGACTCCATAGAAGTGTTTGGGACCTGAGGGATACCCAGCTCTGCTTCACTGCCCTTGGGAAAGTTGCTGGGGGGAAGAGCAGAGAGAGATTGGCCACACCGTGCTTCAGGTGCCTGGTACAGTGTGAGCACGACGTGGTTTAGGTACATGTCTCCATCACAACTGGGCTCTGCCTATGTGGGTAAGGGCTCCCTACATGCAAGCAGTGGGCAAAGGCAGGAGGGGAAGCTGTGCCAGCCCAAAGGCTGCCATCTTGGTTAACAGAACATCTGGGGGGCAGTTCGGCTGTGCTGCACCCTGCTTGCACTAGAGTGCAAAGGGCTGGATACCCTCTTCTGTCTTCCTCCTAGTCCTGAGGAGGTGGTGATGATCATCTCCCACCTGCACCTCCTCCCCATCCCAGGTAGCTGGGCAGCTGTCTTGCTTGCAGTTCTGCAAGGATTGGCAGGGCTTGGGAAGGGTTGGCCACAACACTAAAAGTAGCCTGGCAAGGTACTGCAGTTTGCTGGAGAAGCAGAGTATGAATGCAGTGGAGGAAGGAAAGGAAACCTTGGCGATGTCCTGAATTCCTTCCAGAGATGGTGCAGAGAGAGCAGCACCAGCTTGTAGGCGCATTGGGGTGGAAATAAACTTCTCCTGGTCTCTAAGCACTCATCTTATAGTGTGGGATTCCCATTCCAGAGCACACAGGATCATGAAACCTTCTCAGCAGGGTCAGCCGTAGCTTAGAGCACCAATGCTCCATCCTGCCCAAGCTCTTCCCCATTTTTTCCTTCTGGGTCATGGGTGCTCCTTCTCCATGAGACCTGCCTAAGGCGCCTTAGTGAAGCTCTGCCATTAATCTCTGACATCTGGTGGCGTTAATGGCCCTGATCTGTTAATGCTGTAAGCTGCTAGCCTCCTTCCCACTGCTGCCCTCCACCAAGGCAACGTTGATGGAAAAAGTCAACAGTGTCTTGCTGGAGGAATGAGATCTGCAAGACTGGAATGGCTTGGAACCAGAGGGCAGGAGCAGAAGGCTGAGGGGTGTGGGTAGGATGGATGATGCCCTAATCGCTGGCCCACTGATCCATCTGCACGGGTCAGAGGAGCAGAAGTAGGACATGGCAAGAGTAAGTGGGTCACAGCAGCCTCAGGTGCCCTGAGGTAAGTGATCCCATGGGATGTCTGTGCCTCTCAGGAGCATTTCCCTGCTCATCCCATGGAACTGCCAGCCGTGAAATTCCCAGTCTGGGTCTCTTTTAGACTTTCCATGAGATCATCCCCGAGGGAAAGAGGTTTGTGTGGAGCAGTCCTGTGGCTCTACTTCTCAAAGCTTTCACCTCTTTCATGCCCTTCCTGACTCCAGTCAGGATTCTGACTCAGTTGAGCATGTTTTTGCATATAAAAAAGCATGTGCAGATGTGAATCTCAATTCCAGTGCGCCACTCCCAACTTCTATGCTAGAAGGCAACTCTTCAGATAGAAAATATCAGTGATTGTTCATCTTCAAAAGACGTGGACTTTGCTGTCTGTGCCAGGAGCACATGAAAGATCTGTTTTTTTCTCCAAAGCTTTATATAAAAACATGGTTATCTCACAGGGGATTTCGTTTTCACCTCCCAATGTTTCTTTGTGAGACTTTCTGCCACATTTTATAGTGCCTCATATTCTTCTAAAGGGTAATATAGTTGTACAAAGGAAGCGGGTCTGAGGGAGGAGGAGGAGGTAAAATGAAAGTCTATTTTGGATTGTGAACTGATGCTGTGGGAAAAGATCAGTAGGATTATTATGGGTATAATCGCCATCACCATCATTCATTGATTTCTTTATTTTTTAAGTTTTTTGACCAGAACAAACTTCCTTCTTTCTGCATTCCAGCTAATGCATGGTACGACTTCGGCTTCATGCTTGGCACCCAGACACCTTCCACATGCAGGATTGCCAACAGTGGGACCAAGACGAATTTCGCTTGGACTTCTCTCGCTTTGGGGAGCTGAACACGGAGCAGGTAAGGAGCCACACATGTCCTGCTGGAGCGTCTGAGCATGGCTCTGTCCCTTCTCAGCCGTCCTTGAGGACCCAGCTTTCTCCCTCACAAGCTGAGGTTGGTGTTTTGGCTGATCCCCCGAGGTCGGTGTCGATGTGGATTTAGAGCTCTCCGCAGGTCAGCGGCCAGCGCAGCAATGCTGAAGGCCTCAAATCAACTCTGCAGAAGAAAATGACACCAGGGAGGTTAGCTGGTTCCTCCAGGACGTGTCCTGAATGCAACCTCACTTCCTTCGGTGTCCCTGTCACAGAAATGGAAAGTGATGGCTTTAATTTGGTGTCTCTTAGCAGGGAAACTTTACGGGCTGTCTCCCAGAGAGCTCTCAATTGCTTTCTGGGCCGAATCTATGACAAAGAAAGCAACAGCAAAATCCAGGCCCTGTTTAATGCAGGAGGAGAGGCTTGTTTCTTTGTGTTTGTCCTTAAGAAAAGGAAGGGTTTTCTTCCCTCATGCAGGCTTTTCTGCTTTGCTAAGCTCTTTGAGATGAGATTCTCTTATTCATTGTTTGTCAGCACATTGCGTGAAGGAGCCCTGAGCTTCTCTGGGCTTTCATGTCCCGTGTAAAGCAAGAAATGATAATTATAATCAAATAACCAAGCTGATACGGTTGGTTCATCGGGTTTCAGTAACACAGCCGTGGGAGGGGGTGGCTGGGAGCCCTCTGCTGTCTCTGTCCTTGTGCAAGGCAGCACGCTGCTCGCTGCTACTTGGGCAAAAGCAAAGGAGCAACTTGCCCAGGGAAACATGCAATGATCTGCAGAGCAAGGGGAATGTGAAAGCAACAGAAGTCAGTCCTGAGGCAAGCAGTTGGGCTTAAATTCCATTGATAAACTAATGCACAGCACTTTAAACCTTGGCCACGAGCACCAGATACAAACACTGAATACAATATGATGCGTTTGCTTCTGTGCTTTTGGATGGTTCTGCAGTGCACTGCTCTGCATCGCTCCACTGGAGAGGCTCCTTCCTCCTCATGGGCATTTGCCCCTGGAAGACCTCACCTCCCCATATCAGATAGCAGCCACGTGCAGCCGCTGTGCTGAGCTGCTTACGGCAGGCTGTGAGCTCCCTTACCAGGAAAGGGGTTAAAGCGAGATAAAGCCAGAGTGTTATGGAGACCATATGGAGGGGAAGAAAACCCTTTATCCTGTAATTGGATTCATTCCCAGCAGCTCCTGGTGGAGGTGAGGCTGAGTGGAGCTGACAGGACGTGATGGGTGAGGCGCTGCCAGCTGCCCCGTCCAAAGCAGGATGTGTGCACACAAACTTGGAGATCAATCCAGGAGATCAAATAGATTTAGATGTGTGGCAGAGAGAAGGAGGACAGAGATGTGTTTGCAGTGTGGTTTGGTCAGCTGCTCCTTGCCCAGCACGGGTTAACTCAGCTGTGGCTGCTTGCTGCTCCTTTGGACTGGCACAGCTGCATCCACCCAGGACAAGGACCTAGTGGTGCAGAGAGGCTCTGTGCCATGCCCTCGCTTCCTTCCTCAAAAATAAGAATGCACAGAAGCCTGTCTCTTGCGTTGCTTTCTGCACCAGGAGCTTTGTGCAGAAGGACCCCGTCTGCAGAGTTCCATGCAGGTTCCTTTCATACCCCATCTCCAGGCTCTCACCAGTACAGCTGTACAGGGAATGGATGCACCAGGGCTAGAAGACAGCTAGAAAGCAGGGAGAGCTTCATCGCAGCCACCCATACCTCATGTGTGCAGTGCTGGCAAGCGAGCGGGGCGCCATCACCTCCCCCGCTTTTCCTCCTGCTGCTGATCCAGGTAACATCCCTGCAAGAACCACAGGATTTCCTTGGAGAGATGGGAATTCCTTGGGCACTGACATTTCCTTGCCAAGGAGCTGAGCAATCCCGGTTCAATTGCAAACCTGCACTACTCAGCATGGTGCTGTCGACACCTTTAACTAAGTGCTAAACAAGGGCTGTAGCAGAGTGGGCAGGTTTTCAAGACAGCCTCACCGGCCCTGCAGCACCAGGATGGGCAGCCAGCACTGCCCAGCAAACCAAAGCAGCACCACCACTGCTGTTCATGTCAGCAGCTGTGCGAGGGAGCAAGCTGCATGCTGATAAGGGTGATGGGCAATGCAAGTGAGAAGTTGCTGCCTGCTGCTGTGAGATCCTTGCCTTGCAAACTGAAAAATAAAAATCAAATCCTTGCTTGGTTTTGTTCTGTTTTATGGGCTCTTCACCACAGGCAGGAGTTAGAAAGGGGTTGCAGGGAAAGCTAGGGCTCTGTTCTTCAGGCTCTTCCAGGGGCAGACACTGAACTGCAATGTCTGAGAGGCAAAACGAAGGTTTTCTGTTTAACACTGAAGGTTTGCAGGAGTGCAGCTCCACCACCTTTATTCTGCAGCACTTTTCCACGGCTTTGAGAAGGGTTGAGCAGTCAGAAAAATGGGGCTTAGGCAAACAGGAATAATCTTTTATTTTTTAATTTGTAAACCCCATTCGAAGTTGAACTCTGTTATTCCTCGGGGCCTTATTGTGGATGCTTGCAGCCCTCTGCAGCGATGCTTTATACACGCTGTTTTGTTTTGTCATAACTGGGTCATTTTTTATTTTTTTTTTTTTCATTTCCAGTGCACAGCCCTTGGTTCTCTCTGCAGAAACTTGGAGACTGCCGTGAGAGGGCCAGATGGGAGTAATCTTTTGGGGAAAAAGCGTGGAGGAAATGTGTGCAGATGGCTTACTTGCTGCTTTTGGGGGAGCCGTTCCTGGTGCTCGGTGGGGCCACCTCTGTGCTCCATCAGCTCTATGGATCCGTGGGCAGCCAGGTGGGTGCTCCCAGAAAAGACACTTTGGGTCTTCTGAGGAGAAGCCCTCACACGGCTGCCTTGGCCACCAGCAGAGCCCTATTCCCTGCCTTATGCCCTACTTTGGGGCTCTTATTTCTCTTGGCTGCGATTGAGGCTGGGCACCTCGCACTGGAATTCATTTTTGTCCTCTTCTTGCTTTAAAGCCTTCTAGAGATTTGCTCCAGTCCAAATGTGTCCCTTCCCTCCCTTTGCCCTTCATCCCATAATTGGATTCATCGCTCCCATCCAGCCCAGCCCAGCTCTCCCCATCCCTTTACATAACAGTGCTGGCTCCAGGCTGTGCCTGGCTGAGCTAAGCCTGGTGCTGTGCTTGGCTTCAGGCCATCAAAACCAGCAGAGGGTTTGCACCAATTCCTGTTGCAGGCTGAATCCTGTGCTAGTAAAGCGGCTCTTTTCTTTTACAGTTCCTATTCCCTTCCCATTTATTGCCTCATTTTCCTTCCCACATGCAATCTGTGGTCTCGTGCTGTGGCACATCCCAGTGCTCCCACCAGGACCCAGGGCACGTGCTCAAGAAAGGAGGTGAATGCAGCAGCCCTGCACAGCTGAGCAATGTAATGGCAAGATCACCTGGAAAAAATGATTAATTTCCCACTCCTTTCATTAATATTTATTCTCCTTAATTCTCAATCTTTACTGTTCAGCTCTCTAAAGCTTTTGTGGTTGAGAGGCTTTCACTGAGGTTGCTATTCATCACCTAAGCAAAAGATGCACAGATTAAGCAGGCGGTTCATCAAATCTGAGTCCTGTGCTGGAACCATCACCTGCCAGGGACCCACCTGTCCCTGCAGATCATTCTGCTTCTGCCTGACTTTTGCAGGGGGTGTTCCCATGGCCTGCAGTGTTTTGCTAGGCTCTGGGTTTCTCCCAGTGTGCTCAGTGTGCACATTATCTTGCCATGTGCAGCCTTTTTCACCCTGAAGACATCTGACCCTGTTTCCTTGCTGCCTTGCAGAATGAATTGCTGTCGTGAACGTCTGAAAGGAGATAAAGCAGCAGCAAACTCTTCTCCCCTGTTGCAGATAAACCACTATTAACGGCCGAGGGTTTCTGGAATGAAAAGGGTGACTCTCCATTGAAAGCAGCGATAAATCCTGGCCATCCAGCATAATCCAGTCCACCGTATCGGGAAATCTCATGGGAGCTGGCAGCACTGAGAGCAGCAAGGTCTTTTCATGCTACGGTTCTCCCGTGGATGGATAATCTCCATGGCCAACAACTGCCAATGCTGGAGGTTGGATCCTGAATGCTGTTACCTCGGCTTTTACTCCCCTTCCCTCCTCAGCAAAACCACTGCTGCCTTCTGCAGGAAGACAGGGTGTACCTGCAAACTTTGCCTGCAAAGGGGATCACAAGGCTGCATTCTGTATCCTGCGTGAGCAAGAAAATCATACATCATCTTCCTGCTGATCTGGCAGTGCAAGCAGCCCTGCAAAGCAGCGATTTAATGCACTTCTCAGTGCTTGAGCTTTTCATCTTGCTATGCTTAACCTGATATATTGTTATTTGATGCAGAACAGTAGGGGCAGGTACAAAGAGGTAGCATGAAAATAAAAGGTCAGCGGGTGCCTGGTGCATGTAAAGGCTAAATTGGTCTTTTATCAAATCTAATAAATATTCCTTGTGAGTGGGGTGGGAAACTCCTTTCCTGAAATGCTGAACGGCTTCCCTTCCTCCAGAGCCTCAGGGCTGCTGGATGAATCCAGGATGGGGCTGCTCGGCGCAAGGGGACTGCAGAGACAGCCAAGGGAAGAGCCAGGCTCAGCCCCCACTGCGCATGAGGCTGCATTTTCCAATGTTCCTAAAAATATTCCTGAGCCTTTAAGTGCAAAACTGGTGGTTTGGATTTGGAAACCCAAAATGGAAACAGATGAGCTGCATCCCATCTTGTTTTCTCACCTCCTCTCTTTGCTCTCTTCACTCGTTCCAGATTGGGGAGAGGAAGGCAAAGGAATGACCAAAAATGAAGAAAAACAAAACAAGGAATC